>NC_056628.2:166491802-166859302 GCF_002870075.4 Lactuca sativa
AATATATTCAATTAAATATAGTTTCTTTTTTCAAAAAAAAAATTATGGATCATTATATATTTTAAATCATTTAATTTTGAACTATAAAAGATATAATTAAGAATTATAAATATTTAAGTTTAAATATCTTTAGATCATAACAAATTAAGGATTATAAATAAGTTAAATCAAATGTTTTTTTTGAATCATATATATTTTAAATCATCACATTTTGGATCATATTATGTTCAATATTTTTTTTAACTAATATTTTCTCAAAATTAAAAATAAATACTTCAAAAAAAAAATTTGAATTTTTTTTTTACAAAATCATTAGTATATTGAGTAGAAGTATCTCTTAAATTTTTATTCTTTTTGGAGAATTTTTTCATGATTATGCTCATTTTGTAAAGGATTGATTTTTAAGAACTTTGGTTTTTCAAAAAAAAAATTCAATGAAAAAAAGAGTTATGGCCAAAAAAAAACGAAGTGGGCGGAAAAAGAAAACCCACCAAAGGAGGAGCGCCAGAGATCAACGAGCCGATAGTTTTTGAACAAGTCAACAACAGACCAATTCCTTATCATCTAGAGATGGTCTTGGAAGGAAATGATGACTCGGAAAGTCATCAAGAACCTGAGCAACCAGAGGTCCATAGAAATGATGAACCAAGAGGATATTGCAAGTATAAGGACTTCACAAACTACAAGCCGTCATCATTTAACGGGAAGGAAGATCCCATAGGAGTAATGAAATGGATCTCGGAGATGGATATGACGTTTATCACCTGCGGTTGCCCGGGGAAGCTACAAACCACCTATTTTGTGAGGCAGTTCAAGGGAATAACACTTTGTTGGTGGAAAACATTAGGGAAGATTGTGAGCCCCAACAAGCGCACTATAGCTGACATGGGATGAATTCTTGACCCATTTCAAGAGGAAGTTATGTTCAGCTGAGAAGATGTTGGAATTGGAGAATCAATTCTTGGCTTTGATAAAGGGAAGCATATCGGTGGACGAGTACACCAATGCTTTCATTGATAAAATGGAGTTCGCCCTGTGACTTGTTCTACACAAACTGACCAAGATTGATCGGTTTGCAAAAGGATTGCCATGGGAGTATACTATTCTAGGGAAGCAGGAACCTAATTTGAGGTGGTTGTTTGGGCTGTAAAATCAGTGGAAGGTATGATGAAGAAGAGAGTCGCCGACAGGACCGAGGTCGGTGAAAAGAGGAAGGCTAATGGAAGCAACAACAACAACAAAAATTGCGGCAAGAAGAAGAAGAATTTTTCGAAGTCAAGCAACAAGTCTGGGAGTAGCCAAGAAGGGTGTAACACATGAATTTGGTATGTTCATATTTAACCCTTCATAATTAAAACTTTGCATTTCGGTCCTTTTGGTTAGTATGTGGGGCGTACCATAGTGAATGTTGGCATACTACCTGAGATATGGTTGTGGAGCTCATCCACGTTCGTTAGGCGTATTTATAGTATGCTAGGCAAACGTGAGCAAATATGAAACCCTAATTTTAGGGCTTGTACCCTCTATAAGTCATATGATAGCCTCATTTGGCCTTGTTTAACCAACCTCCATACCTTTGAAAACCCTAATTCGTCCCTTTGCCTTGTGTGGTGCTCTTGAGCCTTGGTTTTGATCTTTGGTGGGTTTTATGCTCCTTGAAATGGTAGAAGAAGAATTTGGAAGAATCATTCCTTGGAAGAGAGCTTAGAGATCCAGATTTAGCTCCATCTTTTGGTGACTTCAGAGGTATAAAGTCCATACCTTGTATACTATTTGCTTTGATCTACTCTTTAGCTTGTTTATGGTCATTTTGGTCCCTTTTGGTTGGTCTTGATGAGCTAAGGCCATTGTAGAAGTCAAACCTTGTAGATCTGGACGTTTTGAGGATCCCTTATGCATAAAAATGCAAACTTTATGGTATTTGTGGACTCATGCATGTGTTAAGTCATTTGTTAAGCTCTTTTGAGCTCTAAGAGCCTCATTAAGCCATGTAGGTACGTAAAGTTGGCAACTTTACATGACAAACCACCTTAAGGAAGTTAGATCTGAGTGTTGGATGAAGTATTAATCGATTAAGAGCTAAATAATGGAAGTTGGTCAAGTTGGTGTAGTACGTTGGGCATACAAGCAGGTACGCTGCGCGTACAAGCCCTAACGAGTACGCTAAGCATACGAGCTAAGTACGCTTTGCGTACTCAACAGTGGGCTTCATATTTTTAGGCTTCTCGGTATTGGGCCATGTTGGACTTTAGTTTTCTTAGGCCTTATTGGGCCATCAGAATTCTATTGTTGGGTTGTTGATACTTTATTGGACTCTTTTGGTTGAAGGCCCATGAAAGGGATTTGGGCACAATTTGGAAAATTAGGGCATATTTGGGCTTTGGGTGATTATTTTGGAATATGGGCTTTTGGACAGTTGGAGTGGGCCTTGGATTTTGGCCAAGTTGGATAAAGGGTAAACAGGTCTTTTACCCTAGTTTGGACTCTTAGCGTGATTCGGGATCCAATTAATAATTGGATGTTATTTTGTGATTGATCGCGCGGGGATTTTAGCTGGCCAGCAACTAGAGATTTATCTGTGAGATTTAACAGTGTGAGGTGAGTTTCCTCACTATGTTTAGTGGGTCGAAGGCACCAATGTCGGCCCATGGTTTATTGCGTTAGCATGCTAGGTGCCTGCATGGCTCTTGCATACGTATGCATTGTTATTTTACCGGGCGGGGCCTGATGACTATATTGAATGATATTTTTTTGTGATTATTATATATGTTTATATGTTTGTGTATTTATATGCTTACCGGGAAGGGCCTGATGACTGACAAATCTGTATGCCAAGCGGGGCCCGATATTGGGCGTGGCCCATTATGTGTTTATTACATATGGTATTTGGTAGTTTGAGGAACTCACTAAGCTTTGTGCTTACGGTTTTCAGTTTATATTTTAGGTACTTCTGGTTCCAAAGGGAAGAACCCAGGATGATTGTAGAACACACACCACTCGATTCCGCATATTGTGATTTACTCTGATAATGATGATGTATTGATAGAATTTGATTACCTTGGTTTTATGAAAATGATATGGGTTACTATTTTATTAATTTAAAAATGAATTTTTTTGGGTCTTATCAGTGGGACTTTACAAAGGGAAGTGGTGCGACCAGTGCAAGAAGAAACATTTCGACGATTGCATCATCTACTTCAAGTGCAAGAAGCTTGGGCGTATTTCTACAAATTTCCCAATCAAAGGAAAAGTTTGTTTCAATTGTGGAGAGGAGGGTACATGAAGGCAAAGTGCCCAGAGATTGAGAAACCCACCCTAAGGATCATGCCACCAAAGCTCAAGGGTCTAAGCTATCAGACGACCTTCAACGAAGCAAAGGAAGAGACTAATGTTGCTTCAATTACATTCTTAGTTAATCAAATTCCTCCAAAGATATTATTCGATTCTGAAGTAGATCATTCATTTATATTGCATGAATTTGGTAGGAAACTTAAGTTATCCCCACTTAGGCTAAGTACCCCTATCTTAGTAGAAGTAGCTGGTGGTAGGAATGTATCTGTTAGTAATAGGTTCGAGGCCGTAACTGTTGGATTAGGTGTCTAAGCCCATAACTATAATTGGTATGTACTTGACTCGATTGTAGCATGGTCATTTTGGGTTGCCTTCACCATAGCAATTTGATAGGATGAATTATGGAGAAAGAGGTTAAATGTGATTTATTAATATATTATAAGAATAATATATTAAATGAGAAATCATATTATTTAATTAGTATTGATCAGAAATTAATTTGGTGATCAAAAGACACCGTTTAAATTACGGGGACTAATGTTGCAACTATCTGATAGTTGCAAGTTGGGCTTATGGATCCTTAGGAAGGGGCGGACAAAATTCTATGTGTAGCCCACATAGATTTCGTCCAAAGGGGGCCTTCTGGAAGGATCGACTGGACTGCTTAAGGCTTAAGCAATTAGATTTGGGTTTTACCTGAAACCTTAGCAACTCAGCTATATAAGGAACCCCTTGGCTCCTTGAAATCGACCAATGCATTAAGAAAAGAACCCTAGCCGATTTTAGAGCCTCCTTTACCTCTCTCATAATCTTCCAATTGCTACTTGGTATTTGTGACTCATTATAGGTGCAACAATTGAGGCACTAAGCTCTTGAATGTCAAGATCTACAAGCTACAAGGAAAAGGTATTCATCTAACTTTGTTTTAGTTATATGTTTCGAAAATTGTATGCTAGATTAGGGTTTATGCTTTGGATAATAATTTACATGTATAACTTGAGAAAAACCTAGATCCAAAGCATTAGGGTTGCATGTACACCATATGAATGTTGTAGTGCTCAAAACCCATCAGTAACTATCGACCTGAATGGAAATAAATTTCATCGAGAACTTTTGCCTTTGAGTTGAGTCAGTTCGACGTAATTCTCGGCATGGATTGGTTGGAAGAAAACTTCGCAGACATCCTATGTGGAAGGAAGATGGTGCGTATTAATCCCCTTGGGAGAGAACCATTTATGGTTTACGGTGATAAGAGTAGAGTAAAGTCTAGAATCATCACAATGATGAAAGCCAGAAAATGCCTAGTCAAGGGATGCACAACATATTTAGCATACGTGATAGATGCAAAGAATGAGAAGAAGGCAATAACTGATATACCTATGGTGTGAGATTTTCCTAAGGTATTTTCGGATGGATTACAGGGATTACCACTAGAGAGACAGGTAGAATTTGATGGGTTTTGAGCATTCTAACACTCCTATGGTGTGCATGCAACCGTATAAACCTTGGATCTATGTTTTCTCTATTATACATACAAATATTCAATATTCCAAGGTTTCATCCTAACTAGCATAATATGAAGCAACTATACTACAAAAGCCTAGTTAGATGACATACCTTTTGATGTAGCTTGAAGTCTTGAACTTTAAGAGTTTAGCCCCAATAGTGTGGAAGCCTCAAGTGGAATCACAAATCACCAAAAACACCTTGGAAAACTTGAGAGAATAGTAATCATACTAGAAATTGGCCCACTCTTGTTTACACACACACTAGTGTCATTTCATGTTCTAAAGACCTCTTTATATAGTATGGAGGATTAGGGTTACATTCATGTAAACCCTAATACCCATGACCTTTCATTCCATAGGATCCATGGGTTAAAAACTCCATGGACTATCCATGCAAGCTTAGCCCAACTTAAATGAACTTGGCCCATGCTATATATATAAGAGTCCATATTTAATCAATTCCTTTTTTATCACTAAATTAATTCTAAATTAATTCTTGATCAATACTAATTAAATAATATGATTCTATATTAATATATTAGAACTTATAATATATTAATATAAATCATAAACATACTATTCTCAAAAGACTATCCATATAAATTGTTCCGGTAAAGTGCAACCCAAATAGACCATGCGAAATCGGGTCAAGTACATACCAATCATAGTTACGGACTTATACACTAATCCAACAGTCTCCCAATTGGATAAGTCTAAAACTATTATTGTGTATGATTCCAAAACCCGACTAGAAATCGTAGCTCTTAAAGCTGCTGTCGAACTCTGAAATAGTCATTGACTTGTCTATTAGATAAGGGATTATATATTCCTCCATTCTAGATATAATATGGACTGAGACATGGATTATAATCATTCTCTCTGTCCATTTGTTGTTTCCCGATTTTCGATTTATGACGACAGACTAATTGAACAAATCAAATCAGTCCAGGCTTGGCCAAGCACTTCGGGGTGTCATCACTAAATCATTGAGGGGCCCACATATATCGCTTTTATCCATCAAGGGTAAAAGGAATGGATAAAATTCAACTCATATGCTTGTCCTAATACTTGTTGAATCATACACAAAGGCACGTTTTATAACATCAAGTTACCAATGCGTTTTCGTACAATCAATGTATAACCAACTCATAGGCAACAACTCATATCTCTAGGTTTGAAGAATATAAGATATTATCGTCTCATGATCACCCGTGATAAAATCCATGAAGTGAGTCAAATGAGCGTGAGTTTAATCCAATACTCAGAACTTATGAGCACTCATGAATGTTGTAGCAACTCTTTCTATGTCCAATACCTTGGACATCTACAAACCAGCTGCATGACAATCTTGCCTTAATACCTACTTCCAACGTATTATCGACTGTGGATGGTTTGAACAACTTAGTAATTCGGGAAGAATGACCTAGTTGTTCTGGAAGTCAAAACATGCAAAGTGAAAGATTACCAAATGGGGGAAATCTCATTCTTTCAAGACTGGGAAGGAATTAACTCCAATTCGTGAGGGAAAGTGAAAGATTACCAAATTACCCTTGTTCATGTTAACGCTTCATCGAAACCCATATTTGCAAAATAAAAACATTCAACCCTCATTTCCCAAGCCTATGCACTCTTCTCCACCACTTCTCCTTTCTCCACTCTGACGTCGTTGGCATGCGGTTCCTCCGATAAGAGCTTCCCTAATCACAGATGTACAAGTCTCTTTCTCTCCCCTACAGACGTTGTTGTATTAAGCCGAAAATGTGAAAAAAATATGTATCTTTCTCTTAAATCATGACTATAAAAATTTAATAAAAATGTTGAGTTTTTTTTTTTGCTAAATTGCTACTATGAAAATATGTATCATTCAAGTAATTTGTACTAGCACCGAATTGTTGGGATTAAGAAAGTATGTTGATTCATTCAATATTTCAAGCAATAACGAATAATTGTTGATTTCAAATTAGTTGTTACTTTTTATATTTATTATTGTTTTTTGTCACACCCAGAAGAGTATGTATTGCAACTTGCCACTAATTTCAAGTAATTAATTTGTACACATTTATTATACTCTTTAGTCTTGTAACATCTCAAAAAATCACAACCAGTTTAAACTTTTCAAATCAACCCATTTACTAATAAAAGTGTTTACAAAACCATTGTTTCCAAAATATTATTTAGAACATAGTCTCCCAAGATCAACAGTATAAAAATCAGGATGTGTACGGTCACGCCTTCGCCTTGCCACGGTCCTCTGAAGTACCTGAAACCATAACCAAAAACTGTAAGCCAACGCTTAGTGAGTTTCCCCCAAAGTACCACCACACAATAAAAATATCACATACAAACAAGAATGTTGGGTCCAATCAATCATCAGACTGGAATACCCATGGATCCACAACCATCGGGCTGGATTACCCCTGGCCTAACCAGTTATCGGACTGGAATGCCAATATACAATAGGTCCACTCAATCACGGGACTGCATTACTAAAATATAGCGACCCCACCGAGTCATCGAACTAGAATACTCTCGGGTCCACTAAGTCATCAGACTAGAATACCCCCGGTCTGTTGACTCACACACAAAGAAGTAAAGTCTCAACCCTCGCAATATGTCGACATATAACATATAACGAACAAAATCAATAGACAGATAATCATGCAGCCAGAAATCACAGGTAGTCCTATAGATCTACCGATCTACGCATATCAACAACTATCATAGAATCATATAGGTCTATCCCATACTCAGCATATCATAAATCAATGTATAACAGGATATCATTCCAACAGGCCAACCTTGGTGCCTTCGACCCGTAAGTATAGTAAGGAAAAGTCACCTCATAATCTGACGGATAGCTGATCAATACTCTTCTCCCAAATACCAGCTCAACCCAAACCCTAAATTCCAAAACATTATCCATTAATAATATTTTCCCCAAAATGCCCTTGGTCAAACTTGGTCAACGGTCAGAAGCAAGTCAACACCTAGCTGAGTCAACCCAGCCGAGTCAACCCAGCCGAGCCAACCTGAGCAAGTCGGCTCAACCGAGTACACTGGGCCTACTCTTCTGTACGTGAGACGTAGTCGGTGGTTGACCAGCTTACGGGGTGCTAACCACGTACGCGCAACGTACCGCTTGGTACACCCACTTACGTGTCAATTCAACCCTTTCCCCATTAAGAGCTTAGTACTCTAAATCTTCACGTCCAAAATTAGATCCAAAGCCAAAATATTCTCAAGAGTCATAAAGTTTCCAACTTTATGACTTTGCATGTCCATTAAGTGCTTAAAACACAAAATCTCAACATCTTAATGCATTAAGACCTTTTATAGCATGCATGGAGCAAAACTAACCATCAAGACTACATTTTTATGACTTAAGACCCCTCCTAAAGTCTGAAAGGGAGACTTATTGGGTCAAGAACATGCTATGCTCAAGAATCACCATATATGGGACAAAAAGTGTCTAAAATGAAGAAATGTCTAGATCTACAAGATGGAGTAATCAAGTTGCAAACTTTATACCTATTAGAGGTTGCCACTAAGAAGGAAATCTCAGATCCAAGATGCTTCCAATCTCCAAGCTCTTCTCACCGCCTTCTTCTTCAAGAACACCTCCAAAATCCTCCAATGGGCTCAAATTGCACTCTTCTCACCTAGGGTTTGCTTGGATTCGTTTTTCACTAATGGAGGTTGATGAGGAAATGAGACATGAGGCTATAATGGGGTTTATATATGGACCAAACCCTAAAATTTAGGGTTTGCACTTTCTTCATGTACGCCCCACGTACGAGGTGTATGCCCAACGTACTAGGGCGCGCCCTAGTACGCCTAGCGTACACAACGTATGCTCAGCGTACTACACCTAGACCAAATTACCGTATTGCCACTATGGGCCAATCTGTAATCGTTTTCAATCCCATAGGATAAAATACAATATTATTCAAACATAGGGTTGAAAATTGAGATTACATTGACATCGGGATGTTACAAGTGTGTACTTATGTTTGTATCAGATAGTCCTGATTGTTCCGAACTATTTGTTATACTTTGTAGTCTGTACTGATTTGCGTATTATTTGTTATAGTATATAGTTTGTACTCAAGTAATTAATTAATTTCTACAAGGTGGGTGATCTCTTGATTGTTCTGAATCATATTGTCCTAAATAATTTATATTGAAACAAGTTAGTTGATCTCTTGACTGTTATGAATTTGTACAATTTTAGTAATAGAAATATTGGCATGATTACTAAAATGAAAATTTACAATACTTATAATTTATATAATCTATCTTTACATATAACTTGTTATGCAACAAAGTAAACACAATAAAAAAAGTATGTCATTTTACATCATTCAAATTCCATTTCTGACAACTAAACAGAATATTGAAACTTAGAAACGCATTTCTCTTGAAAATCAAACGTTCTTTAACACATAATATCTCAAAACGCCGTTGAAAACACACACACATAGTTTCTTGATATCTTAAACACGTTGAAAACACACACACACATAGTTTCTTGATATCTTAAATACAGAGAGGCATGATTTCTTGGTTTGTTTTGGGCTCAAAACAATCAAAGATGTTGGCTCAAAACAATTCCTTGGTTTGTTCTTGAACAAACGTACACATGATTTATGGAAATAATTTTTGGGTTTGTTTTGGCGGAAGGAAAACTCATCAGAGGTACTATGGTAGCCGGAGATGCCAACTTAATTATATGGTAAATAATCATTAACCTATAATACCAGTCCATCTTTATATTTTTTTAACGCAATAAGAGGGTTCAATGCTAAATCGAATTAAAAAATAAAAAGTCATTGGCTAAATGTATAAATGAGGCATAATACATTACCCTTTCTGGTAATCAACCCTATAAGTAGTACCATCCACTAATTAAGACATGGAATACGATATTCTGTTACAATTTCTAGCCTATTAACAACTGATCATTAGCAATGGACTATTCAATCACAAGTAGGGAACGGAAAATCAAGACCTATTTACATCTAACACTTACAGTTGCACAAGTCTAAGGCTTACTAGCGACGGAACATCTGTTGCTAAAAATCCATGGATTTTGACTGTCGCTAATACTTGATTTTCGAGTGGTGTATAAACAGCAATCACCAGAGAATAATATTTCATAATACTCACCATTGAAATTATTTGACTAAAGGTCATTCATGTCAATCCAGATTCACCATATCACACCCCATTGCTCCATGTTGTGATTCACCTCCTCCCATACTCTCCACACATGACACAACAGTTAGATTGTCGCTTTCAAATATACTGGAGAGTCATCGGTTCAAATCCAGTTGTAGGTAAAACCGACTGCAGCCTTCACAATCTTCTTGCGAACTTCTTCCAACTGATCTGCCCCAATAGGGTGCTCTCCGGTGAGGTAACTACATATCCAAAAGATAAAGGAAGCTGGGAACAATACTGGGATCATTATGATAAACAATGGGATTAAGATCATAAACAGAGGTATGAGGATTAGGAAGATGGCCAGCCCAACAATGGAGAGCGAGATGATGTGGCCAGCAAAGATCATGGGCACAACGATCTTGACCAGGTCTTCATAGAACTGCTGGTCGAGGGAGACATGCTGGTCTGAGCCATTGGCAGCCATGGAAGTTTGTGGTTTGTGAGGGAGAGAGGGAGGGTGTATGTATAGTGGTTGGTGGTGGGGGCTCGTGATTGGAGATGGTGAAATTCACGTGAAACATTGTTATATTTCGCAGGGTTTGCATGAAACTCAAGGAAAGTTAGTAGATTAATAAAGGTATATATATGTGGTGTCATAAAATGGACAATAGAGTTACAAGTATTGCCTCTTTTTATTTTTCACTTTATTTTTACCAACAAACTTGATTTCTCAATGTATTTATATGTGGTAAAATCCTTGATTAACGATCAAAACCTCTTTTTTTGAGAGATCAAAATTCCGTAGATAGAGTTAGGTTAACATAATTTCTATAGCCTTCATTTCAAATTAATAGTCTATTTTTAACTTTTTAAGTTTTTTTTTTCAATTTTGACCTTAAATATTTATATTTATGTTATATATTACTTGATAAAATTTATAACAATAAAAAAAATTTAAAATACAATTCATTCATATATTTTGCATCAAATATTATCTATAAAAAAATATTTAAGATCAAAATTGAAAAAAAAAAACTTTTAAAAGTCAAAAATAAACTATCAATATGGAAATACTATATAATTTTTATATTAGGCTTAATAGGTTAAATTATAAACCCAAGTAACCTAATGAAAAGTTCAAATAAAATAGACAATAACAAAACCATAACTATTTGGAAAATTTCAAAATAAAGATCAACAAATAACAAGTCATTTTTAAGAACACAGTTTAGAGGGCCGCTTTTAACCATCCTTTAATTAATTTATTTGTAGATATTATTTACTCGTTGTAAGATTTATATAATATAAGGGTTATGTAGTATAAGGGTTAGTTTATAAAAATGGTTGTATATGAATATCTAAATATTTAGAAAGTTTGAGTTTATAAAAAACTTAGAAAAATTTTGAATTATTGAAATAAAAATGTTTATTTCTCTTTTAAATTTAAAAAGATAGTTTAAATAAATAAACAAATGAAATAATTGAGTTTTTAAGTTAAGAATTTTTAAAATTAGAAAAAAAGTTGTATTAATTAAATTAATATTCATTTATTATTATATTTATTACAATTATTATATTTAAATACTAGGTAGAATTTAATAAAATGGAAAAAAAACATAAAATGATATGTAAAAAATCTTAAATTTAAAATAATCATAAAATGACATGTACCAAAATGAGTGAGAGTGTGACATGAATAAAAAGATTTTTGTAACAACCAACACTATAAACTAAATGGCATTTAGTAGGGATGACAACTCTCAACTCAACCCGTAACCCGACACTGATCCAACCCAAAAATAAACGGGTTTGGGTTGAGATTTTTGACCCGGCAACCCGCCAACCCACCAACCCCTTTATTTTATGGGTCGAGTTGGGTTATCTGTTTGGGTTCGAGGGTCAACACGCCAACCCGTATATATATATATATATATATATATATATATATATATATATATATATATATATATATATATATATATATATATATATATATATATATATATATATATATATATTAAATTTGATTTCCATCCGTATTTGTAACATTCTGTATCATTATATTCCTTCCGTATTCGTATGTGACTAATCTGCATTTGCAGTTCGTTAATCAGAAAAGAAAAATACATATCGTTATTTCACGAGTCACGAATGAAGAACACATCCACTTTCTATGAATGTTTTCATTTTTCATTTTTATTTTGATTTTTTGAATTTATTTTGAAAACCGTTTTTTATGTTAATTACATTAATCATTTTATGAATTTATGTTGAAAACACCTTATTTTTTAAAATGTGTTGTTTATTTATTAAACAGGTTATATGGGTTGAGTTTGACTCATTAACTTGTGAACTTGTAAACCCATATACTTAAACGGGTTATATGAGTTGGGTTGGGTTGAAGTTTCCAACCCACCAACCCGTCAACCCGTCAACCCATATATTATATGAGTTGGATTGAGTTTATGTTTTCTGACCCGCCAACCCGTCAACCCGTGGCCCGCCAACCCGAACCCAACATAATTGTCAAGCCTAATATTTAGTGGCGCAATCTTTTAGTGACATATTTTTTTGTGCTACTATAATGTGCTTTTAATGACACATTATAAATGCCACTTGGCATTTAACTTTTTATGCCACTAAAAATCATATATTAGTGACATAATAATTCCAAATGACACTATATGTTATATTTTTATTTAATCGCTTCTTTTTTGTATCACAAAAACTATTAAGCTATTATTTTCTTTTTCGTCATTGTTTTCCATCGGTTATTTTTCATTTTTCGTGTTCCTTACTTATGATTTCCATCAAATGGCAAATTAGGGAAAAGAGGCAAAATACTCCCAGAAATTGTGATACTTTGAACTCATAATGCTCTCAACTCCATCTGTGCTCTAGATCCCATCGATTGTTGCGTTGTAAAGACTCCTCTATTGCTGTTATCGATTGTTCCCCATCGTCCTCACCCACCTCCACCGTTGTGTTTCTCCCATGTGTGCTTTTATGAGGAAATACATTATGCCTCTTCTTCCTACTTCGTCTCATTATCCTCAAATTGTTCCTTTCATTTTTGTTAAACCATTCAATGACAAGAGTTTTTAGCATTTCTGGTAAACAACAATGTCGTACAAACTCATGAAATTTGAGGAAATCAGAAGCAGTTTTTAACATTTCTTTATGTATATAAACTAGAAAATTGTTTATTATGTTCTACATAAATAATCCTAGAACTTGTATGATACTAACTCCTAATTGAGCATATGCTGTAAGTATATGTTATATACCACCGACTGTAACTTTACCTTCAAAAAGAAAAATAAATAAATAACAAGGTTTAGACAAATTATTTTGTTATATGAGAGGATAAAATGCAAACTTTGCCTTATAACTTGAAACTAATTTGGTAATTTTATTATATCTCATTTCGAGGTTAAACTTAAACACTCATTTAATATATAACATATAGATTGAAGAGGAGATGTACCTCGCCACCTTTCCAAAAAGTACAGCTTTGCTCCACCACAACAGTACCTAAAACTCTCTCAATTATGTTCTAATTACATCATGTTTAGAATTTAGGTTATATTTTTGTTTATTTCATCGATTCTATTTGCTACATGAACAATCATGTTTAAGATTGATATAAACAATTGAAACTTAGTCAAAGAATGTTACAACTGAGCACAAAGGAGGATCCTATGTTTACCTTCTTCAGGTAAAGAAATGATTTTTCAACGTTTGAATAGTAATTGTTAATTATTGGTGTTTTGTGTGTGCGCGTATGTGTGTGTTAGAATTTCATGGACAAGACTGTGGTTCATGCTTTAGCAACTGGACCGAAGAGATTTATTGCTTCTTTATGCAAAAAAGTTGAAAAGTATGTTGGTATTGTAGCAAGTTAATGACTTTTGACTACAGATATGAAGTATTTAAAGGTAATGGGCACAAAAGATTTGAATCCTAAACTTGTGATCTTAAGTGATTGGATTGCCCTTTTATCTCAACCTGGTATGATATTCATTATACTCAATTCACGCTAAGTTGCTATTTTTTATAACATTAATTGTATTTATTACATTTCGTTGTTTATATTTGCAGACAAAAAGGCAAATGGTTTGTTGATTTTTTTTTCACTCTCAACCACTAATAGGAGCTGTATATGGTGCAAACCAACAAACAAACTCTTTTGTTGAACCTACTGGAAACTATTATCAGCTTTTTTTATGGTAATCAATGTACACAATTGATTTAATCTTATCTTGGAGTTTAATTAAATTGATCTTGGAATCCTATTTTGTGTTCTGGATGAGAGCTCTTATCAACAAGAAAGCTATCAATAACTACCTGGTCCTTTATACAACACACAATATCAATAACCACAACATTTTTCCATGTTTGTTCCATCTCCTGCATCTGAAATTCCACCTATATGTAATTATTTTAAAACTTCCATTTTCTCCCTTTAATTTTAACTTGCTTAAAACTTACAATTTACATTTATGTTGTTTTAGACGGGGTTCAATGATCCAAATCCAATTGCAACTCAAGCTGTCCCCAAAATCTTTATTACTACAACTCCACCTATCATGAGAAACGTTGACCAATACCATCAACCCCTGGTCTTCGACTCTCATATATACCCTGTATGTATGCCTATATTATTAATGTTTAGTATATTGTATCTATAAATTTATAATTGTAAGTCTAATGATGCATGCATAATAAATACCAGAGTTTGGTGAATGCTAACCATGGTTACCAAGCGATGTAAAACCTTGCAAACAAATATGGTAAGTTATTATTATTTTGAGCTTACACCCTCCCCAACCCCCAACCCCTATACTGACATAACTTTAATAGGTTTCCTTTCAAAGAGAAAAATCACGACAAAGCCTCCTGAAAAGATGTGAGTTATAACCAATGTAAAGCTATGTTACCATAATACCCTTTTGATACTACTTATCTTTGTGTACTTTATCCATAATGACAATGTATCTACATTTCTTCACCAATAATAACAATATACTTGCATTTGCTATTATTTTTATTAATAATAGCAATGTACTTGCATTTGCTACCAATATGGGCATTGTACTTTTTTGTTGGATATTGGTATTATTGGTAAGGGAATGCAAGTATGTTGCTATTATTAGTAATGAGTTGCAAGTATGTTGTTATTATGTGTACTTTATCTTTTACCCATAACAATATACTTACATTTTTCACTGATAATAACAATATACTTTATTTTTCTTAGGGAAAACTTACTTGAGCTCGGTCAATTGCACGCATCACACACCTTGTTCTTTCTCAAAGCTCTTTATTTTAATTTTTAGAAAAATTATTTTCTTGTAAAAATCTTCCAAACCCTCGATTTGAGTCCAGACACCCCCGAAGGTGTGTCCGAATCCCTCAAACCAAGGCTCTGATACCAAATTGTGACATCCCAAAATTCAAGACCGAAAATTTCATTTTTGATATAACGATTCATAAAAGAATTTATGGAAAACATCATCAACTTATTTCATTTCATAAAAACCATGGATCATATGTCTCAAAAGCATGTCATAAGATAGTAACAATGTCATAGTACAATCCCAAGAATCTCATATGCGGAAAATCGTGTGTGTGATGCGTTGCTACCGTGCCGATTCCTTTCCTTTCGAAGAAGAAGGACCTGAAACAAAAACTAAAAACCATAAGCACAAAGCTTAGTGAGTTCCCCCATCACACCAATACCATAAAACATACATAATGTCTAACATATCCGGGTACTTGACTAACCCTTCGGTCTCTTTCAGCTGGTAACTGCCTAGCATATCAGGGTGTTGGCCTACCCCTTCGATCCTGTCGATCGGTACCTAGCCTAACATATCAGGATGTTGGCCTACCTCTTCTTTCCTTTCGACCGGAACCTCGCCTAGCATATTAGGGTGCTGGCCTACCCCTTCGGTCCTTTCGACCGGTACCGAGGACTATTTACCCCCTACTCTACCACATAGCATCCTAGTGCATAAACATATAAATCATATACTGCCTAGCTTATCTAGGTGTTGACATACACCTTCGGCCCTATCGACCGGTATTGGGGTCTATCTTAGCTCTCCTACTACTATCACATAACATCATATCATACTAGCACATAAAGCATAACAGATAGTAACATACCATATAATTATCACAACGATAATTATCTCTGGATCCAAGGCTTCTTCCTTCAATCAAGCACTTCTAGCTTCCACTCCTTCAAGGAAATACCAAAGAATCACTCTCTTTTCACTAGCATACACTCAAAAGGCTCAAGGTTACGAATTAGGGTTTTACTGGACTGAGGGAGGCCACAATGAAGTGTTATGGTGCTTAAATAGGGTACAAACCATGAAAATTAGGGTTTCACTCTGGCAACCCTACTCAACTCGTCGAGTAGACTTCAAGTTCCGCGTCCAAAAATCCGTTTCTACTCGACGAGTTTGGGGTCTCCAACTTGTTTCGTCCCTTTGCAAAAATGAATAGTTTGGTTTAAAATACATACAAGGATGCAGGGGTTACAAATATTCTATTAAAATAATTCATGTATATTTAAAAAAAAACGGTAATTTTTTTTATTATGTTATTATTATTATTATTATTATTATTATTATTATTATTATTTTGATAAATACAAGGATGAAAATAATAATTAAAAAAGGAAATTTTGAATTTTTCCTTTTATTTTTCATTTTAGATTTATTTATTTTTATTTATTGATCTACACGATGAGTGGCTACGATCACGTCCACATGTCTCACAAAATTAACATGGTCTGAAATGAACCTCGACATATATATATATATATATATATATATATATATATATATATATATATATATATATATATATATATATATATATATATATATATATATATAGGCTTAGGTTATTATATTGTAACTAATTATTGTGCGGATACCGTATGCTATGAGAATTACAAAGAGAATAAGTTGTTTAGCAATGTCAATATGTTCAATCTTACATAACTATTGTCATTAACACACATTCTCACAAATTAAATCGTCTATAAGGTTATTATACACTTATTATTATTATTCTCATTTCTGTGAGAATGTTTATTGGGTCATATCTGTCAGAATGAAAATGAGTGAAAAACGATGTGTGAGAACAAAAATAAATAATAATTATCGAGAATGCATGAAAATGGCGAAATTTTTGTAAGGTTGAACGTATTCGCATCGCTAAACAACTTATTCTCTTACTAATTCTCATAGCATACGACATTCGCATAATAATTAGTTAGAATACTTGAACCTAGTTCTCTCTTTCTCTCTCTCTCTCTCTCGCTCTCTTTCTCTCGATATATATATATATATATATATATATATATATATATATATATATATATATATATATATATATATATATATATATAGCGAAATTAGGGAAAAGAATTTCATCAAACAAAGACTAAAGAAAGAAATGATAAAACGATAATCATACTTAAGATTAAATAGAAATGTGTTAGTGAGTAGTTATTATTCATCCCTTAGCCTAATTAAATTCAGCTAACCCCGAACCTATAATTGTTAATCTTGCATGATTCATGAAGATATGTATAGATCTATACGAGGCTAACACCCCTACCTGCAATTGCTAGCTACAATCCTAGCAAGGTAGCTTTCTTTAGTATAAAAATAATATTATTCGACATCCGATGAAAAGTCGTGCATGGTATATATCGGTCCATAGCGTCAATTATAGGGGCTCAGGGTAATGTTGTTCGGAAAATCTTAATTTAAACTGCCTAGAGGGACGTCTTTAAGTAGTTGTATGATTCAATTAAAAAGGATTCGATAAAAATGATAAAAGTTTAGGATATGTATTATATCCTAAAAGAAAGAAATATTTTTAAAGATAAAAAGATTTGAATTAAATAAAAAAGATAAGTAGAAAACTATAAAAATCTGTGAACTCATTAACTTTATGTTGACGTTTTAAAAATACATGTATTCTCATGGAAATGAGTATGAAAAGTAGCCGTGGAATGAAGGAAGTCATCAAGGAAGACGTTAGAAGTTATTTATGTTTGGACTATGTTTAGTTTATGATTAAGAGTATGCTGGAACTATCGAAAAACGTAACCCTTAAATAATTTATAACAAATAAAAGTATTGTTTATGCTATATTTTGTGTATTGTTCAATATACATGTCACCGTGATCTAATGTCCCTACGTCGCACATCCCAGAGTTTTCGCCGCCGGCCGGAGCTATGACCATTTTTTATTTATTAGAAATGACTTAGTTCATTAATAATAAAATATAATATAAAGAGTAAACTATAGTTTAGTTCCTATGTTTGACACTTTTCCGCAATTTTTATCTAAGTTTTGAAAAATATATATATATATATATATATATATATATATATATATATATATATATATATATATATATATATATATATATATATATATATATATATATATATATATATATATATATATATATTGTTTATTGTTTTAAAATGCATCATAGTTAGTCCCTTAGAACATCCATTATGGTGAGTTTAATATGAGAGTGTCTAGTTGTCATTCAATGAATGAAACTCTACCATAATGAGATGACACCTTAGCATTCAATGGATTTGGAGTTTGATGACCATTGAACTCTTCAATGGGAAAAAATAAAGTTTTCTAATCTTAGATACATACTATAAATTAGTTTTTATAACTTTTTATTGAACTTTGTAGAGTTGAATGCATTGTAGGAAAAAATTGATTGAGTTGTATGGAATGTAGAAAAATGATGTGGCAATTCATTAAACTCTATGGAGTTCAATGCATTGTGTATGCCCTTAGTAAGTTAATGTCAACCCCCTCTACTAAATGTTTGTAAAAGATGAGATTGTCCTCAAACCAAATTAGTAAAACCTATAAACTAAAGGACCCAAATTTTCTACATATTCATTTTCAATAAAAATTTGTATTTTGTTCAGACTTATATCCTAAAATATCTCAATCATCTATAACACTCTTAATTTCATAGACCAACAACAACCTCCCACCATTTCATCCTCCTGTGTTATAGACAACTACGTTCTCTACTTCCATCAATAGACACCACCTCCACCTCCACCTCCGTAGCCTAATTTCTCTCGTTGGCCACACTCTCTCTATGGTTCCAAAAAGACCAACCAATGACGCCTCCTTCACCCCTCACCTCTAGTTACCACTCTCGCCTATATAGTTTCTCCAACAATAGACTGTTAGATATTTATGGGACCAAAACTCAATCTTAGTTATTCATATTCAAAGATCATAATGAAATCAAGTATGTAATCGTTCTTTCATGTGTAAGTTTTCTTTTAACCAGATTCAAGAATAAAGATCCAAAGTTTATGCTTCAGCGTTTATGTTTTAGTTATCAAACTTATCCAACAATTGGTATCAAAACCTTTTCGAAAATGATATTAGAAATCTTTTTGTTTGTTATAAGATAATTGGTTTGAAAGTTTCAAGATCTCCAAAGTTTCTTTTTCTCAAGCTTTCATAAGCTATATCATACCTATTTAAGCAAAATGAAAGTTTGAAATTTCCTTTGATAATTTTCGTCTGCTTTTCTTTTGAATACGTTGAAATTTAAACAAAATTCAACCATAATGGTGTGTTCGTGTGTGTATGCATTGATATTATGTGTGTATGCATTGATGTTATTTGTCAAAAGTACATCCAATCTTCATGAAAGTACTAGCTCTATTAATAAAGAAATCCTAACCCACAGTAAATATATAGTTGTTTATTGATTGGGTTAATCGTACCGTGAAAAGAAAGGCATAAGTATTTTATATTACCACGTCGATTTTGAACAGTGACTTGTATCATCGTCTCTTTTCATCATATGTACTGTCAATTAAAAAAAAACTAAATTTCTTCATGAAACTTAGCCCCGTGACCACCATGATTAATGTTATCCAATTTAATATTTGTATTTTTGGATAACTCATATCAAATTTTGGTGTACTAATTTGTGAAAATATGCATATATAACGTAATTACATAGCCACATAAATTGAATTTTGCTATGTAATGTTAATAATATATATTGTTTGTGTTTATGTATTTCACTTAATGTGTTTATATGGACAATATTGTCTTTCTTTTGATCTTGCCATAAAATTAAATTAAAGGATACTATTGTGGATTTTATGTTCCACAAATTTTGAAAAAATAATATTTTAGATTCATGTTGGCTTTTTTAAGTGGTTAGTAATACACAGTTTAAGTTACTACGCCCATCTAAAAAAAATAATAATAATAATAAAACCATGAGATAATTAGATGCCTTAATGGTTGTCATCCCATTAAAGTTATTACACACATAACTCAAGATATTACTTGTCAAATATACATTTTTACTGAAAGGATATTTATTATGTATATGTTATCCAACTGGAAATTTGATCTTTTGAGTATTAAGTAAGATGAAATTAGAATTTCCTTTTTATTTTCGTTTGCAACTTAATTTAAGTCTCGCAAACGTTGTATGAAATCATTTTATTAAATTGGTTATTTTAATATGGTCATCTTGTATGATAATGTTTTTCATTGTATTATCAAATTTTGGTTTCATGAAAACATGCGATAGCATTTATGGAAATTTATAAATGTATTTTGGGTTATTGATAAATTTCATTTGACATATTATTTATTTTAAGGATAAATTAATTGACACAATATATCGCCAAAGTGATCTCTTTGTGAAAATTAATTTACAAAAAACTTAAATTTTATGGTTTGTGTTTATTAATGCGGGTATTAGCCGACCCAAATGTAGATTAATATTTGACCTGATAAACACATGTTTGATGATAAATATGTGACAACTTTTAGGTTACATGTCATTAATAGGTCAATCCAAAGAGGAGCTTATTAATTGATATGATATATTGTCAAATTTTATTATTAAAATTTATAGTTTATGTGTTTATTAATACGGGTATTAGCTGACCCAAAGGTAGACTAATATTTGGCCGAATAAACATATATGTGGTGATAAACATGTAATGATTTTTTTTTTGGTTCAATGTAATTAATAAGTCAATTCAAAGAGGGGCTTGTTAATTGACATGATTAATTGTTAATGTTTATCTCTAAAACAAGGATATCTCTTGCTAGTTAGTATTACTGTCCAAAGACTTGATATTAATATTATGTTGATACTTTGTAAAGATGTCATAAATTGAATTTATAGATTGCAGTTTATGGATTAATGAGCATAAAAATAGATTTGCTTATGTTTGAATTATGGTATTATATCTGCTAACATTGATCACATATATGATTTAAGTACTCAGTGAGATTAATTTTAAGGAATGGAATAAGGGCATTATGTTAGTTCTCAATTGCATGTATATTGACCTTGCATTTTGGATAGAGCAACATTTTATGAGGATGTTAAGTTTGGGGGAGAAACAAGGTTAAAACATTGCCCTTAAGGATGAATCAATCTTGATTCCTATTATTGCTTTCGATAGTATGAATCAGTGATCGACAATGTTATTCAATCTCCTATTCTGAATACACAAACTCAATAACCTCAACTTTGGATATCCTCTGCATGGTACCACATTTTCCATCAATTTATTATCTCTTTTGGTTTTGAGGTAAATACAGTAGATGATTTTGTGTATCACAGATTAAATGGGAGTAAATTTATCTTTCTGGTTTTGGGCAGATATCTACGCAATTCAAGTTTGGATCATAAAAAAGCAACAAAATGGATTTTGAGATATCTATATACTATAGGAAATTCAGATGTTTGGGAGATCATTTTTATTATGAATATGATTTTAGTAGATGTAAAAATGGTTACTCATCCATATCAGGATACTTCTACATATTAGCATGATGAGCAATTTCATGGAATAGACTTCGGTAGCTTCTTCCATAATGGCAGTATAATTCGTAGCATGGAATATGGTTGCATAAAATTTGTCACGAGGCTACACATTACTGGTATTGAAAGACCACTAAAGTTGTGATAATAAGTCAGCAATGTTATATTCCAATAACAGAAGTTCTATTAAGTCAAACCATATTGACATCAAGTTTCCTTCTGTTAATACAATAGTGCAAAATGGAAATATATATAACACATATGAACAAACTCCATAAAATTGGATCCGCTCATAAAGGGATTACCTCCCTAGGTCTTTCATGAGCATACTATACATGTTGGTGTGATATTTGGTTTTAGTGGGAGTTTTATGGTGCTTTATGTGTTGTTTAACAACAATTATGTTTTTCTGTACAACATTAAGAATTCAGTTAACTCCAGTATTAGTTGCACTTATTTGAAGTTTGGTCTCACTTCAAGTTAAAAAGGAACTCGTTGGAAATCTATTTAGATTTTAAAACAACACATCATATCTAATCTATGTCGTTAGTTATATATGTATATGTGACTATTGATAGGTTTAGTTACGTAAATAGTAACGAAGACCGCTTTGATCCTATACTATTATGATTAGTGGACGAGATTGTTTAAGGGTACCAATATTATGATAACATTCATTAAAACGCTTATATAATTATACGTATATTTATATATTTGTGGTACAGTGGGAGATTGTTAGATATTTATAGGACCACATCATATATATATATATATATATATATATATATATATATATATATATATATATATATATATGTAATGTTATCATTAAATCTAGTTATTATGGTAAAAATATAAATTGTTGATGGACTGATTTATAGAATATTTACTTATCTTGTAGGTTGAGTTCCCGGTTTGACTCAAGATCCTCAAGATCCCTTCCACATATCAGATTAGGTTTATATCCATCTATAAATACATGTGATAAGGAGAAAATCAATACACACGAAAATTCAGTTAGGATTTGTTGAGGGATTTTAAAGAGAGCTCTTGAGATCAACTGGAAAACCCAACGTGCCTCAAGTCTATGGACGGTTACTAAGGAATAGGTTATATGTTCATGGGTTTGCTGAAGGATTTTAGAGAGAGCTCTTGAGATCATACCCATTTAACAAGTGGTATGACCCACCAATGTGCCTCAAGTATACGGACGATTACTAAGGTCTAAAAACAATGTGACAAAGGAATTATAAGCTGCAAGGGTGTACATGATGTTGTTTTATATGTGTTAGATTTTTGTAATTTGTTTTCTTATTCAAAATAATTATCTAAGCAACAGGTTATATGTTCATGGGTTATTTATGGGTCACTAAAGTTGTAATACATGTATCTGGTCATGCATTAAGTTAGGTTTTTACTATAATGGAATAATGGATAAGGGAATGTTGTTATTAATAAGCCATGTTTGGTTGTAAAATGTAAAGAATGTTGGTTTGTTTTTACGAATTAATGGTTTCACTGATGGGTTATGATCTAATAGTATTAAGCTATGTTTTTGGTTGTCATGAATTGACATTAAATGATTAATTAAAATGATAAACAAGCACTAAGTGACCAAAATGAAGACATCAAATAGGCATTTAGTTACCAAACATGAAAACTATTATAATTGACTGTCAAATGTGGACATGAAACAAGTATTAACTCACTAATATATCGAAAAAAACATTTAAACCATTACAAGACTATCAAATAAGAAAATTAACACCATTAGATTAAACTACATAACATGATAAAAGTTGACATTCACATGCCAAATGTTTTAAGTGAAAGATAATCAACCATGCCATTGTTTGAAACGAACCATTGTCTATGCATACCAAAAAACAAAGATTACGCAAGTCAAATTGATTCACCCTTCCCCTTGGTCATACTCCTCGCTTTTTCATGGTGTATTTCTGATCTGAACTTCCCCTCCCTTTGACCATTACATCTTGCGAAATTGTATCCCTCATTATGGAACTTGCTCCAATAACTATTGAAGATGCACTGGTTTAGATATGTTGATTTTTTCCACATATCGTTATCATTTATTAGATCCACATTTACTATATATATTTCCTTCCATGTTGTCATCCAGTAGCATTGATGTACCCTTACTCTGCTTTCTTAATTGGTTTTCAATTTTGAATCAAATCTCAAATACCACAAATAGCACAATTATGGGGCATACCAATAAATTTCAATTTCCTATGACGATAATAATTATCTCTAATATTCACATTATACTGATCATTTCCTAACCCTACCACTTGATACTTGTCAGTGCCATTAATTACACACCTCAAAAGTCGAGCTCTTCCTTAATTTTTTTTCAAGAAACATTACAGTAATAGGTGTTACTGGACATGTTCATCTTCTATAATTAGGACCAGGTCATCTTCTTCAATTAGGATAATACATTAAGATCAATTTCATCACTAATGCTGATAGGTTCAATAGTTGGAGCTACTAAATTAAGGACTACATTGTGTGGCCTTTTAAATTTCTCATAAGGAATTATGAATTTTCCTTCATGACATGGTTTAACAAAAGCATTATGACTATTAAAGACTAAAAAATGCATTGAGTTTGGAATTAGGTCTCCAAAATTCAACTTCTTAATGTAGGAGCCACTTTCTTTCCTCTTCTTTTTAGTTCTATCTAATTTAGGTGAATGATCGTCCCAATATCTTTAATGACCACTTTCATAGGAGACGCGAACTACATATGCATGTATGTTGACCCAAGCTTAATTTAAATGTGAATCTCCATATGCTTGGCAATATATGTGGACAGCCGTATAATTGTTGGATTAAGGTGTCTAAGCTTATAACTAAATTGGTATATTCTTTTAATTAAAAGCAAAGTACTTTTTAAGTTGCCATCATAACTAGAAATGGTATTAGGAAAGAAAGGAAATGATTTGTTAATATATTATGTTATTAATATATTAATTAGAAATATATAACTGATTTCTTAATTTATTATGTGGCTAATGATCAATAGTTAAATAACTGATTTGTTAATTTATATGATTAGTAAATTAATATGAATTCAATAAGAATTAATTAATTAATTATGATTTTCATTTCACATAAATTAGTTATCACAATACAAAGAGTGAGAAGGCGAAAGGGCAACGAGTTATTAATTTGAGGTTAATTGGAATAAATTAAAGGTGCAAGGGGTGAGCTGTAATTGTTCAATAGTTGTGCAAAAGTGGAAATTCAAGAACCATTCAAAGCATGGAAGGTTTTGGGAGCACTTCTAAGGTTTTTGGAAGCCTCCTGGTTGCAGATAAGGAAAGGAATTGAACTGGGGTTAAATCTATTATTTAATTAATTTAAGTCCGCATTTGTCGGCAAGTTACCTAAACTATAAATAGGACCTATTGACTCATTATTTTCATGCACAACCTTTCTAAGAGGCTTATGAATGACATTTCATTCTTCTTCCTCTCCCTCCTTTTCATTCTAAGGTTTTTAAGGTTTTAGGTGTGAGCCATTAGAGTCATCATACTTTTGGTGCTTGCTTTCTGAAGACTAAAAGGAAAGGTTTCAAGGAATTGTTTATAATAACAATTCAAAAGCTATGTAACCCTAATATTATGATTTTAAATTATGACCTAAGGTTCTTATAGTTTCGTAGTATGTTACTATTATCTGATTTGTAGGTTCTTAATTAGTCATTATCTGTTTTGGTTTAGTTAAAATCCAAATTTTACTTGCCATATATGATTAAAACCCTAATTTTAAGGATAAGGAGATAAACATGGAAACCTAATCTAATTATAAGATAATTGCATGATTATCCTCACGGTTTTAATATTTAATTTAATTAATGATAATCAAAAGATAAATATTAAATCCATTAATTATCTAGAAGATTAGTTAATTTAATTAATAGTTTAATTAAAAGATAAAGATAAATCATTAACTGGTTTAAAAGGATTAATTAGTTAATAGTTAATTTAAAATTAAATTTTAAACCTTTGAGATTTTAAAATGTTTAAAATACGCCTTAGACATATGTATAAGAACTTTAATACTATACGTATAAGATAAATCATTTGAATCTCTCATATGCCTAATTCACGAAGTCATGTTATAAGAGGGGTATAAGGAAACGACATATAAAATGACTGTTGAATAGATGTCTTTTTCACCCACCACTCATTTGTGTGGTGGAGGGTCATTAGCCGAATTTTTTTGATAAGACGTAATCATATTAAAAGTATAATATATAAAGTAAGAAAACCTTTACAAAATCCCACTCTGGTTACTTTAAGAAAAAATGTGAAATTATATGCTAATCCATGAAAACGCACATCGTTTCTTTATGAATCGTTAGTGGAGCGTGCATGGTTAACTGGTAGACTAATGTAAGACTATAAAGATGAAATGATGAAACCACTTGTGTTTATAATTATTGATGGAGCATGTGTGGTTAACCGAATGTCAATGGGAGATTATAAATTAATTGGGGGTATTTGAGCGGGTTTGCATGGCTATTCACATCTTATTGTGATCATCGACATCTCAATCATAATTCGTAAGCACATAATCCAAGATTAAACTTATCATTGATGGTTCAATGAAAATCTCAAGAGTTCTAGGAGTTTCATATGATTTAAATTAATGAAATATTTCTACCTACCTAAAATTGTTTCGTGATATGACTACGACATCCCTCTTCATATTACGAAATGAAGGTATGGATCCTAGCCTTAATTTAAATTTGGGTTAATAATTAAGGAATAAAATCACTAACTTAAATTATCTCTTTTCCCACTTTTAGATGTCTTATGCAGATAGAAATGGTCTTTCTCGGTCTTATGGAAATGCTTTTCCTCAATCCTAGTCTTCCTCATTCAAGTCAAGTTCAAATTGTCTTCCCTTCCTTAGGAATGGTGGAACTGGAAATTGTCTCTTTTCAACTCGTCCACCTCCTCCTGCGACTCTCCCAACGTCACGTTTTCCTCAAGTTGAAAGATATGAAACTACTCATGCCCTATTGGCATGTAAACATCAAGATGGAAATTCTATGTGTGTAGATGTTCTGAAAATGAAATCGTACATTGACAAGTTGGGAAGAATGGGTGTCGTTTTCCCGAAGGAGCAAGTCCCTGATTTGGTTCTTCTGTCGCTTCCAAAGTCATATAGTCAGTTCGTTAAGAACTTTCATATGAGGAATCCCGACATGACTCTAACTAATCTGACCCATATGTTGATACTCGTTGAAGTAGAAATGCTTAAGAACATAACTAAAGCATAAATTCTTCTAGGGCCTAATCCCATGAACTCCATGGACATTGCCAATGGTAATATTAGTGAACAAGAAAAGATTTCTCTTCCCAATCGAAAGTGATCGGACAAGGTCAAACCGTTTGATCGTATGGTATAGAGAAAGGCTCATGCTAAGATCATTCCATATGTTGAACCCAATGAGTCTGTCTATTTCTATTGCCAATTAAAGGGGCATTGGAAGTGAAGCTGCCCAAAATACCTGAAGGATCTTAAAGATGGTAAAGTAAAGTCGTGTGACTCTACTTCAGGTACATCCATAATCTAACTCCATTACTTTAATAATTTCTTATTCTTAGAGTCTTAATACATAATGTGATCATCGCATTTTGATGATATTTAAGTATCTAAAAGAAAGAAAGAAGCTGGGGTAAAGTGAGCTAAATCTGATCGTAGGAAATGGACCTTTGTTGCATGGTCCAATGGTCAGAATTTGGAGCTCTACTAAGGATTTAGGATAATTTTAATAGACTTTTGTTGCTTTTCAAAGATGTTTAAAAACATTGTTTTTTAATTTTATGCATTATAAGAATATGTTCCAATTTCTCTTTAATCAATAAAAGTGAGGTTTTGATTTATATGGTTGCCTTATTATATTTCCTTGTAATAGCATAAATGAATGTGTTGATCATGTTTCTAATAATAGAAATATTAATTGTGGATTTGATTCTTATAATATCACTTGTGGTACTATCATATTTACCACGTGAAAAGAAATTTCATCACCAACTGGACATATACTTGGATTCATATAATTCAAATTGTATAACATATATCACTAAATCATTGTTCAGATGTTTATGTAAGGCAAGTGAAGGACTAATGGATCTAGTACATGGTGATATGGACTCCTCAGATCCACCACAAGGGGCGATTACTATATTCATCATGATTTACTGATGCTTCACTATATATGAATATGTTTATAAGATTAAAAAAAATTCAAATACTTTTGAAATGGTTCAAAGAGTAGCAAAACGAACAGAAGAATTTATTAGGCAGAAAGAGAAAAGATTCTCCAATCTGAAAGGAAAGGATAATGCTTTAGTATCATGTTTTATGATCATTTTGGTAATTGTGGAATCATATCACAATTAACTCCTCAAAGAGCATCTTAGTGCAATTGTATTATTCAGAAAAGGAATCGAACATTGTTGGAAATGGTTCGATCAAACGATGAATCATACTTTATTCCAATGAGATTTAGAGTTATGCTCTAGTAACTATGAATCGTATTGTAACTTCTGGTTCCTGGTACGCATTTAATTATAATTTATTCACTTTTGTAGAGCTACTCGACTAATTGGGAGCCCTAGACTCGTCGAGTAGAAACGAGATTGGCCGCAGGATTTTAAGTCGCATACTCGACGAGTTAAGAGCCTTGACTCAACGAGTAGGGCTGCCAGGATGAAACCCTAATTTCAGGGTTTTGCATCCTATTTAAGCATCCTAATCTCCACTTGTTGGCCTTATTTCCAGTCTCCAAGTCCCAAACGCTAATCCACGAAACCCTAGAGCCTTTTGTGAGTTTATGAGCCATTTTTGAGTGAAATTTGTGTACTTGAAGCTTGTGATGAAGAGGACAGGCTTGAGGATTCAGAATGACGCTAGTAGATCCAGAAACAACATCTCATCCTATTTATTTTCTGGTAAGCAAGTCTCAACCTTGCTTAGTAGCTTGTTAGATCTCCTTCTTATCATTTTATAGGGTTTTTGGTCCAAGAAACATATTCTTTGGGACATGGACATCCCAAGTGGGTATACTTTCAAATCTAGGACCTTGAGGGGCTCACATGGCATAAAGGTGCAAACTTTATGGCCAAGGAAGCCCCATGCAAGCTATAAGTTGTCATTTAAGCCTTTTAAGCTCCAAAAGGCCTTGAATGGGAAGAAAGTCGGGAACTTTACGTGTTCATCGAGTTCTTAGAGTTTAGATCTCAGTGAATATGCCTTAGTTTGGAGTATGGATGGCTTGTAGACCAATATCTGGGTCCTAAAGGGTTAGGGTTTGAGCTAAACCCAAGAAATAGAAGTATTAATGGGTAAAGTTGGAAACTTTAACCTTAAAAGGATGTTTTCAATATGTATGAGAAACAAGAAGCTTAGATCTGAAGTGTAGGGATTGAATTCGTTAAGATGGCTCAAACAGACAGAGAAACTCATCAAGTTCATAGAGGAACTCGACGAGTTGAGGCGAGTTGTCCCGATGCTGAATATGGTAGAACTCAACAAGCCTGAGGATGACTCGACGAGTTGACTCACTTAATCGCAATTGTGAGTAGCCAGGAAACTCGACGAGTCATAGAGATGACTCCACGAGTTTGATCGCGATTTTAGGGTTTTGATTTATAGAACTCGGCGAGTTGATGGAGCAACTTGGCGAGTTGAGTCAATCCAAAATGTTGACTTTGACTAGAATGTTGACTTTGACTAGGGGTAAAATGGTCATTTTACCATAAGAAGGATTATCAGTTTTTTACTAAGTGTTATTGTGATAATGATAGTCGAGGAGTCGTTGGAGCATCCTTCAGAGATTCTTCACACGAGACTTTATAGCTAGCTTATGAGGTGAGTTTCCTTTAGTAGGAACAGGTCGAAGGCCCCAATACCGGCCCATATAGAGTAGCTAAGTGTGGGTTGGGCCCATATCTTAGATTTTTTTATGATTAGTAGTTAAGTGTGGGTTGGGCATGTATCTTAGACTTGTTTATGATTAGTAGGTAAGTGTGGGATGGGCCCGTATCTTAGTATTATCTTAGTATGTTTATGAATTGGTAGATTGTGGTATATTTGTAGTCTGCGTGATACTTGTATGTATGTTTAGATAGCGGGGTGTTGACGGGGGCCCGTATCTTAGTATTATCTGAGTATGTTTATGAATTGGTAGATTTTGGTATATTTGTTGTCTGCGTGATACTTGTATGTATGTTTAGATAGCAGGGTGTTGACGGGTGCCCGTACCTCCTAGCCAGTTGACTGTGGGCAAGGCCCGTATCTCCTAGTTAGCAGAGTGTGGGCGAGGCCTTTATCTATGAGATAGCTGAGTGTGGGCGAGGCCCGTATCTCATAGTTAGCCGAGTGTGGGCAGGGGCTCATATCTCCTTGACTGTGGGCAAGGCCCATATCTCATAGTTGTATGTTATATGATATGTGGTAGTTTGGGGAGACTCACTAAGCTTCGTGATTAAAGTTCTCAGTTTTGGTTTCAGGTGCTTCCGTTAGCAAAGGGAAGAGCTCGGGATGACTGCGTTGCACACACCACAACGTTTTAACATGGGAGGATTTACTCTGATATTTTGATATGTGATTTGGATACAGTGTTTTGACATGATGTTTTGAGATATTACAACTTATATTTTTATGAGATGATTCGTTTTCTATGGTTTTATAATGATTTAAAACGAAATTTTTTGGGTGTTTCAAGTTGGTATCAGAGCCTTGGCTTGAGGGGTTCGGGCATACTCTAGGGTGTGTCTAAACTCAAACTGAGGACTTGCTATGAAAATTTTCAAAAGAAAATAAATTTTATAAAAGAATTTTGAAAATAGAAAAGAACATTGGAAAGACAAAAGGGTGTGGTGCATGCAATCAGCCGAGCTCAAGTAAGTACTCCCAAATTACCCATACAAGATTATGTTAAGATATGTTTACGAGAACTGCATGCTAGATTAGGGATAAGGATCTAGGAAGGATGTCTTATGTGCCTGTTATATGTATATCGGCTTTATGAACTGCATGCTAGTACAGATTAGTCAGTGATATGATGACCTGATTAGAATATGATTGATTATGTAACTCAATGCTCGAATGCTGCTTGCTTTGTGCTTTTAGGAGTTCTAGTTATCTTTTACTAGCTAGAAAACGAATATGTTAAGTTACATATTGCGAGGACTAAATAATTTCAGAAGTTTAGGTCTAGCTTTATTACACAGCTCTTGTCTGAGTCTAACCTTTGTAGGGTAGGATCTCTCATTCGAAGAATTATCTAGTCTTAGTGATTTGTAATGGTATTCGCGAGCTAGTTAAGGGGAGATAGAAGAGACTTCTTATGCAACTGATGGAAGAGAGTGGGATGGTGATTACCCTAGGGCAAGCCTAGGAGGAGATTAGCGCGTGAAGCGGTAGTAATAGTAGAAGGGACTTGGTGAAGTTAAGGAAGTTCTTAAGGAAAGTACGGATAGATGTGATGGGCCCATACTACTGAAAGCAGAGGATCCATAATCGAATCAAGGAAGGCTGAGATAAATCCAAGGAACTTGTAGTATATGTGATCCCTCAAGATATGATGAGTATTTTGATGTTTTTTATGATGTGTTTTTCAGTATGTTGGTACTCGCACTAGACCAGTCGGCGGTTCAGGCGCCAGTGAGGGATTAGGCTCGGGTTCTGGAGCCGGGTAGCTAGATGATCTGATGAGGGAGTTCATCTCATCTGAGATAACGTGTACTATTTTAGATCAGACTCCTGTGATCTTCGGTACGATCAAGGAGGGTATCATGGAGCTTTTGGATGAGAGACTGAGTGCATTTCGCACTAAGGTGGTGGCCATGATGGGGTGGCGTACACTAACGTTCAGGGAGTTCAGAGCTTGTGGAATTCCTGACTATCATGGGGCTCGGGACCTCATTGCTAGCACTAAGTGGTTGGTTGATGTCGCCAACACTTTCCATACCAGCAGATGTCCCGAGGGGGACAAGGTCCGACTTGCTTCCTGTCTTTTGAATGACAGGGCAAGTGACTGGTGAGAGGAGGTCGGACATGCCATTAGTGATGATAAAGCTCTTGATGCTATGAATTGGAGTGAATTTTTGGCTAGGTTTAGGGCTGAATTTTCACCTATGATTGAGGTGCAACAGCTTGCCTATGAGTTCCAGGATCTCCGGCAGACGACTGAGACGATGACCGAGATCACTGCTATGTTCAGGGAGAGGGCCCTTCTTGTTCCGCAGTACGTGGAAGATGAGGAGATGAAGAAGGCTTGATATCATGAGATGTTGTGGAGTGATATACACCAGTTTGTGAGCCGATCTAGCTGGAATACGCTGGAAGATATGATTGCTAGGGCGAGAGAGAGAGAGAGAGAGAGAGAGAGAGAGAGTTGGATCTAGAGATGGAGATGAAGAGGAAACCAGATGCTTCGTCTCGTATGGAGGGTTCGGGCAAGAAGCCCAAGGTAGATTCCCAAGGGAAGGGCCAGCAAGGCCGAGATTGTTGTGGAAAGTGTGGCATGACACATGATGGGGCGTGCAGGGCAAGTAGTTCGGGTTGCTTTAAGTATGGCTGAACTGGTCATGTTAGCAGGGATTGTACTGCTAACACCACCACCACTGCAATATATGATCTTATTTGCTTCCAGTGCAATTAGAGGGGACAGAAGCAGGCCCAGTGTCCGAGTTTAGCAGCATCAGCACGATGAGTGGTGGCACCCACTCCTGCTACATTGAGGATTACCGACGGCCACCAGGGCCGGGCGAATACGCCAGTGGCGAAGAGCAGAGCCTTCCAGTTGATAGCGGAGGAGGCACGTGCAGCACCCGATGTGGTGATGGGTATGTATTTTCTCTTTTTCTCTTTATTTATACTGATTATTGCTTATGTTTATGTGTTTTGTTATAGGATCGTTCTTAGTGAATGGTATATCAGCCTTGGTACTGTTCGATTCGGGTGCAATCCGGTCGTTTGTGTCGCTTGCGCTCAGCAAGCGATTCGTAGGGGCACCTGGGGAGCTGGATTGCCCACTTGATTTGGAGATAGCAGACAATAGGATCATTAGGGTTGCGAGGGTTCACTGAGGATGTACCCTGCAGTTGTTTGATGAGCAATTTTCTGTGGATCTAGTCCCTATTCCCCTACGAGGGAATAAGGTTATAGTTGGTATGGACTGGTTGAGCCCTAATAGGGCAGTGATCCGCTATGAGCAGCAGCTAGTGAGAGTTCGAACTCCTAGTGGATGAGGGTTAGTTATCCATGGTGAGAGGCCACAAGGTGGACTGATCCTATGTTCAGCAGCGAGAGTAAGGCGACAGTGGATGATGTACTAATCGTGTGAGAGTACCCAGACGTATTCCCGGAGGATTTGCCTAGGATACATCCGAAGAGACGGGTTAAGTTCAGGATTGACCTAGTCCCTGGTGCAGCTCCGATAGCCAAGGCCCCATATCGGTTGGCTCCTCCCGAGATGCAGGAGTTGTCTACACAGTTGCAGGAGCTATTAGACAAGGGATTTATCAGACCAAGTACTTCACCATGGGGAGCCCTAATCCTATTTGTAAAGAAGAAGGATGGGTCACATAGGATGTGCATAGACTATCGGGAGCTGAATAAGGTAACGACGAAGAACCGTTAACCTCTCCCGAGATTGATGATTTGTTTGACCAGCTACAGGGTGCATCTTGGTTCTCCAAGATTGATCTGCAATCGGGTTATCACCAGATGCGAGTCGGAGATGAGGATGTGTAGAAGACAACTTTTAGGACTCGCTATGGTCACTATGTGTTTGTGGTGATGCCATTTGGGCTCACCAATGCTCCAACCGCATTCATGGATCTCATGAACCACATGTGCAGACCGATGCTGGATCGTTTTGTGATAGTCTTCATTGATGATATCTTGGTCTATTCCAAGACTCAGGAGCAGCATGAGGAGCACCTAAGAGAGGTGTTGGAGACACTGAGGAGGGAGAGAATTTTTGCAAAGTTCTCCAAGTGTGAGTTCTAGTTGCACGAAGTGCAATTTTAGGGCATCTTGTCAACCAGAAGGGTATTCTTGTCGATCCGGCCATGATAGAGGTCGTGATACAGTGGGAGGTTCTGAGGTCTCCAACTGAGATTCAGATTTTTCTTGGTCTAGCGGGTTATTACCGGATATTCATCCAGAACTTCTCCAAGATCGTTGTTCCTTTGACCCGGCTGACCAAGAAGTCGGTGACATTCTGTTGGGGGCCTGAGCAGCAGGCAACCTTCGAGACTCTCAGACATTAGTTATACAAAACACCGATTTTGAATTTTCTGGAGGGACTCGATGACTTCATGGTTTATTGTGACGCTTCAATCAAAGGCATGGACACGGTATTGATGCAACGAGGTTACGTGATAGCTTACGCTTCGAGGCAGTTGAAGCCTCACGAGGAAAACTATCCGACACATGATCTAGAGCTGGGGGATGTGGTTCTCACCCTCAATATTTGGCGACATTATCTCTATGGGGTCCGTTGTACCATTTACACGAACCACGAGAACTTAAGGTACCTCATGGATCAGTTGAATCTGAACATGACGCAGTGACGATGACTCAATATGGTGAAGGATTATGACTATGAGATCCTTTACCACCCGAGCAAGGCCAATGTAGTGGCTAATGCTCTTAACCGCAAGGCATTGGCGACATCGATTCGATACATATGTCTGAGGATGACAGTGATTACCCCATTGCTAGAGCAGATCCGGGAGGCACATGTCAAGGGACTAGAGGAGGAGTGTCGGAAGTGCGATTGGATCACAGGCCAGGTGGCCTCCTTTGATTATGAAATTCGTGGATTGTTGACCCTTCATGGGAGGGTCTGGGTTCCGTACTAGGACATAGCACTACAGATTCTCAATGATGAGGCCACCAAGTCGAGGTTCTCCATCCATCCTGGGGCGACGAAGATGTATCGGGATCTTCACCCTGATTACTGGTGGCCCTGCATGAATCGGGACATAAAAAGGTATGTAGAGCGGTGCTTAACATGTAGGAATGTCAAGGCCAAGCACCAGCGACCCCACGGCAAGATGCAACCGATGGATATTCCCATGTGGAAATGGGAGGATATCACCATGGATTTCATCACCAAGCTTCCCAGGACCGCACGTAGAGTAGATTCGATATGGTCCATCGTGGATCGATTAACCAAGAGCGCCTATTTTATCCCGATCTAGGAGAGTATATTGGCTGAGAAGCTAGACGATATCTATGTTCGCAAGGGGGTGGCACGTCATGGAGTGCCCTTTTCGGTGGTGTCAGACCGGGATGTTCGTCTCCATTTCATGAAGAGATAGGTACTCGTCTCCACTTCAGCACCTCTTTCCACCCTCATACGGATGGACAGAGCGAGAGGACGATACAAACTCTCGAGGATATGCTATGTCATGTGTCTTGGACTTCGGTGGCAGTTGGGATACGTAACTTCCGTTGGCGGAATTTTCGTATAACAACAGTTACCACACCAGCATGGACCGACCTCCCTTCGAGATGCTTTATGGGAGGAAGTTTAGGACCCCAATCTGTTGGAGTGAGGTTGGTCAGAGAGTCATGGGCAGTACCGAGGTACTACTCAAGACTACTGAGAGGATCCCGCAGGTCTGGAGCAGGCTCCAAATTGCTCAGAGTCGGAAGAAGAGCTATGCTAACAAGCGGCGTTTAGACTTGGAGTTTCAGGTGGGCGACATGGTCCTCCTAAAGGTGTCATCCAGTTTAGGAAGCAGGGCAAGCTGGGCCCCAGATACATCGGTTCGTTCAGGGTTTTGGCTCGGGTGGGCCGAGTTGCTTACCGTTTGGATCTTCCAGCAGAGCTCATCCAGATCCATAGCACTTTCCATGTTTCTCAGCTGCAGAAGTGCTTAGTGGATGACTCGGCAGTTGTGCCTCTAGAGGATATTCAGGTTGATGACAACATGAATTACATCGAGAGACCAGTATCTATTATTAACAAGAAGACGAAGGAGCTAAGAAATAAGAGGGTTGAGCTGGTGAAGGTGCAGTGACAGCACCGCAAGGGTTCAGAGTGGACTTGGAAGCCCGAGGAGGAGATGAGGGAGCACTACCCGGAGTTGTTTCCAGACGCAGCAGACTTCAAGGACGAAGTCTAAGACAAGTGGGGGAGAATTGTAACGCCTGGTTCCTGTTATGCATTTAATTATAATTTATTTACTTTTGTAGAGCTACTTGACGAGTTGGGAGACCTAGACTCGTCGAGTAGAAACGAGATTGGCCACATGATTTTAAGTGGCCTACTCGACGAGTTGAGAGCCTCGACTCAACGAGTAGGGCTGCCAGGATAGAACCCAAATTTAAGGGTTTTACACCCTATTTAACCATCCTAATCCCCACTTGTTGGACTCATTTCCAGCCTCCAAGTCCCAAACACTAATCCATGAAACTCTAGAGCCTTTTGTGAGTTTATGAGCCATTTTTTAGTGAACTTTGTGTACTTGAAGCTTGTGATAAAGAGGAGAGGCTTGAGGATTCAGAAGGAAGCTAGTAGATCCAGAAACAACATCTCATCCTCTTCATTTTCTAGTAAGCAAGTCTCAACCTTGTTTAGTAGCTTGTTAGATCTCCTTCTTATCATATTATGGGGTTTTTAGTCCAAGAAACATAATCTTTGGGACATGGACGTCCCAAGTGGGTATACTTTTAAATCTAGGGCCTTGAGGGGCTCACATGGCATAAAGGTGCAAACTTTATGGCCATGGAAGCCCCATGCAAGCTATAAGTTGTCATTTAAGCCTTTTAAGCTCCAAAAGGCCATGCATGGGAGGAAAGTCAGGAACTTTATGTGTTCATGGAGTGCTTAGAGTTTAGATCTAAGTGAATATTCCTTAGTTTAGAGTATGGATGGCTTGTGGACTAAGATCTAGGTCCTAAAGGGTTAGGGTTTGAGCTAAACCCAAGAAATAAAAGTATTAACAAGTAAAGTTGGAAACATTACCCTAAAGAGGGTGTTTTTAGTATGCATGAGAAAAAAGAAGCTTAGATCTGAAGTGTAGGGGCTTAATCCGTGAAGATGGCCCAAACAGACATAGGAACTCGTCGAGTTCGAGTTGTCCCGATGCTGAATATGGTAGAACTCGACGAGTCTGAGGATGACTCGACGAATTGACTCGCTTAATCGCGACTATGAGTAGCCAGGAAACTCGACGAGTCATGGGGATGAATCTACGAGTTGGATCGCGATTTCAGGGTTTTGATTTACAGAACTCGGCGAGTTGAGTCAACCCAAAATGTTGACTTTGACCATAAATTGAGTTTAACCATGGGTAAAATGGTCATTTTACCCTAAGAAGGATTATCCGTTTTTGACTATGTGTTATTGTGATAATGATAGTCGATGAGTCGTTGGAGTAGCCGTCGGAGATTTCGCACACGAGACTTCACAACTAGCTTACGAAGTGAGTTTCCTTCAGTATGAACGGGTCGAAGGCACCAATGCCGGCCCGTGTAGAGTCGCTATGTGTGGGTTGGGCCCGTATCTTAGATTTGTTTATGTTTAGTAGTTAAGTGTGGGTTGGGCCCGTATCTTACACTTGTTTATGATTAGTAGCTAAGTGTGGGTTGGGCCTATATCTTAGTATTATCTAAGTATGTTTATGAATTGGTAGATTATGGTATTCTTGTTGTCTGTGTGATACTTGTATGTATGTTTAGATAGCGGGGTGTGGGCGGTGGCCAGTATCCTATGGATAGCAGAGAATGGGCGAGGCCCATACCTCCTAGCTAGCTAAGTGTGGGCGAGGCCCGTATCTCCTAGTTAGCAGAGTGTGGGAGAAGCCTATATCTTTGAGATAACTGAGTGTGGGAGAGGCTCGTATCTCATAGTTAGCCAAGTGTGGGCAGGGGCCCGTATCTCCTAGAGTGTGGTCGAGGCCCGTATCTCCTAGCTGTATGTTATATGATATGTGAATGGTATGTGGTAGTTTGGGGAGACTCACTAGGTTTCGTGCTTACAGTTTTCAGTTTTGGTTTCGGGTACGTCTGGTAGTAAAGGAGCTCAGGATGACTACATTTCACAGATCACAACGTTTTGACCTGGGAGGATTACTCTGATATTTTGATATGTGATTTGGATACAATGTTTTTGACAAGAAGTTTTGAGATATTACCACTTATGTTTTTATGAGATGATTGATTTTTTATGGTTATATAATGATTTAAAATGAAATTTTTAGACCGTGTTTTTGGGGTGTTTCACGTATCTTGAAACTCCTTTTAAACTAAGAAGGTTGATAACAACTCATAGTATATGGATTAGTAATGCTTTCCTTACTTGGGTACATTTAGAATCGGAGTTTGATATTTTCGTTGATCAAGAAACAAAAGACAAACTAAGTCCAATCGTAACACCCCATTTCCGCCTTGCAGTATAAACGGCTGATTATGTAAAATCGACGTTTATTATAGAGGAGTGTTTAGGATAAATATTCTTAAAAAAAGTCGTAGTAATCATAAAAGCGAGAGCGTGTGTATGGAGAACGTCCAAATTTGACTTCAGGAGACGAAGTTATGATTTTTAGAAGTTTCAGCGTAGTAGTGTGCAACACAAAAACCGAAATGGAAATCGGAGAATTGTTAGGAAAAACTATCTAAATGAGAGTTTAAGATATCCTTCATATGATTTTGTCCATATGAAGACAGTCGAGAACGACTATCGTATGATAAAGTTATGATTTTTACACAGGCTTTAACAGTCTAAGCCTATTAAAATATATCTTTAAAAATAAAGTGAGAATTAGCCAACAGAGTCTAAATTAAAACATAGATCTTGTTGATAGCTATGCATGGATATAAAGAACGTAAAAATGGAATTCGTATGGAGATGATACAATTTTTTGAAGATTTAGAAATTCACACATGCACGCAAGAGGCGCGGCGCACCCACCTTCTAGAAGGGGCCACACAACAACACCTAAAAGTCGATACGTGACATGCTCTAAAGGGACCCTTTCCGACCATGCTCGTGCTCAACACGCACCTTGTCTTTGCATGACACGCACTTTGACTATAAATAGATGCCTCCGTTTTCATTTTTTTCACCCCTTCTTCACCCCCAGAAACTCTATGGAAACCTCTCTCACCTCAAATCCTTTATTTAAGAGTTTTAGAGCTTCTTAGCAAACCTCTGGAGTAGCTAGGAGCCCGACCCAAAAGGTGCTCAGTATCGGGTTCCTATCTGCCACTTTTTCCAACTTTCGACAGGAATCTCTATAAGTGATGATACGCTTACTAAGCTTTTAGGATATCTTATATCTGTAATCATATTCCTTATTAGGAACCTATAAATTCTAGATTGGTCATTAATTCTAAGTATTATTACTGATTGATCTACTTACGAGAGAAGTGTCTAGAACGGTCACGTTGGCTTGGTTGTTGGATTTCAAAAAGGCTATATGTCGAAATGGTCTTGCCTCCCAACTTTCCTGCCTGGTTGATCCTTATTTGATAGAACTCTCGGTATTCACTGGGATTAGTGATAGATCTAGCATATGATACCAGAATCCCTTAGGATCTAATAAATTATAATACTATAGGTTAATACTTGTTAGTCTTGTTGCTCATCAGTGGGATCGTCCGGATAGCAGTTAATCATCAGAATAACTGTCAAGGTGAGTTCTCTTAATATATTATGTTCTCCAGTATATATCCTCTGTATGTTAGGATATAGTGCCATGTAGTATACTACTAGGCTAGTCCTGTTAGTTACCAGCAATATTGGATTATTTATTGTTGTATTGTTTATATGTGTTGATATATTATGTGGGGAGTTGAGGGCGGACCAACCCCATGTTGAAGGCCAATAGACTCAGGCGGACTCACATTATGCTAAAGGCCAAAGTGAAGACCAGCTAGATGCTGAAGGTAACCAATTTCGTGTTGAAGTGTAACACTTGGTTTTGGATTTGCTTCGTTGCTCGGGGCTGCGACCCAATCATCATTTGTCATAAGGCTTAGGGCCTTTGGAAAGGAAGGATTTGGCCCAACTTGGAGGTGGGTGCCATAATATAAGTGATCCAAGTGTTCGATTGTGTCTTCGGAGGCCAAGTGTATAATGGTATTTTGGCAGCTCGATCCTTTATGAATTTTGGGTTCTTGTTTGAGAAGCTTTTAGGAAATAGTCAGTCGTTAGAAGCGTAAGGCTTCTAGTCACCTTTCCAAGGATATAAAGATCATTTGAAACGGACTTAGGACGGAAGAGTTATGGTTGAATGAAGTGGAGTATTTTGAAGGGGCATCTAGTTCGCTCGGCGTACTAGATATGTACGGTGGGCGTACTAAGAGGATTGGTCGCAGATGGCTTTTGGGTACGCCGAGCATACCAAGGGGTATGCTGGGCATACTCATTTCATCCTTGAAACCCTAATTTGTGACCTTTGACCCTATTTAAACCTCATTATTCTCATGAGCCTCGTCTTGTATCCACCTCTCAGCCTCCTAAACCCTAGAAGTCGACTTGGAGCATTTAAGTCATTGTGAAGGATTGTTGGGGTATTTTGTACACTTTGAAGAGCTTGGAGTTTATTAAAGAATCTCCACCTAGAAAGGAGCTTGAAGATCCAGAGGTTTTCCATCTTTTTCAATCCATTGGAGGTAAAAAGCTTTGATCTCGTCTTCTCATTTCATAGATCTTCTTTTGGGGTTGTTTTTGGCCATTTATATCCTCTTGTGGTGGTCCTATTGATCTAAGGTTGTTTCAAAGGTTTGATCTAGTAGATCTGGACATTTTAAGGGTCCCTCATTCATAAAGGTGCAAGCTTTGTGGAGGTTTTGAGTCCATGCATGTTTTAAGGCCATCCATTAAGTTCCTTTGAGCTCTAGAGTCCCAGTAAGCTATGCATGCTAGTAAAGTTGCCAACTTTACTTGAAAAGCCATCCATAGGAATCAGACTGGAGAGTTGGAGCAAGGGCTAAAGTGATTAAGTGCTTATTGGATAAGTTTCGAGTCTAGGGAAGTACGTTGGGCGTACCAACCTGGTACGTTGCGCGTACTGGCTTAGTGAGGTTAAATTGTACATACGTGCATTCGAAACCACGTTTCAGCATAATTTAATAAATACTCTAATGTAAATGAATATTTTGGATAAATAAAAATGAAAATTTTGGGTCGAAAATCGGGACATTACAAGTTAGTATCAAGGTCATGGTTTGAGCGAACTAGATGAATACTCGTATGATTCCAAACTCAAACTGAGGATGTGAATATTTTAATAAATCTTTTCATAAAAAGAATAATACAAAAAGAAAAAAATGTGATGCGTACATTCAACCAAAGCTCAGAAAGGAAATTGATTCCCAAAATATTCATATTTGTTATGTTTGTCGATATGTGAGATGTTAGAAATGCATGCAAGTATGTAAGTTAGATAATTGCTTGTTATTTGTTGCTTTGAACCTATATTAATATTAGTTATTTACTTGACAAGTACGTTAGGTTGCGTGTTCCTAGAATTAAATAATTTTACATTTGACTGATAAGCGTTATTGCACAGCTCTCATTTGAGTTTAACCGTTCTAGAGTCCAATTTTTCAATCGACGGACTGTTTGGTTTTTAGAGGCATGTAATTGTATTTGTCAAGTAGTTAGTTAATATTGGTAGAAGTTTTTCCATGGCAAATAATAGGGCAAAGTGGAAGGAATCCTAGAAGAAGTCTTTTAGGAATTGCATGTTAGGATTACCTGATAAATAAGATGCCTTGTGACTTAAAGATTTTCTTGTTAATTGTTTCTTAAAACCTATACGGATATTAATTAGTTATTCGACATATACATTAGGTTTCATGCTCCCATAATTAAATAGTTTTAGGTTGCTTAATTTGGTGCTATTGTGCAGCTCTCGTTTGAGTCTAACCGTTGATGTGTCGGATCTTTCTGTCGACAAACTATTTGATTTTAGCATCATGTAATCGTATTCGTCCGATAATTAATTAATATTAGTAGAAGTTCTTCCTCGGCTAATAGTAGGATAAGATTGAAAGGAATATTATAAGGAAAGTCTAGGAAATTTAATACATGCTTGATAGGGCATATACTTGTAACGCAGGGCATCAGTAAAGATGCAAATTTCTAGTGGAGTTTAGGAAAACCTGTTGTATGTGCTCATGGGATATATATATATATATATATATATATATATATATATATATATATATATATATATATATATATATATATATATATATATATATAGACACACACACACATATGTTTAGTGGTGATTGTGTGTAGTGTCGGAAGTGAATTAGAAACTGCGAGACAATTTTTAGGACAGGTATGAGTAGGTGTGAAAGGTTTTAGAGGCCTATATTACCTGAAGCACAAGACTCATACTTGGATCAGGAAGAGTAACAAAGTTGCTAAGGCACTAGTAGTTAGATAAATAGTGTGCTAAACATTATAAATTCGTTTCATTTCCAGCATTACCTTTGTTTCAGTGATGACCAAGAAAATGCATATTATTCTGACCTTAGTGGTTGTAGTGAATCGAGTCCGACTAAGATAAATCTGCAAAGTAGGCTTGATGTAGTGTCTGAATTTAGTCAAAGATTGTGGGAAAAGGAGAACAAAGTAATCGACAAGAGTATCACAGTCGTCGCCATCTACATTGATGTAATTGTACCACGTTAGAACATGAAGGAAGGTGTCTCCTAACATTAGGTATTGACTCGTAGAGACAAGAGTCTAGTTCGTTATAAATCCTTTAAAGGTCATTGGAAATGACAAACATGAGTTTCTTCAATGTAAAAAAGGGACACTGATGACATATGCTGAGCTAGCTTAAGTTACAAGTAGCAACAGATAATGTGTCGAGCCTAAGTGGGGGAGAACCAACCCTTACAGAGAAAGGAAGAAGGGCAGCTCAACTTTCAATTTCGACATCAAGTTCAAGGAGAGTAGTAGCACAAGTAAGCAGAGATAGTTAGTGCATTTTCAGGTAACAGAAGAATGAAGCCTTATGTTAGATTACCCATAGGCCATGAGTTTCTTTCTTTTCAAGGAAAAATAGGTCTTTCATCCCCATACAACTAATAGGATTTAGAAACTCCCTGGTACAGCTCAAATAGCCAAGAAATATCATATAGGTTTGTACCTTTGAGGATGTAGGATTTGTCCTCGCAGCAGAGGATTAGCTAGAAATTTAATAGATCACGTAAATTGCCATAGAGAGCGTCAGCCGTCAAGTACTCAAGACATACACCAGACTTAGGAATTTGATTTCAACCATAGTAAAGGATTTAGTTAAACCAAGCCAAATGATTATAGCAATAGGATCAACGTTAAGGGACAAAGTATTTTCATAAGTATGATTAGAGACCCCTAAGAGGAGACCATTTGAAAAGGACTATACCCATTAAGGATATGGTAATACCTTAGCGTAACTTTAGGCATCAAGTCAGACTACGTGTTTAGTTTAGTTATCCCTTTAGTCGATAAGCGTAAGAATTAATAGAGAACTTGGATTGCATCTCAACATTCATAGGTTGACATAGAACGACCATTAGAATTCAGCATCAATATAGTATAGATTAAGGACCTCTAATTAGTTATAGCCTCAAAAGTTTAAATTTCAAATATTTGTTATGATAGGTAGATATCAAGGAAGGATTATGACTAGGACAATCGGATAATGAGTATGTGTCTTTAAGACCTCCAAAGGATTGATCTTGAGTCTCCAGGCCCAAGGGGAATGATGACAAGAGCAATCTAGCATCGTAATCCTAGTAGTTGGATAAGCATCACGAATTGCTCGAACAATAGTTGTACCTCGATATAGGTAATGTAGTTAGAACCTTGTGAGAAGGCTATTAGGCGACCTGATGGTCATTATAATCTAGTAGGCTGAAAGATAATCAAAATCTTATAATCAGTCCATCAACAATATTAAAGTATTGGTTCCAGTGTTATAAAGTTAGTAAACCTCGTTTTGGTTAAAATTCAGGATATTAGAACACCTGAACTGTAACATTCAAGTTTTGGTAAGTTTATCTTTTACCCTTAAGGAAAAATTGTTAACATTTTGATCCCTAGCTAGTATATGGGGCGTACTCTATGTGTACGCTGGGCTTACTAGCCCATTTGATGATCGCGAGTTCCACCCACATACATAGGGCGTACGTAGAGTACTCATGGCCTAGTCGTACGTAGTGCAAGGGCAATCCCTAATTTTTAGCGTTTGCACCCTATTTAATCGACTTAAACCCCTTCTTGGACCTTTATTGACCAACCTCAATCTCCCTTTACCCTGATATCGAAACCCTAAGAGCATTTGGTGAGTTTTTGAGCTTGAGAGTGATTTGTTGGTGTTTTTTGGTGAAGAATAAGAAGAGGAACACTTGGAGGAGTAGCTTGGGCTTGTAGATCCAGGATCACCTTCTCATCTGCAAGCTTTTTGAGGTAAAAATCTCACACCTTGATGATCATTTGAGTTAGATCTACTTTCTAGCCTTTCTTGGGCATTTTTGAGTCTTTTGAAGTAAAGATGAGCTTTTGATCTACTCCAGAAGCGATGGATGCTAGATCTAAGCTCCATTTAGGCCCTATGTTCATCAAAATGCAAAATTTATAGATTTTTTGGTTTATTCAAATATTACTACCTTTATTAAGCTCTTTTTGAGCTTTAAGTCCCTTTAAGCCATGTATGAGTCTAAAGTTGCCAACTTTACGTGATAAGTCACCCTTAGGGACCATATCTGAGAGTTTGGCTTGAGGTCTCAACCGATTAAATGCTTAATGGAGTGGGTTGGCAATCTAGGGAGTATTCTGCGCGTACTCAGCTGGTACGTTGTGGGTACTGGCCCCAGATGGAGTATGCTAAGCGTACGAGCTGAGTACGCCATGTGTACTCAATAAATAGGGTTTTGGGGCTTAACGTTATTTGTATTGGGCCATGTTTTAGAGTTTGTAAGTTTGGTCCATTTTGGTCTATTAGACTTATGTTTTGATATTAGGGCTAGTATGTTGGGCTTCCATGGATTTAGGCCTATGATGGGTTTTGGGCCCAATTTTGAAGATTAGGCCATAAATTGGGCTTTGGGTTGCCATTTAGGATTTGGGCCTTGGCTTTGGGCCAAGTTAGATAAAGGGTAAAATGTTCTTTTACTCTGGTTATGGGCTAAGTAGCTTAGATTCTTGGTTATGGGTCAAAATCCAATTATTAATTGGATGTTACTTTTATGTTGATAGCGCGAGGATTTTCCGGACCAGCAGATAGAGATTCATTTGAGTGATTCAGCAGCTATCAGTGCTGTAAAAATCTCCGAGTTGGTTGATTACTCAGACGAGTACTCCCTACTCAGCCCCTTACCGAGGCGAGTTATAAAATCTGAGTACTCCCCGGTTAGCCGTTACTGAAGCGAGCAGTGTTGTAAAACTTGGCCAACTCGATGATTAATATGTATAATATACTTAATGATTTATTATTTAACTCACACACATGTGATTATTACTCTCTCTCTCTCTCTATATATATATATATATATATATATATATATATATATATATCTTAAATTTTTAGTAATTATTCACGAAGTAAGACCATTGTATGCTTTTAAGTTTTTATGCATTCATGTGTATCTAATTTTGTTATATATTTCAATCAAATTATGATTTTAACTTATGATTTTGACATATATAATTTCCATAAAAATATTTGTACATAAGTTACCGAATCCGAGTACTCCCCAAGTACTCTCGAGTACTCGCTACTCGGTAATCGGCCGAACAGGCACCGAGTAGCGAGTTCTACAACCATGGCAGCTATAGGTGAGTTTTCCCATTGTGTTTAGCGGGTCGAGGACACTAATGTTGGCCATGGTTTGTTATGTTAGGAAGTTAGATGTATGCATGACTTTTGCATGTGCTATGTGCTTGTATACTTATCGGGTAGGGCCTGATGACCATTTTGTATGCTATTTATCTTTATGATTACTGCATGTGTTATGTGTTTCTCTGTTATATTATTATATGTGTATCGGGCGGGGCCCAATGTTGGGCAGGGCTAGATGACTAACAGATCTATATACTAAGTGGGGCTTGATGCCGGTCGGGGCCCATTTTGTATATATTATGTATGGTATGTGGTATTTTGGGGAACTCACTAAGCTTTGTGCTTACAGTTTTCAGTTTATGTTTCAGGTACTTCTGGTTCGAATGGGAAGAGCTCGGGATGATTGCAGTGCACACTCTTCCTCATTCCGCGTTCTATTATTAATTTTATGTTTTATGATGTATTTGATACACTTTGTTCCACCTTGGTTTTATGATGATGTTTTGGATTACAGTTTTATTAATTTAAGAACAAAAATTTTTGGTCTTAATTTGGGATGTTACATGAACTAGGTCGAAATAACATTTTAATCTAGATTCATGTGTGTTTTAAGGATATGCCTTAAACCTTTATGGAAGCATGTTTCAAAAAGTGAATCTTGTTAGGATGTCATAGATAAATTTAGGTAGTTAAGCATTTTATATCGAGTCGATTGTATCGACATTTCACGTCTAAAGACAATCGTCAATCATAGCATGTAATTTATGGAAGTCCAAATTGACAAATTCCCGATTTTAGAAGACTTCACGAGGAGTTCGGGAGCACATCTACAATAGAAAACGAAGTTCTATAACCAAATAAGTACCGATGAACGAATTCGATGCAACAACATCGGCCATATCCTGAGTCGATCTTGTGAAACCCCAGTAGGATAGCATAGGAATTATCTAAAGGAACGCTAGGAGCCATATTTTGGGGATGAAATCTTTATAAGTGGAGGAGAGTTGTTACACTCCATTTCTGCCTTGTAGTATAAACGATTGATTCCATAAAATAGATGTTTCTTATAGAGGGCTATTTAGGATAAGTAGTCTAGAAAAAAAGTCGTAGTATTCGTAAAAATCGAGAGCATGCATATAGAGAACGTCGAAATATGACTTCAAGAGAAGAAGTTATGATTTTTAGAAGTTTCATTGTAGCAGTGTACTACACAAAAACAAAAATGGAAATCGGTCGATTGTTAGGATAAACAATATAAAAAAGAGTTGAAGATTTCGTCCATATGATTTTGTTGATATAAAGACAGTCAAGAACGGATACCGTATGAGAAAATTATAATTATTACACAATTTTTAACAGTCTATACTTGTTAAAAATATAGGTTTTAAAATAAAGTAAGAGGTAGCTGTCGGGGTCTAAATGGAAGTTGTAGAACTCGTTGACAACTACATATGGATATAAAGAACATCAAAAACGGGGTTCGTATGAAGAAGATACGAATTTTTGATTATTTGGAAATTGGCACGTGTGGGAAAGAGGCACAATGCGCACACTTTCTAGAAGGGGCCACACATCACCACCCAAAAGTCGACACATGTCATGCTCTGAAGGGACCCTTTCCGACCAAGCTCATACGCATCTCACACTTTGTCTTCACCCTAGAAACTCTCTGGAAACCTCTCTCACCTCAAGTATAAACCTATACTTAGACGTGTCTAGAACGGTCATGTTGGCTTAGTTGTTGGATTTCAGAAAGGTTATATGCCAAAATGGTCCTGCCTCCCAACTATCCTGCCTGGCTAATCCTTATTTGATAGAACTCTTGGTATTCATTGGGATTAGTGATAGATCTAGTCTACGATACCATATTCCCTTAGGATATAATAAGTAGTATTATATGTTAATACTCATTAGGCTTGTTGCTCGTTAGATCATCCGGATAGCTGTTAATTATCAGAATAACTGTCAAGGTGATTTCTCTCACTATATTATGTGCTCCAATATATATCCTCTGTATGTTAGGATATAGTACCCTCTAGTATACCACTAGGCTACTGTGACATCCCTATTTTCACGGCCAGAAAAGACCGATTTTGTTTATGCTTTATAAAAATCAGAGTACCTCTTTTACTAAAAATGTTGCGAAATTTGTGCCCAGTAAAACATGATAAATGCGTTATCAAAGAATTTCTGAAGAAAAGTATTTTTATTCATTTTAAAACATCTAGGATGTCATTGTCAATACAGAAACATAAGCATAAACAGAACTTACATTCATTATCACTAGTGATTTATATCTCCTTAATCTCTCAGTGTAATGTGACTTCATATCAACACCTGTGATATAAATAAACTGAGTGGGTCAGGTTGGGAAACCTGGTGAGTACATAGGGTTTTCAACCACAATAATATAATTATTTTTAAACATCAAACAATGAACCCAATTATCCATCCCCATTATCTTCTTTACTCTTAAGGATCTACCCTAAGAATCAACTATTCCTCGTTCATTTATTCCAAAGGAATTGGCACAAAGTCCATCGTTGCCACAGTTTACACAACAGGCACTAAGTCTGCATAGTCGCCAAGGTTTAAGCACCAAGTCTACATGGTCACCAGGGTTTAGGCATCAATTCTGTATGATCGACAAGGTTTAGGTACGAAGTCTGCATAGTCACTGGGGTTTAGGCATCAAGTCTGCATGATCGCCAAGGTTTAGAGTACACCGGGTGAACACATCATTCACAACACCTACAGGTTGCGAGCCTGCTAGTGTTCCACTGGATTGTCTAGAATAGTCTGTGGTTTTCATCCATACTCTGCTAGATGACGGGGCCATCATTTAGGAACAAGGCTTCTCACATCGTCCACCTCTCACCCTTACCTCATGGTCTATATCACCTCTCAACTCATCATCCAACTCATCTTTCATCTACCCATGTTTTACCCAACATATTATGTATATATAAATACATATACAATTTAAATCATATAAAACTTGTATAAAATCGTTCATCCAGCATAGATAGCCATTATACAAATGATATGCATACATAGCACGTAGTTTATATAAAATACTTCATATCTGTGTGTAAGATGAAAGGAAACATGCACTCACTTGATAAGGTGGTGACTCGACACTCGAACAGCACTTCGTTACTCTCAACACAATTATCCTCGGACAAAACCTAGTATCATTACCACTAGAGTTTATTCTAATATTCACCAAGACTAATTAATAGTCTGGCTATTATTACTATTATCTAAGCGTTAAACAATACTTATATAACCCATAATAATAGCCCAAGTACTTATTATAAGTTCCTAATAACGTTACTATAATTAAATAAAAGTTATATTAAAAATAATGTAGGCGTAGCTCACTGACATTGGGTTTTATTGAAAATCGGACTTCGCTTGGAGCAGTGTTTCCGAACCGAAAGACCCTTTTTTCTCGAGACTTCGGGAGCCTCGGGGCTTCCTTCGGGTGCTAGGGGGGTTCCCTAGGGTTTAGGGGTTGGAATGGGTTAGAGAGAGAAAGAAGTTAGAGAGAGAAGTGATTTTGGAGTGAAGAAGTCGGCAGCCTCGCACTTCTATTTATAGTGGCTGAACCTCGGACCACGCTGGGCGTAGCCCTTGGTTACGTTGGGCGTAACTTCGGATAAGGCTGCTACGTGGTGATCTCCAGATGGTGCGACGTGGATGCCTCGGAACCACATGAGACCGAAGTACGCTGGGCGTACTCCATTTCGGGCGTTGGGCGTAATGCGAAGGGTAGTGTGTCACTCATCCGAAGCGGGTCCTTCGATCAGCAATGGACGGTCTAGATCGAGCCACGTCATCACTATTCGCACCAGCTTCGCAAATTCGAGTTCCAACTTCAAAAATTCCTATCTTCCTCATATGAGCCCCGTTTTTGACGTTCTTTATATCCACGCGTAGGCGGGAACGTACTCTACAACTTTCGTTTAGACTCCATTGGTTAATTTTGAATTTATTTTAAAAGTTATATTATTAACAGACCGGGACAGGATTGATCCGTTAAAAATTCATAACTTCTTTATCCGACGTCCTTTTTCGTCTGTCTTTTTATCGTTGCGCTACTATTAACCATATCTTCGATTCTCGTTTAGGTTGTGTCGGCTAAAAACCGCTCGATCTAATATTCGAACTTCAGGTTGTACACTGTTAAGCCGAAACTTCGAAAAATCATAACTTCCTCATACGAAGTCAGATTTGGGCTTTCTTTTTATGGACGCTCTCGGTTTAACATATTCTACGACTTTTGTTTAGATCGCTAAGTCTACAAATCACTCTATCGTAAATTCACTATTTACGCTTCCCGGTGCCATGCCGGTTCCGTTGCGAAACTTCGACAGGTCATAACTTCTTTGTTATAACTCGGATTTCGCCGTTCTTTATATGTATGGAACCCTTGAGACATATTATACAACTTGGTTAAGATTATTTATTCTAAATAATCTTTTGTTGAAAATTCATTTTCGACCCTTATTATCTCTAAATTGATTAGCCCAGATCTACATGCGTTATAGCTACGCCTGTTATTTGCCAAAGTATTGAATTATTGCTTGTTGTACTATTTATATGTGTTGGTATATTATGTAAGGAGTTGAGGGAAGAACAACTTCATGATGAAAGCCAATAGACTCGGGAGGACTAGCATTATGCTAACGGCCAAAGTACAGACCAGCTAGATGCTGAAGGCAAAAAGGGCGAAGCAGCTTCGTGCTGAAGGCCAAGGGCGGACCGGCTTTATGCTGAAGACCATTATGTGTATGTATTGTATATGTATTGTGGGATATGATATTGTGGGGAACTCACTAAGCCTAACAATTACCCAATTATTATAAATGTTTTTCGGAGCTTCATTGGTTCATAAGAAGGGGAAGGTTCGACTATACATATGCACATTCGCAATCATGTTTCCACATAATGTAATAAATAATTTGATGTAAATTAATATTTTGAATAAATAAAAATGAAATATTTTGGGTTGAAAACGGGACGTTAAACCAATTCTATGAAGTGTTTTCTTGTCAGGAATCTGCACGAACTTTTGAATATTTCTTTATCTCGTCAAGGAATGGTCATGGATAGAAAAAATCATATTTCAAGAAGTCAGTAGGAATCGTAATGATCTTGAGAACTACAAGATTCAACCGAAAATGATCATTTTAGTTATCACTAGCACACGGCCTGACGTTGAAAATATGTTGTGTTTTAATTGACATATTCTTATTTTTGTACACTTCCAGTTAATTTGGCAATACTTATGAGTTCTATGTTTCTCAGTTAACTACAAAAGCAAAGCATGTTGGTCAGTGAACGTACACTAGTTAATAATAGTGTGTTGCACTACATGGAAGCATTGGTAGGCCTTGAGCTGCCGGAAAGCAAGAAATTTAGAATAGAGAAGTTCAGTCCATGAAGAAAAACTAGGTTTAAACTTGGTTTTTCCTAAACCTTGTCTTATGACTGTAGGTTGGAAAATGAAAGATTCTCATGGATAGGAATGTATGCATCTTCAAATCTAAGTGGCAAAAGATTTCGCTCTAATTCATGAATATGGCTATGAGGAAATACTTACACTAATAGATTTTAAAGATCTGATAAAGATCAATATGGATATTGGTTATGTTAATTGCATTCTCTTATTCACAAAATATGATTATGACATCCCTCTTCATAATTCAAATTGTGAGGAATGGAAATGAATTATATAAACTTTCAAGAGATACATCTATCAGCCTTGAAGGGTTTAAACACGCACATATAATATCCAACTAAGGTGTATAAGCTTGAGAAGTATAGTTAGAGACTTAACTAAGCATCACGTAACAGAAATTTGCACTTCCGTAAAAAACTCAAAGGGTATTGATTTATAGAAGTCTAGTTGACTTACGGGTGCATGTGAAAGCTAGTGGGAGCATAACTATTATGTTGGTATTGCATATTGATAATACTTTTCGTTGGGAACAATGTCTCTAATTCGAAAATTGCAAAGTCTGGGAACTATTTTGCTATAGTGGACTTAAGGGAGAAGGCACTCATACTTCGTTTCGAATCTAAAATTTTATATTGTATAGTTTAATAGAACTTAGTCAAATACATATATGAAGATCATATTGAAATGGTTCAACATAGGAGACTCCACATATATAAATATTATAGCAAGAATTGAACATATATTAAACCCTTTTACATGTAATAACGAGTTGAGACCTAGATGCTTCTGATATAGGATCGATCACATATACTATAATATTCTCTTATTCTAATTTTTCAAATGGCTTGAGCATTATGAGAACATGATTATAATTTTCTGTGACTAAAGTTGTTAGACAATTGCCAAGAACATTATAAGTTTTTACCAAAGATTGGTTGCTTGTGGATAATTGAGAGTACGATATTATTTAGGACGGACCATAGTAACATGTTTTGGATTGAGATGATTGTTGGTCAGAATTGATGGCCATATGGAAATGTTTTCATCATGGGAGATGATTATTACATCTACATGTGAGTTGGAAACTTAAATGCAAGAGAAATGTTTAAACAGTGTACCTTGAATAAGAAACTTTATAATCATGAAATTGTTCTAAGTAATAAGTTCCAGTGGAAAATTTTGTAATATCGTAAGCTCAGTCTCTCTGCCTTTAAAACCTCAACATCACAAAAGGTCAATGCATGTAAAAATGAAATTCCACTACATCTTAGATAACGATAAGAATTTGGAATTGTTAATTGAACATCATTGGAGTAATGTCCAGTCGATCTATTCACAAAGCAAGGATTGTCAAGAGGCATAGTATGCATGTTTAGAGCATGACATACTTGATGTTATTTGATTCAAGTGGTTATTTGATTACACGAAACAATCTACAATGAATAAACGTGTAATTACTATTCAAGGGGTATGATCCCATAGTTAATTAATTTATTATTGTGTTTCACTTTGCATGTTTACTTCCCTAAGTAATTTAAATATTATTCAAAATTCCACAGTGGTCATACGTTTGAGAGTAGGTACTGAATTAAGATTGGCATGAATCGTTTGTAGATTGTCCATAAGGATTGGACATTGCATATGGATTGCTGCAATATGCATGAGTACTTATAAAATGGAGATTTTGAGTATTGGATAAATTCACGCTTAGATATCACTTCATGGATTCAATCACAAGTAATTCTAAGACGATAACATTTACTATTCTTCAAACGGAGATACATAAGTTGTAATTTGCAAGTCAGATGTGCATTGGTATTACGTAAATACATCAGTAACTTGATGCTATAAAACGGTGTGTCATCTGCGATTTGATGAGTAAAGGTTATAATTATGTATTCAAATTTTATTCATTCATTTTGCTCTAACAAGAAAAGCAATATCTTTGGGCCCCTCTGTGATTTGAGTTGATCTATAAGAACCAGGCCTGGTCTGGACTAAATTAATGTGATCAACTCTGTAGTCTAAATTTTATCATAAAAATCGATGACTGAGAAATAAAAAAATAAATTAACATGAGGTTGATCATTTAATCCATGAATATGTCCATATGATATATTGTAGAACGAAGGAATAGCTGATCTCTTATCTTAGGTCCAACATTTGATTTGAATCATGGTTCGGCAATGGCTTTGGAAAGCACACTTTGTTGTTTCGTTCAGGGTTATACTTGTAATTGTAGTTATAGACTTATCCAAGTGGAAGACTGTTAGATTAATGTGTCTAAGATCATGACTAAATTGGTGTATTCCTGTAACTAAAAGCAAAGTCTTTTTTGGGTTTCCCTCAAAACAAGAAATGGCTAGAAATGATATTAGGAGAGAAAGGAAATGATTTGTTAATATATTATGTGATTAATATATTAATTAGAAATTGAAAATCGGTTTATTAATTTATTATGTGACTAATAAATTATTATGAGATCAATAGTTAAATAATTGATTTGTTAATTTATATGATTAATAAATTTATATGAAATCAATAAGAATTAATTAATTATTAATCAGAATTAATCTAGAATTAATTTGGGATTAATTAGAAATCATTAAAGGTGCAATGGGTAAGTTGTAATTTTATAATAGTTTACAAAAGAGGCAATTATAGAACCATCCAAAGTATGAACAGTTTTAGGAGCACTTCTAGGGTTTTTGGAAGCCTCCTGGTTGCAGATAAGAAAAGGATTTGAATAGGTATTAAGTTTATTATTAAATTATTTTAAATATGTCCTTCCAAGTTACCTAAACTAAAAATAGGACCCCTTGGATCATTATTTTCATACACAACCTTTCTAAGAGGCTTATGAATGAGATTTCCTTCTCATTCCTCTCATTCCTCTTCTTTATAGGGTTTCTAGGGTTTTGGGTGTGAGCCAATAGAGGCATCATACTTTTGGTGCTTACTTTATCAAGACTAAAAGGAAAGGTTTTAAGGATTTGTTTACAATAACAATTCAAAAGGTATGTAACCCTAATCTTATGATTTTCGATTATTACCTAGGGTTCTTATAGTTTCATAGTATGTTGTTATTAATTGTAAAGACATGGATCCGTTTGTAACATCCCGATATTAAGGTATTTCTAATTGTAACCTTATGTATGAATAAATATCGAATTTTAGTTCTTTAGTATAAGAAAGAGTGCAAAAAGGCCCCAAGTGGCATTTTGGTAATATTGGACAAGGAGTAGTATGTTGGGCGTACGTTGTGTACGCTGAGCGTACTAAAGCGGACCCTAGTACATTGAGCGTACGTAAGGAAAACACAAACCCTAATATTTAGGGTTTAGTGTATATATAAGCATCATTATAGCCTCATTTATCATTCTCTCATTACCCCCCATCTGAGAATTCGACCCTCTATCAAACCCTAAGTGAGAAGAGTGTTTTGAGCTCATTTGTGTGCTTTGTGGTGTTCTTGAAGAAGGAGAAGTTGGTGCCAGGACCATGAAGCTTGGAAGCAACTTAGATCTGGGATTCCCCACTTGTTAGCAAAATCCATGAGGTAAAAATTTCATAAATCGATCACTCTATCTTGTAGGTCTATCCATTTATTCCTTTAGGGCACTTTTGGTCCCAAATATGGTGATTCTTGAGCATGACATGCTCTTGACCAAATAAGTCGTCCTTTCAGACCTTATGAGGGGTCTTCAGTCATAAAAATGTGGTCTTGATGGTTAGTTTTACTCCATGCATGCTATAGAAGGGATGAAGGCATTAAGATGTTGAGATTTTATGCATTAAGCACTTAATGGGCATGCAAAGTCATAAAGTTGGAAACTTTATAACTCTTAGTAGTATTTTGGCCTTGGATCTACATTTGGACGTGTTAAGTTGGAGAAATAAGGTCTTAATGGGTTAAGAAGGGGACAATTGTGTACGTTGGGCGTACCAAAGGGTATGATGCACGTACACAGAACTAACCCCGACGCCTCGGACAGCTTGTACGCCACGTGTACCTCCGGAGTACGCCCCGCGTACGAAGCCTGAGTCGACTCGGTTGAGTTTACTCGACTGTGTTGACTCGGTTGACTTGTAGATTTTGACCAGTTTTTACCTAGGGTATTTTGGGAAATGTTATTAATCCAAAATGGGTAATGTTTTGACATTTAGGATTTTTGGTTGAGCCGATATTTGGGAGCAGAGTATTGACTAGCTATTCATCAGACTGTGATGTGAGTTTTCCTCGTTGTACTTACGGGTCAAAGGCACCAAGGCCGGTCCATTGGATTAATATCCTGGTTTTACCGTATGTTGTTATGTTGTAATGATTTGTTAGATATGTATCCTGGTATATAGGATGTTGCTATGCTGTAGTGATATGTTCGATTTGTATGGCCACCTTTATATGTTAGCTATTGATTGTTATGGTATATGTTAATATGCGATGGTGTACCGGGTTGGGGCAATCCTGCTTTGTGTTGAAGGCCAAGATACCAGGTCGGTTCGGATAGACTGAAGGCCTGCGAGACGGACCAGTCATACCAATGGCCCGGAGAAAGGTCCAGATAGGCTGAAGGCCCATTGAGGCATTCTATTCATGTTGAAGGCTCTATATGAATGTTGTTGTTTGTTATGTTTATGTGGTGGTACTTTGGGGGAACTCACTAAGCGTTGGCTTACAGTTTTAGTTTTGTTTCAGGTACTTCGGAGGACCGTGGCAAGGCAAAGGCGTAACCATACACATCCTTGGCTTTATGTTACTGATCTTGGGAGACTCTGATTTTAAATAATGCTTTGGAAACATTGGACTTGTAAACACTTCTTTTTAGTAAATGAGTTGTTTTGAAAAGTTTAAATTGGTTGTGATTTTTGAGATGTTACATCTATAGGTTGCATGTACCCTTAAATGTTAAGAGAATTTCCACAAGTACATAGATTTTGTAACCTATAAAATTCATCAATAACATCTTGGTCATTCCCTAATGTAGGAGTCCTAAATTCAAACTAGCACCATGAATGAACAAGTGGTAGTATATGCATTCCCTTTGAACATACCCTACCTCATAGAAGACTACATCAAACTCATATACATAATCTATGTCAACATAGTCAACATAGTTCAGCTTATCAAACATAAACATTCCTACCAGAAGCTTTTGAGAAAAATCTCTCCATGGTGAAGACGTATTGTAAATATGTGTGATAAACCTTCAACATAGCAAAAAAGCAGGTATCGACCTAAAATAGAAAATAAAAACTGATTAAATTTATAAAACATGTAAGTTTACCATAGACTTGGTCAACATCGGTACGTGTGTTGGTTCCACAAATACTCCATAATGTTGGACTCATACTTTGAAAACTAAAACAAATAGTGAGTGTTGTCAATTGAAGAGATGTACGAAGCAAAAACGATGACGAAGGTATATGCTTAATTAAGAGATATCGAGGTAAGTCGTTGGGGTGAAAGAGGTTAGCCAATGGATAATATACCAATGTGAGGGGCACATGATTGTTTTTTCAGTCATTGTGTTTAACAAGAGAACGATTCTATAATTTGTTAATGTGTTTGACATCACACATTTGGTAGCTTCTATCTTTTATCTTTTAATAATAATAATAATAAATAAATAAATAAATAAATAAATAAAAATTCAATCTAAAAAAACTTTGTTTAGGAGTATGAATGTTTAACTTTTACTTTAAACACAAAACTATAAATCTAAAAACTACTTCATACAACGTTTAAGAAGAAGCTATTGAGCTTTTGTAATCAATAAGCCTAAATTGCTCTTAAAAATAAATTTATATATTTATCTTTTTTAAACAATTGTCTTTTTAATTAATTTTATATATTTTAAAAGTTTCAAATTATTTTTATCAAACATTCATATAACAAATAAAAATTATAATTTCCAACAATCAATTACCCGTTACCAATTACCTACTTTCAGATAGTTTTATCGAACACGCTTTAAAACCACAAATTCACGATCTATCAACGTTTTAAAAAGTTGGACTAAATATGCAATTATATTCTAACCATAGAAATCAAAACCGTCACTTATGTTTACATATTTCTGCTTTAAAATTATTGTTTCCATCCGTTTAATTTTAATATTCTTATTTTGTCCTCGATTCCAGATCCAAATAATTTATTTTAAATTAACCAAATCAACTAAAAATACAACCAAAATCTAATCCATAGCCTTATCCAACAAGAACGTTAAAATTGTTGACATCAGTCGTCCTCACCAAAGTTGCAACTTGCAACATAAAGTCATGTGCGTAAAATCCCACTATCATAAACCACCTTCCAAGAAACCACCGTTTTCCTCATGTCAACCAAAGTGGGAAAAATAGATTAATAATCCGAACCAGGTGAATGAACCTTTCCCAATTCATCCACCTATATAAGCCTCTCCCTATCATTAATCATCAATCGAAAACAGTATTAGATTTTGTTCCAAATATAAACTACTAGACTTGAAAACATTTGATTCGATTTTGCAAAAGATTGATGGGAAATAATGGGTTTGATTCCGATTTTGCTCTTCTTGAGTCTATTCGCCGTCATCTGTTAGATGATTCCACCATGTATTCCGGCGGTGGAGCTCCACCGATGAATTGCCGGACCAACACCCTGTTTCCTTGCTTATCAGACACCTGGGGTGAATTACCCTTGAAACAGAACGATTCTGATGACATGTTAATAGCTCGGTTTCTTCACGAAACGTTGGATTTCGAGGGCCTCCTGTCGCCGGGAAAGACAATGATACCAAACATTGCCACTGTTAAATCTGAGCCGGAGGTTTTTGTGGGATCGCCGGAGATTTCAAGTTATGAAAATGGATCGCCGCCGCAGACGGTGGGAGTTGATGATGTGACGCAACAGAAGGGGAAACATTACAGGGGTGTGCGACGACGGCCTTGGGGTAAATTCGCGGCTGAAATTCGGGATCCGGCGAAGAATGGTGCTCGGGTGTGGCTAGGGACGTTTGAGACGGCGGAAGATGCGGCGTTTGCATATGACAGGGCGGCGTATAAGATGCGTGGTTCTCCGGCGAACTCATCGGAAGATCGATCGCTCAAGAGGACAAAGAAGGTGGAACAAATCCACGTGGCGAATAGTTAGTGGTTGATGGATGCTGACTGTAACTGTGGATTACCTTTTTTTTTTTTTAATTTCGTATTTTATCGTGTAAATAGCTGTTTTTTTGTGCATAAATGACAAATTTATTATTTTTTTATTCATACAAAATCCAACTTATTTTCGATGGGATAATGTCATAAAAAGCCTTAAGTTTGGCAAAAAAAGTCGGTTTTACCCTTTGGCAGATTTTTGATTCGTTTATACCGCAAACTTGTCATATTTTTGTCGCTTTTGCTCTTTTTACCTGCAATAGCAGGTTTTCAGGTTACCATGAATTATTTTTTGCGAAAAAACCCTTAAGTTTACAAATATTTTGCAAAAAAACCCTTAAGATTATAAACTTATAAAATATAAATATATATTCAAAAATTGATAAAACTAAATAGTTTTTTTTTTAAATTAAATGTCAAAAGTTTATATTAAACTAATATAAGTTTTATTGAACTTATATTATGAAACCAAAATTGAAGCATATATTTAGCTTTACATAAGGTAAATTTTATATTGGTTTGATATAAACTTTTTCTATTTAAATTTTTAAAAAGTTACCTAGTTTTATTAAAATTTGAATATATTTCTTAATTAATACTTCAACTTTTCAAAGAAAAATTAAAAAATGTCTGTTAGTTAATAATTAATTATGTTAAAATAGTTAAACATATGAATAATATGACATCAATTACATTCAATAATTTTTTTTAAAAGGTAAACAAAAATATTTTATATGTTTAAAAGGTTTGTATTTCAGAAATAATAATATATTTTATTTTTTATATGTTTAAATACATAATAATATTGTCATATATTTTTTTATAAAAATATCATAAACATTTTAAACATCAAAAATAAACATAAACGTTTTAAACATATAAAATATAAATATATTTGTCTAAATTATTATATAAATATATATATTTTTATAAAAAAATATGATAGTTTACTATTTCTAAAATACAAACATTTTAAACATATAAAATATTTTTATTTTCCTTTAAAAAAATTAATTGAATGTAACTAATGGCATATTATTCATATGTTTAACTGTTTTAGCATAGTTAATTATTAGCTAATAGACTTTTTTTAATGTTTCTTTGAAAAGTTTAAGTATTAATTTATAAATATATTCAAATTTTGATAAAACTAGGTAACTTTTTTAAAATTTAAATATAAAAACTTTATATCGAACCAATATAAAATTTACAGTACGTAAAGCTAAAAATATGTTTCAGTAGAAAACTATTTAGTTTTATCAAATTTTGATTATATATTTATATTTTATATGTTTTTAATCTTAAGGGTTTTTATGCAAAATATTTGTAAACTTAAGGGTTTTTTTCGCAAAAAATAATTCATGGTAACCTGGAAACCTGCTATTGCAGGTAAAAAGGGCAAAAACGACAAAAAAATGACAAATTTGCGGTATAAACGAACCAAAAATCTGTCGAAGGGTAAAACCGACATTTTCTGCGAAATTTAAGGCTTTTTATGACATTATCCCTATTTTCGATAGTTGCATCTTTTCCTTAACCTCGACATTCTTTATACGAAATACTATTAAATATAACTATCTAACTCGTTTTTTAATATAATTATCATATATATTTTTAATATTTAGGTTGTGTTACATTATTTGTAGAGTTTTTATATGTTATAATTTTCATATAGGCTATCATTTAAAAAAAAAAAAACTTCTTACATTAGTTTTTGAAAACCTTATTAAAAAAATCTTGAAATACACTCTTAATTAACTATAAAGATTTGATCAACTAGCTTATTTGGTTAAAAGTTAAATTTTCTGATATCAACTAGTTTTTAATTGTTATCTAACTTTTCAGCTAATATATAATGATAGTCTTGAAACATATTCAATATTCCTCGAACTGAATACAAGCCATTACGAAAAATAGTGCACAGGTGTTGAAGTAAATTCTAGTTTGGCATAATAAATGGAGACAAATACGAGTGACAACATAACTATAGATTTATGCATTTATTAAACATGTCAATGTTTTTTTTAGCTAAAGATCAGGATAATATTTGATCAAGATAATCAAATTAGACGGGAAACAACTCAAACATACATAAATATTGTTGATATAGATGATAGATCTACGATTTTTTTTTGAACAACAAAATGCATTAAAGAAAATCAGGAGGGGTTGGAAATAATACAGAAACAATACAGAGATGAGCAAAAGCAAAAAACAAAATGAAGCTAAACTAACTACAAGGCCATCTAAACTACATGGCCATCTAAAGTAAGATTGCAAAATGAAAAATGAAATATATAATAATATATATTATAAATATCTATAAATCTACAATTTAAAAGAATTTTTCTGTTAGCATTAATATATATTATAAATATATATATTCATAATAATTAATACTTTTTATCACAATGTTTCCAGAAGGTGACGCAAGATATGATTAAATTTAAAGTAAGTTACACGAATGGTCCCTATGATTTAGAGTAATCTGCATGTTTGGTCATTAACATATTTTTTTAACTCAGAATGTTTTTACTATTTGTTTGTGTTACGCGTTTAGTCCCTGTCTTACCAAAAAAAAGCTATTTTGCCCTTGATTTTTAAATTATTTAAAGAAACACACCCCCAACCCCACCTCCTCACCTTACCTTACCTACCCAATTATTTTTTCTTAGAGTAAATTACACTAATCGTCCCTTGTGCAGGTGCCAAAATGCATATTCAGTCCTTATTTTGAAAAATTAACTCGGACCGTCCCTCGTTTGGTTAAAAGTTGCACGTTGCATCACTCGTTAGTTAAAATTATCACGCTTAATCCCTTACGAGACATGAAATGACTACAATACCCTTTTTAATTTTATTTTTCATTTATTTTTAACATTTTTGATTAATTTTAATTTTTAAAATATATTTTAATTAAAATTGTGGGTCCATCTACCTTTAAACCACCATAAATGTTCACACCCACCCGTTATCTCCCTCTCTCCTAGTATGTTCTTCTCCGCTTAACTCTGATCATGCTCAATACTCTGATCATCTTCTCCGGCCACCTAATTTGCACCTTCTTTGGTTCCAGAAATCGCAAATAAAAAAATCAAAATCTGAAACCTATAACCCAAATGAATGTAAAAAACTCAAAACCATTTCACAAATCAAACTTAAAATGAAAATCAACATGAAATCCAAATAGCTCCAGAAAACAAAAATGGTGGTGAATCTTTTAGAAAACCTAAAATACACACAAAATGGCGGTCAATTAAAAATATGAAACCTATAATCCCTTTACCATGTGTTTCTAATCGGAGAGCATAGAGAATTAGGGAAATATCAGTTTCGCTAAATCCAAAACCCAAAATCAATTTGCTCGATTCTAATAAGAAAAAACACAGCCCCTCGATCAGAGTTTGAATCTAGTTTTATTGTTGTGGCTTTTTTCGAACAGAGAAACAGAAATTGAATCCCCTATCAGAAATCAAAACATAACCCCTTTCATCTTTCGGAAAATCAACTTATATCATGGAAATCTTTCATCCGGAGCTCTGAAGAAGAAAATCGGTGATAATTAAGATCTAAAACTCGATTTTCTGAAAGAAAGAGCAAGAGAGATGATGTCATAAAATCGTTTTTCTGGCGATTGGGATTTTTACATCTGGGATTTCAGGTTTATAGTAGCAGATGGAGGTGGCTGGTGATCGAGGTGGCTGGTGGCTGAAGGTGGTTGCTGACCGTAGATGCGCAAGTGGGGTGATTTATCATTATCCCATTTACGTCCAAGTCTGTCAATTTGTTCTTCTTCCTGTCTAGGTTCGCCAACATGTTGGAGACGCGAGCAACATAGCGACGTACTGGAGTCGGAGAAGTGGTGAGAGACGAAAGAGATGATCGGTGTGTGAGCACACTGGAGCAGAGAGAGGATCAAGAGATTCAGGTCCACCATTTTTCTTTCAAAAGAGGGTTGGGGAAGAAAGGAAACAAGGGAAACAGAAATGAAAGGGGGAGGGGTGGGTTTGACTTTTGAGGAGAGTATTTTTTCTTTTTCCATTTTGAATTTAAAAATAAATGAATAAATAAGAGAAAATTAGAAAAGAAATTATTAAGGGTAAAATAGTCTTTTTATGTCTTAAGGGATGAAGTCTGCAAGTTTTAAACAAACAAGGGACGGTCTGAGTTAATTTTCAAAAATTGGGACTGAACATGCATTTTGGCACCTGCACGAGGGACGATTCGTGTAATTTACTCTTTTTCCTATTTAAATAATAGTCTTTTTAGGTAAGACAAGGACGAAGCACGCAACAAAAACAAATAGTATGGACTATCCGAGTTAAAAAAAATAAGTTAGAGACTAAGCACGTAAATTACCCCAAACCATAAGGACCATTCGTGTAATTTACTCTTATATGTTACGTCTAAACATTACGATCGTATACAGTTTACAAATTCCTATAATTATTGAAGCTAATACGAGGTGTAGGTGCAATTGAGCCGAGTACTTGAAACTCCACTCGATTAAAAAACCCGAGCTCAACTCAATAATGCAATCAAAACTTTATTAAAAAAAAAATTACATTAAATTGAAATAGAAATATGACTAAGCTCATAAGTTTGACTTAATCCAACTTGATTACGTAAACTATGAAAATAATAATAATAACTTTAATAATAATAAATAAAGGGTAAAAGTATTTCAATACTCGAGTTCAACTCGATAATATACTCGAGTTGGTCTAGCTCGAGCTCGACTTAGTTTGAACCGAGTCGGATTTCGAGTATTTTCCGAGTCAATCTCAAGTATATCACGAGCTGGCTCGATTCAGTTACAACCCTAATGAGGTGTGTGGACAAATGATAGTTCTAGATGGCAGTATTCTCCGAAAAACACAAGGCATGACTAAACCTTGAAACTAGTTGATATTTACGTATTTTGTCATAATTTATGACTTTTTGATGTTGTTGAAGTTTATATGATACAACGGACTAAGGTCCATGGTTGAAGAGCATCTCCGAAGCCCCTTCTATATATTTTTTACTTTCCTCTCCCATATTTCCACTAGCTTTATCAATCAAAATGTTTAACTTAAATAATCTTCTATAGTTGACAAATTATAAAAGTTTTTATCACATTAACTAAATTAACCATGTCTTTGTGAAATATTTTATAAAATCCCCTCATCTATTTTTTTATTTTTACTATTTAAGCATATGTGATATTTATAAAATTAAAACGTAGTTGATAATAAAATTAAATAAAAACAAGAATAAATTACATGAATGGTCCTATGGTTTGGGGTAATTTGCGTGTTTGGTCTCTAACTTATTTTTTTAACTCGGAAGATCCCCATTGTTTGTTTTTATTATGCGCTTGGTCCTACTGTTTGTTTTTGTTAGGTGTTTGGTCTTGACTTACTTAAAAAGACTATTATTTAAATAGAGAAAAATGATGAGATAAGTAAGGTAAGGTGAGGTGTTGGGGGTATGTTTATTTAAATATATTAAAAAAATCAATAGCAAAATAGTCTTTTTAGGAAAGACAATGACCAAACGCGTAACAAAAACAAACAGTAGGGACCTTCCGAGTTAAAAAAATAAGTTAAGAACCAAACACGCAAATGACGCTAAACCATAGGGACCATCGTGTAAGTTACTCTTAAATTTAAGAAAATAGCATTTGATTATTTATTTTTCATTTATTCAACGAGTAAAGAACCCGTGACTTGTACGCCCACGTGCAAGTAGTTAATGCACACGAATGGATGTGGCGACAAGAGTACGGTCTGGTAAGCCACAAGGCAAGACTTCTATATTTTGACTTGGACGTTTCGGAATTTAGTTTGGTTTCATCCGTATCTCAAAAAAGGTATTTATTTACTGATTATACATCAAAATTTCTAAGTTAGATGGGAGATTTTTCAACCAAGATGTATCTGAGCGTGTTATCAAACTTACAATATCAAATCATTAACAACTAAGGATTGTTAAGATAGGACTTTAACTAAGTTTAATTTTAGTTTTGAAAGATCCTAATTGAAAGATTCTATCGAAATAAAATAGCTTCAAATTTATTTTGCAATGTCATGTGTCACGTACACATTAAAATTGATATTGATTAAAACATCGATGATGGAACTTCGACTTTTTAAACAAGAAACATAATTTTTGTTGCTACAAATTACAAAAATTAGAAAGAAAACATCAAAAACAGAAAAAGAAATTATGTAGTTGTTATCATATACAAGTAAAAACATAAGAACATAACAAGGATATCATGAGTATCACGATGTTCTCTTTAATTCAAGATAAATGGATGAAGTAGTATGACATCCCTTATTTTCCAAAATTAAAAAAAAAAAAAACTTTTCTTTACGCTTTCAAAATCATATTATCTTTGTTTGCGGAAAATCTTAGTATAATATTTAATTTTGCAGAAAGAGGCTCGTTTTATTAAAATATCTTAGGTAAAGATATTGTCTCGAAATACAAAAATTCTAAGGATGTCATAATCAATATATGACATAGTTACAACGTAAGAACCTAACAGTCATAAATATTATTGCATTATTGTCTCTTTAATCACTCGACATCATATTCAAGATGCAGCAACCTTGACATTGCTACATGCGATGCATATAATTTGAGTGGGTCAGGTTTGAGAAAACATAGTGAGACACATAGGGTTTTCAATCCCACAATCTTATTATGATAATAATCCATAATTAATAAATTTGTAAAACCAACTGTTACCAACAATATATCATATAACACAAATATCCATAAGACAATCTACCTTAACTTGTCGATTCTTATATATTGATCCTATAATATTAATCCTTGGGATCTAACTTGATGGATCATTGTAAGCAACAAGTAGACTTTTCTGCTTCAGAGATTCCTTGGCAGTAAAAGTCAATAAAGACAACCATTAGGGAGATAGAGTATAAACACCTACACGAATAGACACCCGTAATGTTACACAATACGTCTATGGGTTATAAATCCACATTAATGGCGAAATTCATGTGACTTATCTAGATAAGTTAAGTGTTGTTATCTTATTCTAGCTGATGACAAGACATATCTAACCAGGTGCATGATACAGACCCACTATTTCTGCCTGTCGAAAAAAAGAAGGAATAATAGTGTAATATTCCGACACGCAACAGTGTCATAGAACAGAGATCTACTCTTTGTTCCAATCTCACACACACGATAAAACTACCCAAAATCCAACTTAATTGAACTAGGGTTTATGACATAAAAACCATTATATATACAACATTATTCTGTTTTAGCCCCAACTTTATATTTTTGTTCCTCATTTTCTATTATATTTTAGAAAATGTTTCATTTTCAGACCCTTGGTCGGTCACCAACAGGTCATAACGGCGTGTCGGTTTGGCTTAGATACTTTTTTTTCTCGGTTTTCATTTAGCCCCAATATTTTTTTTGTTACCCATTTGCCATTATTTTATAGAAAAAATTTCCATTTTAGTCATTGGCGAGTCACGAATAGATATTATAAAATGTAATAATTTAAATTGAAAAAGGAAAAGACGAAGGTAGGTGTCGAAACAACGACTTCTCCTGGGGGGGGGGGGGGGGGGTTGTTCGTGTTAGCTAGTAAGCCAATATGAATGAAAAAAGGCCTACTGAAAGTATTGAGTTTGTGACATCTAATAAACAATATGACATGTTAATTTTTGAGCTAGTCAAAATTGTTAATTCATTCATGACTCATCTAAGAAACAATTGGTTATTCATTCGTAACTCATATAAGGTAAGAGTCAATGACTCTTTTTTGTATTATCAATATTTGTCTTATTTAATGTGCACATGTATTTTAAAATGAAGGAAAAAACCCTACTGTAAGTCTAGTCTCGAGTCTAATACATCTAATAAACGATGTGACATGTTAATTTTTGAGCCAATCAAAATTGTCATTTCTTTGGTTTCTCAACAAATATGTCACTAGAAATATTTGTTTTTTTAATAAATATGTCATTAGAAATAATCAATTGTTTCTTAGTTAAGTTACCAATGAATAAACAAGTTTGATCGAATCAAAGATTAGCATGTCATATCGTTTATTAAATGTCATGAACTTTAGACTCATACTATGTATTTTTCCTTCATTTTAAAACAGATGTGTACATTAAATACAACAAACACTGATAATACAAAAAATAGATTCATTGACTTAATAGCTAACACGCCCCGCCACTCAAGGAGAAGTCGCGGTTTCGACTCTTGTCCTAGTCTTTTACTTTTTCATTTTATGTTATTACATTTTAAAATGTCTATTTATGACTGGCCACGGGCTAAAATAATAAAAAAATCTATAAAAATAATGTCAAATGGGGAAAAATATTGGGGTTAAATACAAACTCATACGTAAGTCTTGGGGCTAAACGTAAACTGAGAAAAATATTTATCTAAGCCAAACCGACACATCATAGTGACCCATTGATGAGTGACCAAGGTCCTGAAAATGAAGCGTTTTCTAAAATATAATGACAAATGAGGAACAAAAAATAAAGTTGTGGCTAAAAGAAAATAATGTTGTATATATAATGGCTTTATAGTATAAACCCATTGAACTAAGCATTCCTTTCAAGTTTTAGTTTATAACTAGACTTGGTTATAGTACTTGTAATTTCCTTTATATGGATTAGTTTAAAACATATACAAGACTACAATCTCTCAAATCAACTTAGAATACCAACCATGTTTAGACAACACTGTCATAATTCAGTATATATATTTAACATAGAGTATCAAGTATTTAATATACATTTACCCTTTTAAGTAATAATACTTCTATTAGATTTCTATATATATATATATATATATATATATATATATACACACACACACACACACACACTTAACACATGTATAACCATATAACCATATATGGTACACACAGTGTATGTTATCAAACATACATTTACCACATAATCCAGACAATAAGCACTTATAAACTTTCAACAAATATTTAATACTTTTAATAAATACTTGTATTAAAATCATGTTCATGAAAGTAACTATGAACTCACCTGATTGAGGTGGAAGATTCACGAGAAAGTTAGTTCCTTGACTACCACTTCAGTTTTCACTTTTGAGTGACCTAAGCCTTAGTATTCGTTCGCATTTATAAGGTTATATTAACAAATTCCCGGGTTCGCCATTAATCCCAATGAACTACCGAGTTCTATCAAATAAGGAATGACTAGGTAAGATCACTTTGTGGGTAGGATCCATTTGATAAAAAGATGTACCATTTGGAAAATTCACTTTAAACACCTTACAGATCCAGCCTAGACATCACTCTCATAAGTAGATCGATCAGTATAACAACTGGTATTACTGATAAATCTTATTTATAAGTTCATAATAACATCTATGAACATAAATATAAGTTACACTTAAAGCATAGAAAGTATAACTCAACTTATAGGTTTCTAGCGAAAAATAATGGAAACTGCGTGAGCAGAAATTTTAAACTGCAAGCTCTATTTCGTCAGGCTCTCTGATGCTCCATCACTTCGCTACTAACTCTTAAAAACTCCTAAAGTTGGGCATCAGGGTTTTGGGAAATTTTTAGAGAGTTTTGGAGAGGATTTATGGAGAAATGAGCAAGAAAAACTAATTAGATATAGAAAATCCTAAAGAGTGTGTTGCACCGGGTGACATGGCTGCCCCACATTAAGCCATGTGTTGATTTCATAGGGAAGAAGGGAGGAGCTGTTAGAATTTTGGGGTCTTAAGAATATCAATATACTTGGATATTTCTTGGATCATGATTGCAATCACTTTCCAAAATCTGTAATTTCGACGCTATATCTTGGGGATCACGAAATCAAATTTGGGATAATCCAAAGAACTTCAATTTAGAAGTTATGCCATTTCTAAATCAGTAACACAAAATATACTTTGTTGTTTTTTGTGTTCTTGAGAGATAGAACAAATCAATATATGATTTTCGTGTATGTAAGTTCCAACCTATTTTTTAGAACCAAAAAACGTTCTTATACTAGAGGGAAATATGGTTATTAGCAGTTGCATGCAAAATAGGCGCCAAAATTGTTAGTTATTAGACATAACTAACGCTTGCATCACCAAGTGAGTTTTGGAAGGAAAATGCATGGCTGGAGTCATACCCAATACAAAATCCATTTAGGTTTTGAGTTGTTGCTAACAGACCCTCGTATTCCCGAGTTCACATTTATTACACTAAGTGTGCACCCCGCACCTCCAAGCTCAGTTAGTAAATGGAGTTCGGCATATCTCATTATTAATAATAATTACACTAAAATATGTTGATAACACTAAAATCATTAGCATTCCTCCCCCATTTTAGTGTAATCCTTAATTAACCAAAAGCAAACACATGGAACGGTCGGAATGTAGGTATTTACCATTTCTACCCTTAGAATAAAATTTATTTTGCATGGAGGGCCCCTACGTATGTTGGGCGTACATATACGTACACTTAGCGTACTGGATAGGATTGGATGCGAGCATGCACCACGTACGCGGGGTGTATATGGATTAAGACGAAAACACTAATTTCAGGGCAAGGAACCTATTTAAACACTATTATGCTATTTGGACCTTACCCTAAATGGCCTCCATTGCCTCTTATCGTCCCAAAACCCTAGTTTTACAAAAAGAGTGTGATCCTTGATCTTAAAAGTGTTTTGGTGGCCATTTTAGTAGGTTTGCAAGAAGGAGAAGGTGGTGGTCAAGTCTTGAACGTGGGTGAGCTTATAGATCCTGCATCTACTTCATCTTAGGGAGCTCATGGAGGTAAAAAGTCCATACCTTGCTTATTTCTTTTTCTAGAATGATTTAAGGCTAGTTATGAGTTCATTTTTGGTTCACGGATCCTCTTTTGTTTGTTTGAGCAACTCTAGGGGTTAAGGATGTTAGATCTAGGTCCCTTTGTCTGGTTGAAAGCATAAAAATGCTAACTTGATGGTTGTTATGGAACCACGCATGGGTTTAATGTCTTAAAGAGAGTCTTTGATGTGTGTGAAACGAACTAGTTTTAAACCTACTTTTTAATTATAAAATGAACACATAAAGGCAGTGGACCTATCAATTGTGGTATAGCTAGATAAGTAGGGTATCGAACACAGGGAACGGTAAATTAAAATTAAAGACTAATTTTATCTAAATTAAATAATAAATAGGGGTTTTCTCTAGTTTTACAAGACTAGAAACTTACTAATATTACTGAGGCTAAAAACTAGAAAAGCAAAGATTTAACTAAATTCAATAATGAGAGGGACTTCTGTTTAGTTCAACTCAATTGATCCTATGGTTGATATTATGGTAATAGTGCAATGGATTAATTCTTCTATTGGCTACCGATTCAAGTGATTAGCTTTGCGTTCGCTGCACTAATCATTAGAGAACAAACTAACTCAAACAGTGATCAGTTGTCTAATTAAATTTAATTCACTAGATTATTTATTCGGGTTAATTTAGACTTGTAATAGCTAACTAATTTGGTCCTTTAGTTAACTTCTTGTTAATGGTCATCAACAAGCTCACACATGAATTTACCTAATTGTCCATTAATTCTAGTTTCATGCTCATTAATCCTTGACATATGATAAAGTGGTCACGTAAACATATGAGGTTGACAATTAAAAGATGTTCATACTATTTAATTATCTTCCTATTAACAGAAAAATAGTTATCATTCATACACAAGGTTCTTTAACAAGCTAAAATCAACAAAATCACCAATATTGAATTAATCCTACCAATAATCAAACCATAGTCTCAATTTTGTATCCCCAAACAGAAGTTTAAGAGTTTTAGCTCATGATTGAGGTAATTAACAGCAATAAAACGAATTCTAATTGTCTAACCATAATTGAAAAACAATAGATTAGGTAGAATGATGAGAATTTTCCTCAAATCTTCTTCGGAATTGAATTCTAGGTTGTATCTTCGTTCTTCAAATCTCTCCTGGCTCTGATTCGCAGCTTGCTTCTCCCCAAGGGTTCCAGAATACCGAATGGCGATCTGGACAACTGTTTTTATAGATTCGAACCGACTCGCCGAGTCCAGGACCGACTCGCCGAGTCCACCCCTTAATTCCCGTACATGGTAAGTCACGGAGTCTTTATCCTCTCGAATCTTCGATGCTACTTGCCGAGTAGTCGACCCTACTCGCCGAGTCCCTTGTATTTTTGGTGTTTTTCTTCTTTGTTCAACTCCCGAGCTCCCAACCACTTCTCCTGCTTCCTTTTGCTTCCGAGCTTTGCTTTTGGACTGAAAACACAATTCAAGCAGTATTAAGTACCTTTTGTCCATGATATGCAATAAATTAGCTAACAAATGATAAAAATCTATACGTATTATGAGGCTAAATATGCAAATATCAAAATACCCCACACTTGACTTTTGCTTGCCCCCAAGCAAAACTGAATTTTAGCACATTAGAATCACATAAGACAACTCCAATCCAACCCAGCCATTATGCCAAGACCGCAACGCATGCATTTGTGTCTAAAAATTTTCCTAAGGACCCCCCATACTCCAAATACTCACAATCCTCATAAACATTTGCCCACTTATCCCGAACAATGCTCATTTTATGCATCCCTCTGAATCCATCTGCAGAAAACCTCCTATCCTCAAGGTATTTTTAGTTGAGCAACCCAAGCATATATAGTCTAGAATTACAATTTATGATACCACTATGGAGCTCTTTGGAATTCTTCACTTCCTTGATAATTTGATCTTTGATTCTTGTGAATTCACCACCTTTTTGTTTGATTTTCGGTATCTTTAATTTTCTTGGAATTTTGATCTTTTGATCTTCACTTTAATTGCTCCAAAATTCTTCAGGCTTTTCTTGCAATTCTCTCTTTTTTTACATGTAACTCACTTTTTTATCACTCAAAACCCTACATGCTTAAGCAGGGGAACTCAGCTTCAACCTTTATTGGCTAACGATAATAATTTTCCTGGATACATTTCTGGTACACGATGCTAAACATATATCATCCTTCGGGCTGAGCAAGATCGTGTTTTTGTCCAATGATTTCACTGGAATAATGAAGCCACAAATGCACTAGAACGTATATAGGCTTAACTAAACATTTGGGTCTTCATGCAATCATCAACATAACTCTAACATGGAATCCTAATTACTTTTTACCAAAATTTTCTAAATTAATTCCTAAGTCACATTTTTGATATGCAAGAATTTTGAAAATTTACCTAAATTAGGACATTAGGATTCTACATTTACTAAGACGACATCAACCCCCTACCCCACACTTAATTTATGCAATGTCCTCATTGCATGTTATGCATGAAAAATAACAAACATGAAATGTAGAGAGAATTAGAACAAACTCCCTTGGGGTAGCAGTCGCTAGGTCGATATCTCTTTTCTTCAAGTCCATCTTCAATTGACTTTAGACATGGAAACAGCTCATCCACGTCTTGGGCATCAAATCACATGTGGGCAGCTCCAAATATGCAGGAAAAATAGTGTAAAATCTTAAGTAATTGACTGGGAAGAGTAAGTGGTCAAGTGGTATGCACAACAACATCGAATCAACAGTCTTCTTGGTATAACAATAAGTGACTCATCGAGTTATATAAATGACTCGTCGAGTATAGTCGCGGAAAGCCTCGAATGTGTGAATATATCGCGACTCGTCGAGTTGGTTAATTGCACTCGGCGAGTCATCGCTGGGTGGAAAAATAAACGTTCTGCACTTGTTCCAGCTATTGATAAATCTCAAGAACTTCCCATAACCTCTAGAATTATTCACTCATATCCCTTAGGACTGGACTCGACACCTTAGCTCTAAACTTCGCCCTTTCTTGAGTCTCTTCCAGTCTATTTTTTTCTTTCTCTCAAACTCTAAACTCTTTATGCAAGCATTCCTAATCCAAAATATGAAAGTCACCAAGGAAAATAAAACATCAAACACATAACTTAAAGTCTTAACTAAAAATTCAAAACACACCAAACAAAACAAAAACAAAAAACAAACAATAAATTGAAAATTGTTCCATTAAACATAAAAGAAAAACTAATCATCTTCTTCCTCGTCATGGCCGTGCGCAGCCCCGCTCCCACCAGCTCCACTCCGCCTTGCATTAATGATCTCGTCCCAAGATGGTATGTAGGGGAATTTACCCCCATCAATGTGTGGAATATGGAAATGGTCAAAAAGCCGCACGTGGGATTCATTGCTAAAACTGATAGCCCTCGCCATTTGGTCTTGTAGCCGCCTCATCTCGACATTGTACCAATCCATTGGCACTTCATCATTGTCCACCGGAATCACCGGCGGTTCCTCCTCCACTTCCCGCTCACATATCGATCTAACCCTCCTTCCCGGTGCCTCGAGCATGACCACCGAATCGTCATGCGGGATAGCATAATGACCACCACCATAATCTTCAATAATTCTTGCCCTCCGAAAAAGAATGGGATTAAAGGGAGGGGCAGGAATCATTGTCATCAAGTTCCATGCACCGTAGGTCATTAACCCATATGAGTTGGCTAGCCAGGTCACGAACATGCCACCATTAATCTTGGAGGTTTTCCGATCCTTGACCACGCCCTCCGATAAGTAAGAAGCCAAACACCATGGAATGTTGCAGAAGGTGTCGGGCGTGATGATACTCCAAAGATAAAATACGTCAAGGTTGGACACCTTGTCGTCGTCCTTTCGTTGATTGATTGTAGTGGAGATAAGGCGGTGTATGAGACAGTGTGTGGGTGACCTAATGCTCCCTTCTTGGGCCGACTTCGGAATATATAATTTGTTGGCGATTGTGTTCCACCAACCAGTACTTGTAACATTGTCGGGGAACATCTTACGAGATTGTTCCAAGAAGGCGCGAAAGATAGCAGTAGTGACCAATGGTTGGTCGTAAATCCCCAATTGGCATGCAAGATCAATGACAGAACATTGATGGAATTCGCCCCCAAGACAAAAACTAAAACTCGTGGGGTGGTAGCAATCATCTCCTCCTCAGAAATATACTGTGGAGAAAAATTCCCAGCAGAGTTCTCGATACACCGACTCTTGAATTCTGAAAACCCGGCTCCATCCATCACAAATAATTGTTTCCCCATCGTAAGTAAATTCCTTCAAAAGGTAAGGCACCAAATCTTCTTCATACCGAACATTCTTTAACCAGTCCCAGTCAACCCTATTAGGTACATAAACCTCCTTCTTCCTGACCTCAGCCAGCTTCTTCTTCCATCCTGTCATTGTTGAAGCAGATTCAATCGGAGGGAAATTCAACCAAGGAAAATCTCCTTGGTTTCCACTTGAGCTCTGTCCTCTTGAAAACATGGTCCCTGCAAAACAAAGAACAAACAACCTAGAAAATACAGAAAAACATTAAAACAGAATCCATCTGGGTCCCCGAATGGACTCGTTGAGTCCGTGAACGACTCGGCGAGTCGTATGAACTGCGCAAGTCAGTCGACGGGTCGAGCAAAATTCGACCATAAAAACTCGAAATTTTTTCAAGGGTTTTGTCCATGGACGTTCCTAAGATGTATTAGAACAAGAATAATCATCCAAAACAACACAATTAATACTAAATCAAAACCCTAAAAATTTACTAAACTTCATAATCGGGTATTCTATGAAATTGACACCTTAGAACATCTAAAAATCATGACTTTAACAGAATTATGGAAGAAATTAAGTACCTTTGTTGATAGAATTCAAGAATTTTGAAGAAAGAGTGAAGAATTTGATGAATGCTTGAGAGAGAAAACAAGAGAGGCGCATGTCGAGTAAGGGGGAAATATGATCTCATTAGGGTTAAAAACCCTAGTTTTACTAGATGTAAACATTATTTTGAATTAATTTTTTCTTCTGTAAATAAAATCGACCCGTCGAGTCAGGGTCAGACTCGGCGAGTCTGGTCGCGAATTTAAAATCATCTGGGATCTAAGGAGACTTGACGAGTCAATTGCAAACAATTAAAAAATTATATCATTTTGTCATTAAAAAATTCATTCCACCCTACACTTAGCTCATACGCACTCTCAAGCAGTCATGTTTGATGATTTAGAAGATGAAAATAAAGTCCTAAAAACGAAAATCAAACTAAAATGAGAAAGATAAAAGAAAGCAAACTCTAATAATGGGTTGCCTCCCGCCAAGCGCTTCTTTTTAAGGAGTCGTTAGTTGGACTCCTTCCCATCTACGTTTCTTCATTTTCCTGCATTGGGAATGCACGCCTAATCTTTTGCGGTTTATACTTTGTCTTGTAAGCGTGTATCTTCTTCTTGTAAGCCCGTCTTAATTCTTCTCTCTTTTTCCTTGTAGCATCATCTTCAGCTGCATGAATTTCCCTTTTCCTCATCTTCTTCTTCTTTACCCCATTCTCTTGTACCTTCTCTTGCACCCCTCCTTCTTTAAACTTCATTACTTCATAGTTGGTGAAATCTCGGGCTCGAGGTTTGGTATTACGTGACTCAATGAATGGATTATCAGCATCATCTCTCCTAACCCTTGCATTTTCCTCTTCTCCAAAGCTTGCCTCCTCTTCAAGTGGAATGTCTTCATCTTCTTGCATTATTGTATCAAGGCATGCTACATGAACATGTTGAGAATCACAATCCATTCCTCCTTCTGCTGCTTGATCTTCTAAAGAATTAGGGAAAATCTTCATGTCTAGAACATGCAGGGAGCTAGTAACAAGCAGATCAGAATCATCCAAGTTGCTAAGATTTTCGAATGGAATCGTCGAGTCCGTGATAGCGACTCGGCGAGTCACAGCGTATTCCTCACATCCCACTGTGTTTCCTGAATCGGTTCCTTTCAGCAGCTTCTCTATTTCCTCCAAGTCTTTGTCAACATCATCATTTCCTCCAGAAGATAGCAAAAACTTACTTGGATCTTCTTCTTGCAAGAGTGCAAGTTCTTTTTGTAGTATTTCATCATCCAAATTAATGAAGGAAACTTCTTCTTTTCTTCCTTCTTCTTGCTTAATCTCTGGTAGAGCTTTAAACACTGTTGACTCATTTCCCACCCTCAATGTTAGTGTGGACTCGCATACATCTATCAATGCGCATGCGGTATTCAAAAATGATCTCCCCAAAATTATTGGAATTTCGGGGTCTTTTTCCATATCAAGCACTACAAAGTCCACGGGGAATATAAATTTATCCACCTTAATGAGGAGATCTTCACAAACACCTCTTGGACTAATAATTGTCTTATCCGCCATATGGATCTTCATATTCACAGGCCTTGGCTCCGGTACATTCAACTTCTCGAAGAAAGAAAAAGGCATTAAGTTAATACTTGCACCCGAATCGGTCAACGCTTGAGTAGCAAGTACATTTCCAAATTGACAAGGAATTTTGATGCTTCCCAGTTCGCCCTTCTTTTTTTGGTAGCTCACTTAATACTATCTTTGCGACTTCAGCTAAATCTTTTCTGGCAACAAAGAGTCCCTTTAGCAAGTTCAAATATTTGGGTGTTTGAAGCATTGTTTCCACAAATGGGACGTTCACATGAAGGGCTTTAACATGCTCCATGAAAGATCTATATGCGTTAACCTTCTCATCAGGTATGGCTCTGATTAGGAATGGAAGAGGAGGGTTGTAAGGCTTTAAGGAAACAACAGATTTGTCATCAGGGCATGGACTCGTCGAGTCCATTAGAGGGACTCGGTGAGTCTGGTCGGGTTTAGCTGGACTCGACTTTTCTGTCTTTTCTGCATGCACCTTGGCGACCTTCTTTGCAGAGGTCATAGGAGTGGAAATTTCTCCATAGCTGGAGGTTATAGCATTCACATTCTCCATTCTCGGATTATTCTCGGTTTTACTTGGGAGTTCACCCAGTCTTCTCTCGTTCACTTGATGTGCAAGTTTTCCTAGCTGTTTCTCAATGTTGAGAATAGATGCTTGCTGATTCCTTAGTATATTTCTGGTCTCTTATATTGCAGCATCATGATCATTATGTCTTTTTTCGGACGTGGCTATGAATCTTGTGAACATCTTTTCTAAGTCGGCTCTCTTTTCCACAACCGGTTCTTCCTTTTGATAGAATCCCCTCTCTTTCTGCTTGTATTTCTCCTCCTTTGCCTTTTTGTATTCTTCATACGGGAGCCATTCCTTCTTTGGTTTCCGCCAATTCTCATCGTATCTATCGCCACTTGAGTAGAACACTTGCGCCTTCTTGTTTCCATTTTCATCCAAGTCGCAATCCTTCATGAGATGAGGTCCTCTACAGTTCTCGTATCCAACTCGAATAGTGTGGATTGTTTGATCCATTTTTGTCATCCTTCTATCTAAACTATCGAGCTTAGCCATCATCGCCGCCATGCCATCATTGGTCGAGTTCACTACCCCCCGACTTACTTCATTTCTTGGGTTGTGGTACTCTAGAATTCTTAGAGAATTCTTCAATTAATTCCTTGATTACCTTGGGTGCCTTCTTTGTGAATGGGCCTTGCGAGTCGAGCAATTGCCTTGTGGTAGTATTGACTCCATCATAGAAGATGGAGACTTCTTGTTGGCTATTAAGGTCATGGTGTGGGCAATTTCTGAGAAGACCCTTGTACCTCTCCCACGCCTCATAAAGGGACTCTCCGGGTTGTTGCTCGAAGTTGGCAATGGCTTTCTTCAACTTGGCTATTTTAGAAGGCGGGCAAAAATGGTCTATGAATTCCTCTTTCATCTTAGCCCATGTGGTGACCAACCCGGGGGGAAGTGACTTGAGCCAATCCTTTGCAGCACCCTTGAATGTGACTGGAAGCATACGAAGTAGCTGGGTCTCGCGTGACACATTTGGTACATTGAAGTAGTCATCCACATCATTTACTTCATCTAAGTGCTTGTAAGCATCTTCGTGGTCTTTTCCATAGAAGGGAATCTCCTTGAGTTGAGCGAGGATATGGCCCTTTAGCTCGAAAGTAGCAGTAGCGGGAATTGCGGGTTGCACAAGTCCCGGGCTAGTGTCATCGTGCATCCTCTTCTTCCATTCCCCATGGGGACTTCATCGATATTAGCCATAGTGATAGCTAAATCGCCCTCAAACTCGGATTTGTGCTCGTATGTAGGTTCTTCTTCTTCCTCGGTCTCGTACTCAGTGTCTTCTTTAATTGGGTCTTCGATTGCTAAAGAGGCGTTGGATGCTCCTGATTTGCTGCTCTTCTTCTTGCTGAAAACGGACTTGAGATTCTTTAATGATGAATTCTTTGAAGAAACGGATTCTCCAACGGCTTTTCCTTTGTTCCTCCTTAGTGCGGATTTCGGGTGTTCGAGAGGAGGGACCAGAAGTGTATCAGATCCTCAGGTCATGAAACAACTGTAAACAAAACAAGAAAAACGCGTAAAAAGAACAAAAATAAAATAAAAATTAAATCTGTGAACAGCGATGGACTCGCCGAGTTGTCACGAGTGCACTCTGCGACTTCAAGGCAAAAACAGAAAAACTTTCTAATTACTTATTAAAACGGATATTGTTTAAAACTTATACTAACTACTAAATTACCTAAGAATTAACTTTGTGTAAGAGAAATCTTACGCAAAGGATCGATAAAAATAGAAATTAATGTTAATTTGGAACCGTTCCCCGACAACGGCGCCAAAAACTTGATGTGTGTGAAACGAACTAGTTTTAAACCTACTTTTTAATTATAAAATGAACACACAAAGGCAGTGGACCTATCAATTGTGGTATAGCTAAATAAGCAGGGTATCGAACACAGGGAACGGTAAATTAAAACTAAAGACTAATTTTATCTAAATTAAATAATCAATAGGGGTTTTCTCTAGTTTTACAAGACTAGAAACTTACTAATATTACTTAGGCTAAAAACTAGAAAAGCAAAGATTTAACTAAATTCAATAATGAGAGGGACTTCTGTTTAGTTCAACTCAATTGATCCTATGGTTGATATTATGGTAATAGTGCAATGGATTAATTCTTCTATTGGCTACCGATTCAAGTGATTAGCTTTGCGTTCGCTGCACTAATCCTTAGAGAACAAACTAACTCAAACAGTGATCAGTTGTCTAATTTAATTTAATTCAATAGATTATTTATTCAGGTTAATTTAGACTTGTAATAGCTAACGAATTTGGTCCTTTAGTTAACTTCTTGTTGATGGTCATCAACAAGCTCACACATGAATTTACCTAATTGTCCATTAATTCTAGTTTCATGTTCATTAATCCTAGACATATGATAAAGTGGTCACATAAACATATGAGGTTGACAATTAAAAGATGTTCATACTATTTAATTATCTTCCTATTAACATAAAACTAGTTATCATTCATACACAAGGTTCTTTAACAAGCTAAAATCAACAAAATCACCAATATTGAATTAATCCTACCAATAACCAAACCATAGTCTCAATTTTGTATCCCCAAACAGAAGTTTAAGAGTTTTAGCTCATGATTGAGGTAATTAACAACAATAAAACGAATTCTAATTGTCTAACCATAATTGAAAAACAATAGATTAGGTAGAATGATGAGAATTTGCCTCAAATCTTCTTCGGAATTGAATTCTAGGTTGTATCTTCGTTTTTCAGATCTCTCCTGGCTCTGATTCGCAGCTTGCTTCTCCCCAAGGGTTCCAGAATATCGAATAGCGATCTGGACAACTGTTTTTATAGATTTGAACCGACTCGCTGAGTCTAGGACCGACTCGCCGAGTCCACCCCTTAATTCCCGTACATGGTAAGTCACAGAGCCTTTATCCTCTCGAATCTTCGACGCTACTCGCCGAGTAGTCGACCCTACTCGCCGAGTCCCTTGTATTTTTGGTGTTTTTCTTCTTTGTTCAACTCCCGAGCTCCCAACCGATTCTCCTGCTTCCTTTTGCTTCCGAGCTTCGCTTTTGGACTGAAAACACAATTCAAGCATTATTAAGTACCTTTTGTCCATGATATGCAATAAATTAGCTAATAAATGATAAAAATCTACACTTATTATGAGGCTAAATATGCAAATATCAGTCTTAATGGATAAAATGAAGTGTTGGGTTCCCCCATGGCATGCAAAGGCATCAATTTGCCAACTTTATGCCCTAGGACCTCTTATATGAACCATATCCGTAGTTTGACAAAGTGACTTTGTGAATTAAGCTCTTAATGATCATTTGTGCAAAACCAGCCTATACGTTGGGCATAATGATTTGTACGTTGCGCGTACAGCCAAATGATCTAGTACGTTAAGTGTATTGATGAGGTACGTTGGGCGTACAGTCCCTAATGGAGTTTCGGCTTCGTTGGGCTTTTGAGTTATTTGTGCCCTATTCAGCCTTGGATGTGGACCCATTAAGAGCTATTGGGCCTTTATGCTTGTTTTGGACCATAGATAGCATGGTTGGGCCTATTGGGCCTTATGGCCCATTATTGTTTTGGACCTTGGATGTTAGGCCCATTTAGGAAGAAAGGCTTTTAGGCCATATTGGAGGAATTTGGACTAGGATTTTGGGCCCTTGGCTAAGTTGTGTCATCATCCTAATTAGGTAATTTGTATTTATACAGTTTGAGATTTTTGGATTGGTAGCCGAGCAGCTATTGTTTGTTGGATTAGGTGTCTAAGCCTATAACTATAATTGGTATATACTTGAATTGATAGTAGCACAGTCCTTTTGGGGTTGCCTTCAAACCTGGCAATTGAATAGGATAACTATTGGAGAGAGAAGAATGATTTATTAGTTTATTACTTGGTTAATAAATTAATTAGAAGTCAAAATAAATGATTTATTAATGTATTATGGAAATAATATGTTAGTTTGAAATCATACTGTTTAGTTAATATTTAATCAGAAATTAATTTAGAATTAATTTTGGGATTAATGGAATTAATTGAAACTATAGGGATTAAAGGTGACAATGTTTAACAGTTAAGCATCGGGCAATTCTAGAACCTCCATATAGTAGGGGGAACCAAATCTAGATGCTCCTAGGGTTTCCTTGGGATCTAAGGGTGCCTTGGATGCCTTAGCGAGGAAGTTAAGAGATTAGGGTTATCTTAGATACACCTGCCTTATCCAATACTTTCCTAACACTTATATAAACCCTCCTTAGGGTTAGATTTCGTCTATGCACTCCTCCAAAAGGCTTAGATCCAAAATTCTTCTTTTTTTTTTCTCTCTCTCTCTCTCTAAAGTATTCTTTGGTTGCTTAAGTTTGTTTGTGAGCCATTAGAGGCGCGTCACTTGTGGTGCTTGCTACCAAAGGTCTTTCAAGAAAGGAATCAAGATTGTTTACAACAACACTCTTAAAGGTATGTTTCCTAACCCTTTACTGTGTGAATTTTGATTATACATTAGGGATCTAGGGTTTATACTTTGTGTTCATAGTTTGCATGTTCAATTAGATAAAACTTATATCCAATCAATTAAGGGTTGCATGCACACATAGGATATGTTGTTATGCTCAAAACTCATTAGTGGTACCAGAGCCTAGGATTAGTTTTATGTTGAATAGATGCAATTGTGAACTTGTTCAAAGGAGAAGGGAACATAATCGACATTCTGTTCAATGAACTCGCCGAGTTGTTCTTAGAACTCGTCGACTTGCATGAACTCGTCGAGTTTCCAACTTGGCGTGTTGGTGCGTCTGATGCTTATCTCGGATTTTCTTGCCTAACTTTATTTACTAGATTAATATTTGGTAATTATCTTTTATTAATTCTGCCATAATTTGATTTTTGGTAATATGGGATAATTCAATAAAAACCAAAATGTTAGGATATAATTATGAATTAGATAATGATGATTTATTTGATTGTAATTATCCTAATAGATATGGTTAATGATTTAATTAATTGGTTAATTAAAGGATAATTATTATATCCATAATTGGTTACCAGATAATTATTAATTGGATTGAATAATTAATATTTTTGTGTTGTTTGAAATTTAAAATAAAGGTTTAATTTTGGAAATTTAAAATGGAAAGCCCTAAAACATATCCTTATGGATTTTGTTAATGGTAATTAATAAATCCATATGTGGTTTAAATTTAATTAAATGTTTAATTTATTAAAATATTAAACCCTTAGTATTTTAAAATGTTTAAAATACATCCTATACTATATGTAAGATTAAAAGTTTAATATTTACTATATGTATAAGACGAGTCAGTCGAATCGCTAGTACGCCTCATTCACGAAGCCATACTATAAGGGGAGTGTAAGGAAACGTCATGTAAAATGACCACCATTGGGTATCCATTCTTACCCACCGCTCTCTTGTATGATGGATGGTCGTTAGCCAAACGGGTTCGATAGGACACTTAATCCTCATTAAAAGTATAGTTATAAAGTAACTAAACCATTTTCTAAAATCCCACTCTTAGCTACTTTAGGAAATATATGAATTTTATGCTAACCCGTGAAATTGCACACTTCACCTTATTGGTCGTTAGTGGAGCCTGTGTGGTTAACCGGCACACTAATGTGGGACTAATAGTGTTGGCAATGTGTGTCTTGTAAATTATCATTGATTAATGGAGCGTGTATGGTTAACCTACACATTAATTAGATGGTAAATGACATCGAGAGTACCAAGCTAATTTGCATGGTTATTCATAGCTCGTTTGCGATCCTCAGCATCCCAGTCACAAAGTGAAAGCATAATCGAGATTAAACGTGCCATTGAATAGTTCAGCGAATCTCAAAAAATCTAGGAGTTTCATTAGATTGAAACTAGTAAATGCTTACCTTCCTAAAAATGATTCGAATTTGATTACGGCATCACTCTTCAAAATTCAAATCGAAAATATGGATCCTAGCCTTAATTTAAATTTGGGTTAATAATTAACGATTAAATAAATCAACTAACTTGATGTAACACCCAAAAAATTTCGCCAAATTTAAAATTTTAATAGTCACAAAAGAGTCAAACAGTAATTGTTTTTACAAAACATTTCCAATTCGTTTATCATCAGAGTGTCCCAAAATAGATCATGAGGATGAGGAGCGGTACGGTTACGCCTTCGCCTTCCCTCGCTCTCCTGAAGTACCTGAAACAATAAACTGAAAATTGTAATCCCGAAGGCTTAGTGAGCTACCCCCAAAATACCAACACCATATCGACAAAAACCACAGCCATAACGATCAATCAAACAACATACATACTGGGCCATCGGCCAGACTGGTCCGCCCTACTGGGCCTACAATCTATCTGAATCTATCCCGAGCCTTCGGCACGACTGGTCCGCCGCGTGGGTCTACAGTCTCCCCGGGCTGCTCAGAGGGTGTGTTGGCCTTCAACACAAAGCAGGACCGCCTCAACCCAACCAACAAGCAAATAACCATGTACACATACTATCATATACTGGTATATACACATATCAAACATATCTATCTCATTGACCATCAATCATGGAGTTTCACTCGTAACTATAGTATCGACCTAACAGGTCACTAACATACCAATCCTTACGGATCATAAAAGCATAACATACTATCTTTCCTGATTCTGGTCTAACAGATCAGAATCATATGTAGCATACCATAACAACAGATCTAACCGATCTCTAGTATAACAACCATCCTAAACAGGATGAATCCTAACAAAGCAATAACATAACACCCATCCTAAACCAGGATGAAATCTAGCATGGCAATAACAAAGCAACCATGCTAAACCAGGGTGTAAATCATAAAGGGCCGGCCTTGGTGCCGTAGACCCTATCGATATAGTGAGGATAACTCACCTCGCAGATGTCGATTGAAATGCAAACTCCAACTATTGGATCATTTGACACCGGCACCACCACCTATAACCATGGCACAATATACTCATAAGTTCTTACTCTTATGAGACACCCCATAACCTCTTAGTAATTCCTGATCAAGGTCAGAGTCCTCACTTAAGGTCAACAGTCCATGTTGAACTCAACTCGTCGAGTGCAATCGACCACTCACCGAGTCCGTGGAGCATGTTCCAACTCGCCGAGTCATCGGAGTGACTCGTCGAGTCCCTTCAAATCTCGATCAATACTTAAGGGCCACCCGTCGAGTTTCCTCCTTGCAACTCGATGGGTACACATGCATGCTTATCCAAGGGAAAAGCCATCCGACTCGCCGAGTTGTTCTTCAACTCGTCGAGTTTTATGGTGATCTTCAGCGGACTCACCGAGTTGTTTATCCAACTCACCGAGTTCAATGACTATCTTCATGTGACTCGCCGAGTCATCCTTGAGACTCGCCGAGTCCATCCAGTCCTCTTTCCATACAGACTTGTTTTGAGCCATGCAGCGGCTCCAAATCACAGATCCAAGCTTCTAGAGCATACTTACCACGTAAAGTTGCAAACTTTACGTGCATGCATGGTTATAAAGGCTCCAAATGTCTATTTTAAGTTCTTAATGGAGCTACTAGTCCAAGATGGACTCCAACCATAACCAATACAACAACTTTATGACACTAGCATCCAAGGAGCGTCCAGATCTGAAGTTACAACTTCAGATCTAGCCCATAGCTCAACATCCCAACTTGAAAAATCCATAAAAAGCCCTAGAATCAACCAAAGGGAAGAAAAGGAAGTAAGAATGGTACTTTGATACCTTCAAACGATGCTAGCTGAGGCGAAACCCGCTTCCCACTCCTTTCTTGCTTCAATTTCCTTTGCACTCTTAGCTTCCTTCCTTCAAGATCCTCTTTTCCAAGCTTCAAACCCACACCAAGGCACACACACACACGAATTAGGGTTTCCAAGGGTTCTCAAAGACTATAAGGAGTCCCAAAGGAGGCTGAGGCTCCTTTAAATAGGGGTGCAAACCCCAGGATTTAGGGTTTCATCTGCCAGCTCCTACTCGCCGAGTCCCAATAGTGGACTCGCCGAGTAGGTCACTAACCACGCGTTCTCACCCCGCTGCTACTCGACGAGTAGGTCGACCAACTCGTCGAGTACAGCTTAACCATAAATTTTTAATTAAATAAATACCTGAGGATCGGGGTGTTACACTTGAATTCTTATCTCCCTTTATAGATGTCAAGTTCAGATAACAATGGTTTTCCTCATCCATCTGAAGATGATCTTCCACATGTTGATCAAGGTGAAATAATGTTCCCTTCTTCAAATGGTGGAACTAGAAATCATGCTTCTCCAAATTTTCATCCACCTCTTCCAGTGATTCTCCCCGACCCATGATTTCTTCAACTTGAACAGTTCAAAGTCACTCGATCCCTATTGGCATGTAAACATCAAGATGGAAAGTTTGTGTGTGTGCATGTTCTGAAAATGAAATCGCACATTGACAAATTAGGAATGTTAGGTGTCATTTTCCCAAGGGAGCTGGCCATTGATTTAGTTCTAGTTTCGCTTCCCGACTCATATAGTCAGTTCATTAAAGACTTCTGTGAGAGGGACCACGACATGACCTTAATCAATCTTACACATATGTTGATTGTTGTTAAAGCATAAATTCTTAAAATCACAATTGAAACAAAAAGTGTTTGAAGGATCTGTCTCCTAAACTTCCATGGACAATGACAATGGCAACATTGGTAGTCCAGTAAAGGTTTCTCTTCCCAATGGAAAGCGATCAGTCAAAGTCAAATAGTTTGACCATATGGTAAAGAGAATAGTTCTGAGATAGCTCCATGTGTCATTCCTGAAGAGTCCATATGTTTCTATTGTCAATTGAAGGGACATTGGATGTGAAGCTGTCCTGTCTACCTGAATGATCGTAGAGATAGTAAAGTCAAGTTGTATGACTCTACTACAGGTACATCCACTATCTAACTCTATTTTATTAAGTTCCTATTCATAGATTCTTATTTTATTAAGTCCCTATTTTATTAAGTTCCGATTCATAGATTCTTATTACATGATGTGATAGTCACATTTTGATGTTTTGCAGTATCTAAGAGAAAGAAGGAACATTAAGAAGTAAGTTGAATCTGATCATAAGAGATGGATTTCGGTCGCATGGTTCAATGATCAGATTTTGGAAGCTATTGCTTAGGAGTTATGATAGGTTAATAGATTGCTTAGGAAATATTTTGAAACATAGTTTTCATATATTTGCATTGTAAGGAGAAAATTTTCCACATATTATAAATAAAATGAATTTTGATTTATTTACTTTATATTTCCTTGCAATGTCATTTATGAAAATTGGTGGTTATATTTCTATTGTTAGTAATGTTAAATGTGGATTGATTCTTAATTATATCGTTTGTGGTAATGTCATAATCAACCAAGTGAAGGAATTCTCATCACCCAAGTTTCAATTGGATAGAAACTTGGAGTCATACAATTCGAATTGTGTGATGTATGAGAATCTTAATCATTGGAAGATTATAACTAATTTGTTGATCACATGCTTATGTTAGTCAAAGTGAAGGACTAAAGGATCTAGTACACATCGATGTGGACTATTTAGATCCACCATACAGGACTATAAGTATATTCGTCATGATTTACTGATGGTCAGTAAACATGGTTGTGTTTATAAGATTAAGCACAATTTTGAAACTTTGAAAAGTTTCAAAGAGAATTAGAACGAATAAGAAGAATCTGTTAGGCAGAAAGATAAAGGTTTCTCCGATCTGAAAGGAAAGGAGAATACTTTAGTATTGTGTTTTGTGATCATCTTAATGATTGTGGAACCATGTCACAAATTAATCCTCGTACAATGTCTTGGTGAAAAATTTTTGACTAAGAAGAGGAATCAAATATTGTTGAAATGATTTAATCGAGAGATGATTCATATTTCGTTTCCAATCAAGTTTTAGAGTCATACTCTAGTAATTACAAATCATATCTATAAGCTTATTTCGAACTAAGTAGGTTCATAACACCTCATGAAATGTGGAGTAGAAATGTTTTCTTACTCTAGCACATTTGGAATTGGTATTTTTTTTGTTTTGGTTGAAACAAAGGAAAAACTAAGACCAATTACATGAAGTGTTTTCTTGTCGAGAATCCACACTAACTTTTGAATATTTGTTTTTGCTTGTTAATGATTTTTCCTTGAGAGAGAAACTTATATGTCTAGAAGTCAGTGGGAGTCTTATTGGTCTTAAAGAGTTTCAAGAGTCAATCAAGAATAAACTTTTTTTAGTTATCACTAGCACACGACCTGAGGTTGATAACCTATCGTGTTCAGTTGACACATTCTTATTTCTATGCATCGTCCAATTGAGTTGGCAATGCATATGAGTTCTATGGTTCTCATTTGACTGCAAAAGGAAGAGCATGTTTGTCAATGATAGTACATTGGTCAATGGACGTGAGCTGCTTAAACAACATGGAAGACATGGTAGGCCCTTGTGCTACCAGATGACAAGAAATTAAGAATAAGCAAAGTTCAGTCCATGAAAGGAAGAAAAACAATTTGATTTTGGTTTGTCCTTAATCTTATCTTATGATTGTTGGTTGGAATTGATAAATTCACATGGATAGGAACACATACACCATAAAATCTAGGTGGCAAAAGTTTTCGCTCAAATTCATGAAAATGATTATGAGGAAACAGTTTCGGTAGTAGATTTTATATCTAATTGATATCATGGTTACAGTGGTGATAATTGCTTTCTCAAATTCGTATATGATTACGACATCTCGCTTCATAGTTCGAATTGTGAGATATGGAAAGTAATAGTTTGAACATTCAGGACTTATCGCTATAAGTTCTGAAAGGGTTTAAACACACACATATGCTATCTAATGAGGGTATATGAGCTTGAGAAGTCCAGATGAAGACTTATCAAAGTACCACGAATCAGAAATCTGAACTTTAGAAAGAAAGTCAATAGTATTGATTTATAGAAGTCCAGTTGATTTCTAGGTACATGTCAAAGCTAGTGGGAGCATAATTGTTATGCTAGTGGGACCATAATATGCTAAGTGTTGTAGGTTAGCAATACTATTTGTAGGAAATGCATGTTGCAAAGTTTGAAAATTGTTTCGCTATAGAAAGTTATAGGGGAGAGAGCACTTATACTTCATTTCAAATCTAAAAGTTTAGATTGAAGGATTTAATAAAACTTATTCTTGGATATATATGAATATCGTGTTAAAATGATTCAACATAGGAAATTCGATATATGAAAATATTATAGCAAGAGACTAATCAAGTATCATATTTTCTATGTAAGAAATTATGAATCGAGTCCCTTATGCTTCAGATATAGGATCGATTTCATATGCTATAATATTCACTTGTTTTGATTTTCTCCAAATGCCTAGGGCATTGAGAGGGAAAAGGGACCAGAACAGGATGTGACTAAAATTGTTAAAACAAATGTCAAGAATAATTTGAGGTTTACTAAAGATTGGCTGGTTGTGGACAGTTCGAAGTATAGTAGTATTTGGATGGACCATATTGACATAATTCTGAGTAGAGGTGATTCTTGTTCAGAATCGATGGTCATATGGGAATATGGAAATGTTTCCATAATAGGTGATGGTTATTTAAATATGCGTTAGAAACCTTAATAAAAAGAAGGTGTTCAAGAATTGTATCTTGAATTTGAAACTTCATAACCATGAAAATGTTTTAAGTAACAAAGTTTCAATGGAGCATTTTGTGACATCGGTGGCAAAGTCTTTGTGACTTTTAGGCCACTTCATCACAAAAGGATATTGCATGCAAGTTTAGACTCTAACACATTTAGTGATGAAAAGAATTTGGAATTCTTACTAGTTCTAATAAGATTTAAAATTATGAAATGAGCATCGTTGGAATAATGTTCAATCGATCTATTTACAAAGGAAGGACCATAGAGAGCAATAGCATGCATGTTATGAACATGGCACGACTGATGTTTAATTCAAGTGTTTAGTTGATTAATCAAAACATTATACAATTAATAAAGTCTAATTAATATGGTGATTAAATAATAAGTATTTTATTTATTTTCAAAAATTTTAAGACCATGTTAATTAGGTTATTATTGTGTTTCGCTTCGTATGTTTTACTTCCCGGATAATTGGATTATTCAAACATCCACAGCCGAGCGTACTTTTGGAAGTAAGTAGTGAATTAAGACTGTCATGAATTACTTCATGGTTTGCTACAGTATTTATGAGTACTTTTGAAATGGGGATTTAAGTATTGGATTAACCCACGCTCAAAGATTACTTCATGGATTTTATCACGAGTAATTTTGAGACGATAATATCTTATATTCGTGAGACAAAGTGATATGGGCATATTCAGTTATAATATTCATGCATTACCTTAATACTTTATGTTGATTTTATCTCATTTAATGAACAAAAGATACTTAATTAGTTTTAAAATTTCATTTTCAGCAGTAAAGACATGCTCGGAAGGAAAAGGAAGCGGAATTCGCGATTGGAAGCTTGGATCTTGGATTTTGAAGAAAGAAGGATGTTGTTAGACAGCTAGACTCCTTTTCAGTGTTTTGGCCATATCTCATGGCTCGTAACTTTGATTGACGAGATACAAAATGTTCTGAAAACTAGACACAATTTTGGATGGCTTTCATGTTTTGAGAAAATGTTGATTCCAAACACAACTCGACGAGTTGGTACATCAACTCGACGAGTTGATATGAAAATTCCCAACAAATTCGTGACTTGCCGTACACAAGATTTAAGTGAGAAACTCGATGAATTGGCGCTGTTTTCCACAATCTATATAAAGATCGGTTTCACCCGAAACCCTAACTAATTATGGAGGCTTTTGGCGAATTTTGAGGACCAGAAGGGTTCTTGGGAGCTTTGGTTTTCGAGAATTCAACCTAGAAATCAATTTTGAAGAGATCAAAGGAAATCAAACATTAATCCTATCTTAATATTTTGTGTGAACCATGTTTGAATCATTAGATTTTGATTTTATGATGATATTTGTTGTAGTTATGAGCTAAAAGCTTCATACTTCTGTTTAGACTAGACGATCTTATGAATATGGTTTGATTGAGTGGTTTGGATTAATTTGATTTGATGTTTTATCTTGTTAAGCTTGTTAAAAGATCCTTGCATATTAATGATAATTGTTTTTTTTGTTAATAATCAAGTTTATTAAGTTATATAAATATCTTCTTAATTGCTGGAATCATATAGTTTTGTGAAAACAAGATTGTATGCCTAGTATTAGTGAACATGAACCTAGGGTTAACTAGAAAATATGTAAGTTAATGTATGAGTTAATTGAATGACCAATTTAGTTGACTAATATTACAAGTCTTGTTTGATTCGAACTGAACACTAGGAAACTTGTTAGTTTAATCACTTGATCACTGCTCGAATTAACTTGTTTTCTAAAGGATTAGTAATAGTGTACATGAACCTAATCATATTAGAAATCGGTAACAATTGATACATTAATCCATTTCACTTGCCATGAAATCAACCATAGGAATAAGTGAATCGAATCTAAACAGAATTCTCTTTAATCTTATTGAATCTAGTTGTCTTTTGTTTCTCCTTAGTTGTTAATTGCCTTTTTTTTTAAGTGTTTAGTAATTGCCTAAGTTTCCAATCTTGCAAAACTAGAGAAAACCCCTTTTTATTACTTGTTTTATTTAGGTAATACTAGTATTTATTTTAATTGTTTACCATTCCTTGTGTTTGATACCCTACTTACCTGAATTAAACTGCTAATCGATAGTACCCTGTCTTTCGTGTGTTTGTCATTGTGTTTAAGTTAGTAGGATTAAAACTAGTACTATTTCACATGTATCACGGAGATATATGAGTTGTTGTTTACGAGTCAGTTGTTTGTTGATAATATGTAAACACATCAGTAACTTGATGTTATAAAACGTATTGTTGTGTGTGATTTGATGAGTAAATAGTACACACATATAAGTCGAAGTTTATCTGTTCCTTTTTCCCTAACGGGAAAAGCGATATTTTTGGGCCCCTCGATGATTTGATGGTGACATCTAATGCATTTGGCCAAGCCTGGACTGAATTGATGTGTTCAATTAATTGCCTGATTTCAGTCATCATAAATCAAAAATCGGTAAACAAATCTTGGACAGAGAGAATGATTATAATCCATGTCTCATGTTCATACGATATCGTGTAGAACAGAGGAATATTTGATCACTTATCTAAGGACACATTACTGACTTGGTCAGAGTTCGACATCGGCTTTTGGTAGCTACAATTTGCTAGTCAATTTAGTAGTTATACTGGCAATTATAGTTATTAGACTTATCCAAGTGGGAGACTATTGGATCAAGTGTCTAAATCTATAACTATAATTGGTATATACTTGAATTGATAGCAGCACAGTTATTTTGGGTTGCCTTCAAACCTGACAATTGAATAGGATAACCGTTGGAGAGAGAAGAATGATTTATTAATTTGTTACTTGGTTAGTAAATTAATTAGAAATCAAAATAAATGATTTATTAATGTATTATGGAAATAATATATTAATTAGAAATCATATTGTTTAATTAGTATTTAAATTAGAAATCAATTTGGAATTATTTTTGGGATTAAAGGAATTAACTGAAACTGTCGAGACTAAAGGTGACAATGTTCAATAGCTGAGCATTGGGTAATTCTAGAACCTCCCTATAGTAGGGGGAATGATATCTAGATGCTCCTAGGGTTTCCTTGGGCTCTAAGGGTGTCTTGGATGCCTTAGGGAGGAAGTTAAGGGATTAGGGTTATCTTAGATACACCTGCCTTATGCAATACTTTCCTAACACATATATAAACCCTCCTTAGGGTTAGATTTTGTATATGCACTCCTCTAAAAGGCTTAGAGCCGAAATTATTCTTCCATTCTCTCTCTCTCTCTCTAAAGTATTCCTTGGTTGCTTGAGTTCGTTTGTAAGCCATTAGAGGTGAGACACTTGTGGCGCTTGCTACCAAAGGTCTTTCAAGCAAGGAATCAAGATTGTTTGCAACAACAATATTAAAGGTATGTTTCATAACCCTTTACTATGTGAATTTTGATTATACACTAGGGATTTAGGGTTTATACTTTGTGTTCATAGTTTGCATGTTCAATTAGAGAAAACTTAGATCCAATCAATTAAGGGTTGCATGCACACATAGGATATGTTGTTATGGTTAAAACCCATCATTGTTTTCATCAGACTGAGGTGAGTCTTATCACTATGTCAATGGGTCAAAGGCACCAATGTCAGCCCATTATCTGATATGTGGATTGTTATTTGTTATACGTTGACTGTATGAAGACCCCCGGGGTAGCCTGTGGCACTTATGTGAAGACCATGGGGGTAGCCCATGGCACTTGGATATTAGACCATGGGGGTAGCCCATGACATTTCAGGTAAAGACCGTGGGGGTATTCCTTGGCACTTGGATATCAGACCATGGGGGAAGCCTATGACATTCCAGTTACATACCATGGGGGTAGCCCATGGCAACTTTATGTATTTTGCATGGTATTTTGTGGTTGTATGTTATGTGATATATGGGAACCCACTAAGCTCTTTCTTAAAGTTTATTTGGGGGTTTTCAGGTACTTCCGGTACTAAGGGGAAGGGTCTGGCTTGATGGCGCAACATTCACTCTCCAGCACTTTTCGCATTTATCTGTTTTGTTACTCTGATATTTGATACCATATAATGTAATTGATTTTAGGTAACAAATTATGATTGTAAGTCTATTTTCAAAAATGAAATTTTTTATCTAGTTTTTATCCTGTTACACACAAAATCAAACTTACGCATAAATGAAAATATCTTGAAGATTGAATTTTCACCTTAGTATAATATACATGTCAAATACTCGAGAATCAGGGTGTCCTAAGGATTGAACCCTTTAACTCATTTGAGTAACTGAAGATACTTTACACATAATCCAAATAAAATATCTAATGTTTCATACTTGACACTATTAGAACCATGTGTCCAATCCATTCATGAGTGCATAAAAGCCTACCCCAAGCCTTCTGAAGCGGCAACACTTCACACTCACATAGGGAGTCCTTCTATATCATGCACCTGTTAATGAACTTTTTCAAAAGAGCTATTAAGAATTTAATCAACCTACTTTAACAATACATGTTATAAGCATATACCTTGGGATGTAGTAAACTAAATGTGCTTCAATCTCCATACGCAAGCTTTCCACATTGAATTCAACTTCTAACCTTGTATTAGAAGGGAATTGGGTATCTCACTGTAACATCTGTTTACTTGGATGGATCGAATTAGGGTTTCAGTGGGTCAAATGGTTAGATTTTTGGTGAGAAAGAGGTCCTCACAACGTGAGACCTGGAGGCTCGCGATGTGAGGAGGGCCGCATGAAGATTTCCATCCGGGACTAAGCTCACGACATGAGTAATAAAAGCTCACGATGTGAGGAGCGTTGTAGTCTAAGACCACGAAGTTTTTGGGTTTCCCACGTATTTAAGCCCTCTTATCTTGGTTTTGTTGGATTAGGTGTCTAAGCCCATAACTATAATTGATATGTACTTGACCCGATAGTAGCGTGGTCCTTTTGAGTTGCCTTCACCATAGCAATTTGATAAGATGAATTATGGAGAAAGAGGTTAATTATGATTTATTAAAATGTTATAAGAATAATATATTATTTGAGAAATCATATTAATTAATTAGTATTGATAAAAAAATTAATTTGGAATTAATTTGGTGATCAAAAGAGACTAATTAAATTACAGGGACTGATATTGCAATTATATGATAGTTGCAAGTTGGTCTTGAGAATCCCTAGGAAGGGATGGACGAAATTCTATGTGTAGACCACATAGATTTCGTCCAAATGGGGCTTCTGGAAGGATCTAATGGGTTGCTTAAGGCCTAAGCAAAGAATTAGAGTCCCAGTTAGAAACCCTAGCAACTCAGCTACATAAGGAACCCCTAGGATTCCTAAATTCGGCCACTTGATCCTAAGAGGAAACCCTAGCCGATTTTATAGCCTTCCCACCTCTCTTATATTCTTCCAATTGCTACTTGGTGTTTGTAACTCACCATATGTGCAACAATTGAGACACTACGCTCTTGAAGATCAAGATCTACAAGCTACAAACTCAAGGTATTCTTCTAACTTGGTTTTATGTTATAAATCTCGAAAATTGTATGCTAGTTAGGGTTCATGCTTTGGATGATTAATATTGCATATATAACTTGAGAAAAACCTAGATCCAAAGCATTAAGGCTGCATGTGCACCATAAGAATGATGTAGTGCTCAAAACCCATAAGTGGTATCAGAGCTTAGGGTGTTTTTCTGTAATATTTGATGCATTGATGAATTGTTCAAAGCAAAAGAAATATCGATTTTTGGTTCTGCCTGATGAACACGACGTGTTCATAATGGAGCACGCCGTGTTGGCCCTCCACGACGTGTAATCGCTTGACACAACGTGGAGACGAGTCAGATAGCAGATATTCGGATTTTTCGCTTAAATTAGATTTGGATAATTACCATAAGTTGTTTTACTAATTAAAATTTTGAATTTTTGATACGGTAATTGATATCCTAATCTAATTAAAAGATAATAGTCAAATTTTAAGAAAATTACAAGTTTATGTGATAAATTAATTATTTGTAAACTTTGATTTGTATTTATCTTACCGAATAAAGTTGGATTAGGTCGGATTTAGATAAAGTTAAAATTATATGACTATTTTAATTATTTTAAATTTGATCTAGAAGTTTTCAAAAGTATCAAAACTTGCCCTCAAGTTTTGGAATTTAAAATTTGATTAAAAAGTTTTTAATTTTGAAATATTAAATTCTAAAACCCTAGTGTTTTAAGAGTTAAAAATACAACCCTTATACTATTATAATATTAAAATCTTAATAATTATATATATATGTATAAGATGAGTCAGTCTTACCGTTAGTAGGCCTCATTCACGAAGCTGGTTTATAAGGGGTGTTTAAGGAAGCGGCCTATAAAATGACCGTCATTGGGTATCCACTCTTACCCACCGCACTATTGACTAGTGGAGGGCCGTTAGCTGAACGGGTATGATAGCACATTAATTCCTCACTAATAAGTATAATAATTATTATAAAATAACTAAATGTTTTTATAAATTCCCAATCTTAGTTTTTAGGAAAAATGTGAAAATGATGCTATTCCATGAAATTGCACTTTGCACCTTGTCAAAGTCGTTAGTGGAGCGTGTGTGGTTAACCAACACACTAACTTGGACTAAAAAGGGTGGCAAATGGTAGCTCGAGAATTATCATAGATCAATGGAGTGTGTGTGGTTAACCGACACATTGATTAGGTGGTAAATGACTCAAGAGTACCAAGCTAATTTGCATGGTTATCCACACCTTGTTTGTGATCCTCGGTATCCCAGTCACAAACTTGAAGGGCATAATCAAGATTAAACATGCCATTGAAAAGTTCAATGAATCTCAAAAGAATATAGGAATTCAATTCATTTAAAACCTAAGTTTTCATTTCGTTTTTCATGGTGGAAATTGGTAAATCGTCATTTACCCACCTTCATATAATTTTCAATTGGATTACGACATCCCTGTTCCGAATTATGAACTATAGTGTTGGGTCCTATCCTTAATATTTCATTTGGGTGTCATATTAAGGATTGGTTATCTATTCTAAACTTTGTTCCTTTTCTTTTTCAGATGTCTGGCACAAACAATGCTTGAAGATCGAACCCCTCAAGCTCTTTCTCTCTTATGAACATATGTGGGAGGGCCACTTCAATGGGTCCAACTTCAATGATTGGATCCGCAACATCCATATATCCCTTCTATACGAGTAAAAAGAATACTTCACCGATGAAAAGCTCAAAGAGATAGACAAAACTAAAGTTTTCATTGAAGAAATTGTTGAGTATAGGGCTCACGAAAAAGATGCGACAAAGGTGTCGTGTATAATGGTAGCCACTGTGACTCCTAAGCTGCAGCGGTTCTACGAGGACTATTGGCCTTACGAGATGTGCCACTACTTGATGGAAGAGTACCATCAAAGTGCGCGTCAAGAAAGGTATGATATTGTTGCCTCGTTGATAACGACCAAAATGAAGGATGGAGAGTCAATCACGAGCCACTTGCAAAGAATGCAAAGGTATGTGGATCGTTTGCTTAAGTTGAATGTCAACTTTGATGAAGAGTTGGCGATTGATATCATTCTCCACTCTTTGCCTCCTTGTTATGATCAGCTCAAGATGACTTATCATATGAACAAGGAGGAAGTCACCTTGAGGAAGTTTCAAGGGTTGTTAAGAACTGCTGAAAGTGGGTTGAAAGGCAAAGCTGTCACAACCACTCCTCCTGCTGCTGCCCCAGTCTTGGCTATTAGACATGGGAAGGGGAAGAAGAGGAAAGTTCCCTCTAATAATCACAAGGTAAAGTCCCATGATGGATCCTATTCAAATGGGTCCAAATGAAAAGGTGGTTCTACTGCTCCCTCATCTGATCCAAAAGAAGTAGAGTGCTTCCACTGTCATGACAAATGGTGTAACACCGTAATTTTTCAAACAATTTTTCACATTTTAAAAACATATTTTCATTCATAATCATTATAAAAATCTGATCGTTTCACATATCAATCCATAACACAACCCAAGATCATAATGTACAAAAACTCCTCATGTGTGTGTACTGATCATGTCGACGCCTTCCCGCGATCCTCACTGGTACCTGAAACACATAAGACCAAACACTGTAAGCATAAATGCTTAGTGAGTTCCCCAAAATACCACATGTAACACATATTAGCCACTCGAGGCTATAACTGTGTATGACCCTCTGGTCATAGTATCTCAGTGGGACCCTCCAGTCCCATGACTCTGTGGACCCTTTGGTTCTAACTCTATGGACCTTTTGGTCGTAACTCTGTAAACTATGAATCACATATAGCACAGAATCACATAGATAACACATAGCATATAATATACTCTGTCACATAACTCTAATTACCACTCTAAGTAAAGTATAGCGAGAAGACTCACCTTGGGTAACTCAGTAAACCTCAAACTCTAAAGTACTGCACTAGCCTCTGCCTAATCACATAAATAGTTACTCTAATTAATACAACTTCTAAAGGCTAGGCTAACCCCTCTCTATAAGTTCTCTAAGAAGGGTAAAAGACCATTCTACCCCTCAAATGGCTCATAAGTCCAAACACTGACTAAACCCTAAAAGTCAACAAAAGTCAAGGGTCAAACTTTGACCCAACTCGTCGAGTGCACTCGTGTGACTCGGCGAGCACACACTGGCCCTCTGAATCCTTCCAAGCCCCACTTGGCACGACGAGTTCCCTTTCACTCGCCGGGTTACTCAGCAACGAATCGCGGGGCAACCCCGACTCGACTCGTCGAGTCCACTTATGAAATCGGCGAGTTGCTCCCATGAAAACACTCATCTGACCTCTTGAGGTCAGATCTTCTTCACTAATCTATAGATCTGGCTTCCCCATGACCAATAAACACGTAAAGGTCAAATATTTCTACACATGCAATGCTCCCAAGGCTTATTTTGGTGAGATCTCTTCTAACATGGCAACCTATGTCCATTTCCTCCATAGAACGACAAAAAGCAGCATGGTTCAAGCTCTCTGGACCTCAAAAGGTCTAGATCTAAAGTTTAGCACTCAATGGGACACTATACTCATCTATACAAGCCATGAAAGGGTATAGAAAACCCTAAATTCAATGCTCTTAATCAAAACTGAAGGATAGGATCGAATAGCTACCTCAAAGTTGAAGATCCAAGATGGAAACCCACTGAAATGCAATCCTCTTGACCTCCCCTTGCTGGAAACACTTTCCCCTTTGCAAAATCACACCAAATATGATAAAAAAGGCTCAAACTCTCTCACAACTCGCTCGCACTCGCTAGGGTATCTCTCTGGACTGGTAGCCGCAAATGGAGGCCATAAAGGCCTTTAAATAGGGCATAGACCCCGAGAATTAGGGTTTCAATCCACAGCGCGAACTCATCGAGTCCACCCTTCCCGACTCGTCGAGTCCGTTCATTAATCCAGTCAGCATTCGCGTTCCTACTCGACGAGTCTACGACTCAACTCGTCGAGTCCCTCACTTTTTCTCAAAAAATATAATACCTGGAATTCCGCATGTTACAAATGGCATTGGAAACGAAGCTGCCCGAAGTATCTGCAAGATATCAAGGATGGGAAGATAAAGCCCACCTTCGTATGTATTTATACTATTCAATCTAATAACTCATCACATGCTATTTCTTGGGTCCTGGATACAGGATGTGGTTTTCACATTTGTTCTAATTTGCAGGGGATAAAAAGAAGTAGGGATGTGGAGCATGGGAAGATGAAATTGATCATGGGGAATAGGAAAGTGTCTCCTATCACCAAGATTGGAGTTTATTCTTTAGTGCTTAGTAGTGGGTTAGGATTAGATTTTAACGATTGTTGCTACTCATCAGATATGACGAGGAATATTATTTCCTTTAATAGTTTGTATAGACAAGGTTTTAGATTTTCATTCAATAATGAAATTGGTTCTATTAATGCTTTCTATAATGATATTTTTATTTTTAAGCATTGCCTTGTAATGGTATATATGAAATTGTGATGGTTGTAGACAACTTAGGAAATAATGTGTTGCATATTGATTCGTCCAATGGTTTGGACAAAGCATGCTTGTGGCATTTTTGTATTGGACATGTCAATAAGAAGCGCATAGCCCAACTCCAAAAGGATGGAGTGTTGGAGTCATTGGACCTAAAATCGGATGAAACATGCGAATCTTGTCTTCTTGGAAAGATGGCAAAATCACCTTTCACTAGTACTTGTGAGAGAGGTGGGGGATTATTGGATCTCATACACACTGCTGTGTGTGGGACCTTCATATCCATCACAAGGGAAGCAAACCACTTCTATGTTATCTTCACCAACGATTATAACAGATATGGTTATATCTACTTAATCAAGCACAAGTCGGAAACCTTTGAAAAGTTCAAAAAGTTTAAACAAGAAGTGGAGAATTAATTGGGCAGGAAGATAAAGATCCTCAGATCGGATAGGGGTAGTGAGTATCTTAGTATCGAGTTCCACGGCTATCTTAAGAAATGTAGAATTGTTTCACAACTGATGCTGCCTACGACACCGCAGCTCAACGGTGTGGTGAGTATCTTAGTATTGAGTTCCATGACTATCTTAAGGAATGCAGAATTGTTTCAAAATTGACACCTCCTAGGACACCGTAGCTCAATGGTGTGGCTGAGAGGCGCAATTGAACCTTGTTGGACATGGTTCGTTCCATGATAAGTCGAGCTTTGCTACCTATCTCATTCTGGAGGTATGCCTTAGAGACTGCCACCCATATCCTTAATCTAGTCCAAACTAAAAGGTTGCCAAAACACCTCACGAGATGTGGACAAGGAAGGTTCCCTTATTGGCACATATCAAGGTTTGGGGTTACGAGGCTTTTGTAAGATGAGAGACTCACAACAAGCTTGAAACTCGCAGTGAGCTGTGTATTTTCACCGGCTACCCGTAGAAATCCTTTGGATATCTCTTCTACAGACCGAGTGACAATGTTTTCTTCGTTGCGAGGAGAAGAGTTTTCTGAGAGTGAGAACTCATATGCCAAGAGGACAGTGGGAGGCAGATTGATCTTGAAGAGTCTCAAGAGTCAAGCGATAAAGGAACCTCTAACTCTAGCGCTCAACTTGAAGAAGAGATTCATGTTGAACTAGTTGACGAGTCCTTACCTCTAAGATGTTCCAGTAGAGTTAGTGTTCCGCCTATGTTGTATGGTTTCCATATAACAGTTGAAGGTGATACGTTTATCAGCGATAGTACGCTTATAAATTTGGATGAACCTAACAACTACAAGGAAGCCATGGCGGGCCCCGAGTCTGCGAAGTAGAAGGAGGCTATGGACAACGAGATTCAGTCCATGTATGACAATCAAGTTTGGAACTTGGTTGACAATGTGTCGGGTTGCAAGATAGTCGATTGCAAATGAATCTTCAAGAAGAAGACCGAAATGGATGGGAAAGTGCATACGTTCAAGGCACGATTGACTGTGAAGGGCTTTACTCAAACCCTTGGGGTTGACTATGATGAGACCTTCTCACCAGTGGCCAAGATCAAGTCTATTAGGGTTATGTTGGCCATCGCTGCATTTCATGATTATGAAATTTGGCAGATGGATGTCAAAACCGCTTTCCTTAATGGAAAGTTGGCTGAAGATGTTTACATGTGGATGCTAAATACCCCAATAGAGTGTGAAAGCTTGAGAAATCCATTTATGGATTGAAACAAGTGTCTCGCAGATGGAATCTTTGTTTCGATGAGAAAGTTAAAGAGTTTGGTTTTTCGAGAAGCGATGATGAGTCATGTGTGTATTTCAAGGCTAGTGGGAATGTAGTTAGCTTTCTAGTTTTGCATATGGATGACATACTGCTCATAGGAAACGATATCTCGACCTTGCAAGAGGTTAAATCTTGGCTTGGGAAGTGTTTTGCTATAAAGGATCTAGGAGAATCTGCTTATATTCTAGGGATAAGGATATTGAGAAACATGAGCAGAAAACTAATAGGACTTAGTCAAAGTACTTACTTGGACAAGGTGTTGAAACGTTTTAGCATGGAGAACTCCAAGAAAGGGGAACTGCCGATCCAAAGCAATACCAAGTTGAGTAAGACTCAGAGCCCGAGTACCGATGCCGAGATAGCAGAAATGAGTCGAGTGCCATATGCTTCCGCAGTTGGCTCGATCATGTATGCTATGACATGTACTCGCACTGATGTGGCTTTTACACTAAGCAGGGTTAGCCGATATCAAAGGAACCCAGGTAGAGCTCATTGGACCGCAGTGAAAAACATTCTTAAGTACCTGCGAAGGACTAAGGACTGGGTTTTTACCCTTGGTAGGAGTGATGACTTGAGAGTGACAGGGTATAGTGACGCCAGCTTTCAAACCGACAGAGATAACCTCTGCTCTCAATCGGATTGGGTATTTACCCTTAATGGAGGGACAATCACTTAGAAAAGTTTCAAGCAAGAAACTATGGTCGATACAATGTGCGAATCAGAGTATATATCAGCAAGCGAAGAGTCGAAGGAAGCAATATGGTTGAAGAACTTCATTGGAGACCTCAGAATTATACCAGCCATAAAGGAGCCTATGGAGATTTTATGTGATAACAAAGGAGTGGTTTCCTTAACCAAGCAACCGAGGGATCATGGTAGATCCAGACACATTGACATAAAATATCACTTCATCAGACATTGGGTAGAAGAGGGACTCCTCGTGGTTAAGAGGGTATTGTTAGAGGAGAACCCAGCAGATCCTCTCACAAAGGGTCTGAGCAGGGTTAAGCACTTACAGCATGCGAGGAGCATTGGTCTGTATGACGATATTAATTTTACTAATTAGATAGTTGTTCAGAAACTTGTAATAGATAAAATGTAATTGACATTTGATGATTAAATAAAGGTGTTTTATTTTTGAGTAAAGTTTACTATCTTGTGTCAATTGTTTACTATTGTATCATTTTACATGTTTTACTTCAAGAATAATTAGATTGTTCAAATCATCCACAGTCAATCATACTTTGGGAGTAAGTTAAGAGGTTAGACTATCATGAATTGGTTTGTAGATTGTCTAAGTGTTTAGACATAGAAAATGTTTGCTGCAATGTTCATGAGTGCTCTTGAAATAAGATTTGAGTATTGGATTAAACCTACGCTCATTTGAATCACTTCATGGAATACATCTTGAGTGATTGTGAGACATTAATATCGTATAATCTATAAACCAAGATATATGAGTTGTTGTTTACAAGTTGGCTGTACATTGATAATGCGTAAACGCATCAGTAACTTGATGTTATAAAACGTGTTGTTACGTGTGATTTGACGAGTAAATAGTACAAGCATATAAGTCAAAGTTTATCTGTCCTTTTATCCTAGGAGGGTAAAAGCGACATATTGGGCCCCTCGATGATTTTGTGATGACATATGTGTCGGGCCCGGTCATGAATGAATTGATGTGTTTAATTAAGTTCTATGTCAAACGAATCAGAAGTCAGGAAGCAAAACTGCTGGACATTAAGAATGATTATGTTCCATGTCATTGTCCACACGATATCTTGCAAAACGGAGGATTATATGATCCCATATCTAAAGGACGCGTCATTGACTAGGTTAGAGATCGACAACGGCTTTTGAGAGCTATAATTGCTAATCGGATTTTGAAGTCATACTTGCATTTATAGTTATTAGACTTATCCATGTGGGAGACTGTTGGATTAGGTGTTTAACCCATAACTATAATTGGTATGCACTTGACCCGATAGTAGCATGGTCCTTTAGGGTTGCCTTCACCATAGCAATTTGATAGGATGAATTATGGAGAAAGAAGTTAATTATGATTTATTAATATGTTATAAGAATAATATATTAATTGAGAAATCATATTAATTAATTAGTATTAATCAAAAATTAATTTGGTGATCAAAAGAGACTGATTAAATTACAAGGACTAATATTGTAATTATATGATAGTTGCAAGTTGGGCTTGAGAATACCTAGGAAGGGATGGACGAAATTCTATGTGTAGCGCACATATATTTCGTCCAAAAGGGGCTTTTGGAAGGATCTACTGGGTTGCTTAAGGCCTAAGCAAAGAATTAGAGTTCCATCCATAAACCTTAGCAGCTTAGCTATATAAGGAACCCCTAGGATCCCTAAATTCGGCCACTTGATCCTAAGAGGAAACCCTTGCCGATTTTAGAGCGTTCCCACCTCTCTCATATTCTTCCAATTGCTACTTGGTGTTTGTGACTCACTAGAGGTGCAACAATTGAGGCACTAAGCTCTTGAAGGTCAAGATCTACAAGCTACAAAGAAAAGGTATTCTTCTAACTTGGTTTTATGTTATAAATCTCGAAAATTGTATGCTAGTTAGGGTTCATGTTTTATATGATTAATATTGCATGTATAACTTAATAAAAACCTAGATCCAAAGCATTATGGTTGCATGTGCACCACAGGAATGATGTAATGCCCAAAACTCATCTTGTTTTAGGGTTCATTTCTCAGCCTCCACCTTCCCTAACTCATAAAACCCAAACCCTAATCCATCTTGGTTATTTTGAATCCATTTTAGTGTTTTGGTGGCTAGAAGAAGTAGGAAAAGAGGCTCTAGAGTGTTGGTTCAGCAAGAAGGCTTCAACATCATCATCTTGTGCACATTTTGGACCATTGTAAGTTTCCAAGATCCAATCTTTATGAGCTCAACCTGCTAGATCTAAGTTCTAAGATCCTTTTTGCATGTTTATCTTGGATTGCATGCATGGGATCCATAAAGTTGGCAACTTTATGGATCAATGAGTCATTCTCTATGATTTTGTCGTATGGATTTGGAGTGTGGTTGTGATTTATGAATCTTGTTTGATTTTGGGGCCATTTCTTATCATTTTGACTTAAGGTGGGTTTACGACATGCTTGGGGTATGCATGTCCATCAAGTAATCATTTTTATTGGCCTTTAGAGTCCTTGTTAGCTTCTGAAAGAAATAGGATTGAAGGATTAATGGATTAAGGACTTAAAAGTTGGATTTTTAGCATCAGACTATTCTCACGACGTGATGACACAAGGTCTCATGACGTGAGCAGTGTTGGTCCCGTTTCTGGTCATCTGCTTGGGTCTCACAACGTGAGGGAAGTCTCGTTGACTTTTCCTTGGTTGAGTTAACTATGTTGAGTCGTGATGTATTGGGATCTGATTGAGTAATCTCTCACGATGTGACTAAGGTTGGTCACGACGTGAGATGTTTTTTTGGGCATTTGGGCCTTATTGGGCCCTAGTTTTCTGTATGCGGGCTTTTTGGTGCTTGTGCCCATTTGGAGCTTTAGGTTGTGGACCAATTATTAATTTGGTATTATTTGTTGGTGCTAGCGTTGTAATGCTTGGTTCAGGTATAAATCATTTCTTAAAAATTTGGAATTATTATTAGAACTCGATGAGTTGGGGAGCTCCAACTCATCGTGTTGATAATGGTTGTGGCCATGGTTTTTAATGACCCAACTCACTGAGTCGGGGTATCCCAAATCGACGAGTTGGCGGCTGTGAAGGAAACACTAATTTTAGGGTTTTGCACCTTTTTAAAGACCGTAAACCCCCTTGGATGGCCTCCTTGCAAGATTGAATGTGTGTGCTTTTGTGAGCTTGGAAAGTTGATTTTGGTGATTATTTGGAAGGAGCTTTGAAGTTGGAAGTACCTATCTTGGAAGGAGGACCTTGGATCCATAAACTCTTCTTCAATAACAGTCTTTTTGAGGTATAAAGTCGACATCTTGCTTTGTTATCATCTAGATCTCTTTAATGAAAGTTTTGGCATTTGGGATTTTGGTTGGGCTAGCCAAGATGTTGAAGGTTCCAGGGTTTGTTTCTTACTGGATGGTTCTTAAGGGTAAAGTTGAAACTTTACCCTTTTAGACATCATTTTGGAAGATATCTGAGTTTTGGAGTCCCTGGTTTCGATAGAATCAGCTTAATGTATTAAGAGGTTGGATTTCTGGCCAACTCAACGAGTTCATTAGTGAGCTCGCCGAGTTGATGGGATTTTTCCCAATCTGTAGGGTAGAGAAACTCAATGACTTGAAGGACAACTCGGCGAGTTGGGTCAACTCAGGCCGTTGACTTTGACCTCTGACCCTAGTCTTTGACCAAGTTTGACCTTTAAGGGGTTTTGGGGCATTTTGAGTTGTATTTAAGAAATTGTTACTATTATAGGATGGTGTAGAGAGGATATTTGGAGTCCCAACCTAGTTAGCTACTGCTCAGTATCGAGGTGAGTCTTCTCACCACATTCATGGTTCGAAGGCACCAAGGCCGGCCCATTAACTGATATGAGATGATTAGTGTTGGAATGTGTAGTGATTTACTATTTGATCTATGTATGGGTTTATGTGAAGACCATGGGGGAGCCCATGACACTTTGCAAGACCATGGGAGGAGTCCATGGCACAAGAAATAAGACCATGGGGGTAGCCCATGATATTCCACTGAAGACCATGGACGGAGTCCATGGATACTTGTATGTATATGTATTAGCATGACATTATGTGATTATATGATTTGTGTGATTAGGAACTTACTAAGCTTGTGCTTACAGTTTTATTGAATGTTTCAGGTACTTCTATTGATAAGGGCAAGGGCCCGACTTGATGACGTGGCGTACATTATCTAGTGTTTTCACATTTAGCTTTTTGTACTCTGAATTCAAAAATAATATGGATATGTATTGGGATTTATGTACTTCCTATGGATGATGTTTATGAAATTAAAAGTTTAAGCATTTTCTGAAAATTGGGGTGTTAGAAGCGCGTGGGGGGTTTTCCAAATCGGCAATCCGAGCTTTTATCTAAGATATTCGGCAGTTTGAGGTGAGTTTTCCTCACAGTACTTTTGAGTAGAAGGCACCAAGGCCGGAACATTAGATTGTTATCCCGGTTATCGCATGTTGGTATGTTGTAGTGATCTGTTAGATCTGTATCATTGTATATAGGATGATGCTATGCTTAGTGATCTGTAAGATTTGCCTGCTTATCTATTGGCTGGTTATATTTTTAGATGTGTATATGTCGTCGTGGTGTGGGTGGGTTAAGACTGTACTGCTTTGTGTTGTCAGTAAACAAACCCGATAATGTTATATGGGCTTTTATGTGTTTTTGGATATGTATATGTCGACATGGTTATGTGTGGTTGGGTTGAGTCGGGCCAGTGTAGACTAAAGGCCAAGAGACCCAGGGTGACCTGGATAGACTGAAGGTCTAAGAGGTGTACTAGTCAGGCCGAAGGCCCATAGAACGGTCTGAATATGCTAAAGGCGCGGTGAGGCGGTCCAGTCATGTTGCAGGATCTATGAGCAGTCTAGATAGTCTGTAGGCCGGTGCGTCGTTCTAGTAAGGTTGAAGGCTCTATATGTTTTTTGTATGTATTATGCTTATGTTATGTGTTATTACTTTGGGGGAACTCACTAAGCTTCCAGCTTACAATTTTAGTTGTTGGTTTCGGGTACTTCCGAGGCCCTTAGCAAGGCGAAGGCATGACCGTACACTTCCTGATCTTTATGTTGTTGATCTTGGGAGACTTTGATTTTAAATATATTAGGAAACAATGATTTTGTAAACATTTTTATTAGTAAACAAGTTGTTTTGAAAGGTTTAAATTTTATTGAAATTTCTGGGATGTTACACTCACCCATAGAGATATCAAGTAGGCCTTAAACCCATCCCTATAACCGACTTCTTTACCAAGTCTCTAGCCAACCCTTTCGTCAAGTGATCAACTATGTTTTGTTGAGATCGAACAAACTCAACAGAAATGATACCATGAGTAATGGGATCGTGTACCATGTTGTGCCTAACACCCAAATGTCGCAGATTTCCATTATACACTTGACTATATGCTTTTGCCAAGGTGGTAGCCCAATCATAGTGTATAGAGATAGGTGATATAGGCTTTGGCCACAAATGAAATTCAAAGATCAAATTCCTTAACCATTCTACTTCTTTTCCAGCAGCTGCAAGGGCTATAAATTTAGATTCCATAGTTGAATTTGTGATGCATATTTGTTTCTTAGAAGCCCATAAAAAGGCACCTCCACCAAGAAGAAAAACCCAACCACTTGTATAAGAGTGGTCCTCAACATTGGTGATCCAACTAGCATCTGAATATCCTTCAATAACTGAAGAAAACCATCCATAAGTTAAACCAAAGTCCATGGTTTTTTTAAGATACTTCAGCACCCTCCTTACTTCATGCCAGTGATGAGTACTAGGATTGCTAGTAAACCTACTTAGCTTTCTTACAACAAACAAAATATCAGGCATTGTGTTGGTCATAACATACATCAAACACCCATTGACCTTTGAATACTCAAGTTGTGAAACTACTTCACCGGTATTTGGCATAAGTTTCATACTTGGATCAAAAGGTGTAATCACAAGAGAACAATTAGAACAATTAAAATTCTTAAGCACTTTCTTAATGTAATGAGACTGTGATATTGAGATTCCTTGATGTTCTCGCTTGATTCTTATTCCAAGAATCAGTCCTGCCTCCCCTATATCCTTCATGGAGAACTGAGATGATAAAAATTCCTTGGTCATGTCAACTCGCCTTTGATCAGTACCAAAGATTAACGTACCATCTACATACAAGCATATAATCACTCATTTTCCATTTTCATCAAACTTGTTATATACACAATTGTTTGATTGATTCAAGTTAAAACCATGAGACAAGACAACATCATAAAATTTTTGATGCCACTGTTTTGGTGCTTGCTATATACACACTTGTCAGATTGATTCAACTTGCACACCTTATGCTCATTTCCAGGCATAATAAAACCCTCATGTTATTTCATATACACCTCTTCCTCTAAATCACGATTTGAGAATGTTTTTTTAACATATATTTGGTAAATCACCAAATTATGAATTGCTTCTAAGGCAATCAGCAATCTAATGGTAGATATATGAGCAACTTGAGCATAAGTTTCAAAATAGTCAATGCCAGGTTTTTGTCTAAAACCTTGAATAACCAATCAAGCCATAAAATTTTCAAATGATCCATCAAATTTCAGCTTCCTTTTGAATATCCACTTGCAACCCAAAGGTTTGCATCTTGCTTAAGCCACGTGTCGATTTCGTAGAAGGGAGGAGCTGTTAGAATTTTGGGGTCATAAGAATATCAATATACTTGGATATTTATTGGATAATGATTGCAATCACTTTCCAAAATTAGCCGCGAAATGTGTCACAACACTAAGGAGCCACGTGTTGGTTTTTCACTGGGCCACGTCATCATCGAGACTTGGTCTCCGGCTCTGCCGCATAACACCCTCCGGGTGGTGCCACATCATCGTCTTCGCGGGCATTTTTGGCAACTTTTGAAAAATCATAAATCTCACATAAGAGCTCCGTGTTCAACGTTCTTTATATCACCGATTTCTTATCGATGAGTACTACAACTTTTATTTAGACTTCCTTAGCTAATGTACATTCTATTTTTATTTTATAGTCTATGAGGAATATATTATAAAAGACTTTGAAAAATTCATAACTTCTTCGTACGAACTCCGTTCTGGACGTTCTTTATATCGACGGATTTGTACTTACAAGGACATCAACTTTTGTTTATATTGTTTTTTCTAACGAATAAATGATCTCTATTTCATTTTTTATAGCATACACGTTGTATCGTGTCGAATGCAAAAAACTTCGAAAAAGCATAACTTCCTCATATGAAGTCAGATCTTGGCTTTCTTTATACTCATGGCTTCGTAATTACGATTACGACGACTTTCATTTAGGTCTTTTATCCTAAATAATTGTTTATCAAAAATGTTAATTTATTGCTCAACGATAAATTTCCACATTTCATGAGGTGTTATAAACCTACTTAGTATGAAATAAGTTTTTCAAGATACAATATGTGGTAACTAGAGCATGGCTTTAAAACTTGATTGGAAATGATGTATGACTCATCTCTTAATTTAATCATTTCAACAATATCTGATTCCTCTTCTTATTCATACAATTGCACAAAGATGTTTTTCGAGGATCAATTGTGATATAGTTCCACAATCATTAAAATGATCATAAAACATGAAGCTAACGTACTCTCCTTTCCATTTAGACTGGAAAAACTTTTATCTTTCTGCCTAACAGATTCTTCTTATTCGTTCTGCTACTCTTTGAATCTTTTCAAAGTATCAGAATTATGCTTAATCTTATAAACACAACCATATTTATTGAGACATCAGTAAATCATGACGAATAGAGTTGTCATCCTTTGTGGGGGATCTGAATAGTCCACATCAACATGTACTAGATCCATTAGTCCTTTACTTGACTCACATAAATATCTGATCAATAAATTAGTCATAATTTTCCAATGATCAAGATTCTTATACATCACACAATTCAAATTGTATGACTCCAAGTTTATGTCCAATTGAAACTTGGGTGATGAGAATTCTTTATCACTTAGTTAATTATGACAATACCACAAGCAATATAACAAGAATCAAATCCACAATTAACATTGCTAATATTATAAATATAATAAACACTTTCATAAATGTTATTGCAAGGAAATATAAAGTAACCCAACTAAATAAACCAAAATTTCACTTTTATTGATAATAAACAAAAATTTCGAACTTTGTCCTTACAATGCATAAAATGAAAACTATGTTTCTAGACATCTCCTAAGCAATCTATTAAATTACCCTAACTCCTTATTAGCAGCTCCAAAATCCAATCATCAAACCATGTGACTGAAGTCCATTTCCTTGATTAGATTTAGCTCACTTTTCTTAAGCTTCATTCTTTTTCTTAGATCTTGTAATAACATCGAAATGTGATCATCACATCATGTATTAAGAATCTATGAATATAAAATTGTTGAGATAACAGAGTTTGGATAATAGATATACTGAAGTAGAGTCACACAACTTGACTTCACTATCTCTGAGATCTTTCAAGTACTTTGGGCAACTTCGCAACCAATGTCCCTTTAATTGGCAATAGAAACATATGGTCTCTTTAGGGTTAACACATGAAACTATCTCATAACTAGCCTTTCTCTTTACCATATGATCAAACAGTTTGACCTTGGCCGATCCCATTCCATTGGGAAGAGAAATTTGTTTTGGACCACCATTTTCAATGTCCATGGACACTTTGGAATCAGACCCTTTAAGCACTTCTGCTTTTGATGTTCTCTTAAGCATTTCTGCTTCAGCTACGATCAACATTTGGGTCAGATCAATAAGGGTCATGTCGATATTCCTCATATGAAAGTTCTCAATGAACTGACCATATGGCTTAGGAAATGAAAGAATGACCAAATCAATGGCTTGCTCCCTTGGGAAAACGACACCCATTCTGTCTAATTTTCCAATGTATGATTTCATTTCCAGAACATGCACACATACAGAATTTCCATCTTGATATCTACATGCCAATAGGGCTTGAGTAGTTTCATATCATTCGACTCGAGGAAAACGTGACATGGGGAGAGTTACTAGAGGAGGAGGAGGAAGAGTTGGAGAAGCATGACGTCCAGTTCCACCATTTCCCGAAGAAGAGAAAACATTTTCACCTTGATTAGAAAGTGGAAGATCATCTTCAGAAGAAAGAGGAAAACCATTTCCAACAGAATAAGGAAGACCATTATTTTATTGACTTGACATCTATAATGGGAGACAAGAGAATTCATGATAGTTGATTTTAATCCTTAATTAATAACCCATAAATTTTAAATTAAGGCTGAGATCCAAATTTTCGATTCGAACTTTGAAGAGGGATGATGTAATAAAATTCAAATCTATTTTAGGTAGGTAAGCTTTTACCAATTTCAATCTTATGAAACTCTTAGATATTTTGAGATTCATTGAATCTAATGAATGACATGTTTAATCTTAGATTATGCTCTCACTTTTGTGCTTGGGATGCCGAAGATCACAAACGAGATGTGAATAACCATGCAAACTCGCTTGACAACATTGATGTCATTTATCATCTCACATTGATGTGTCGATTAACCACACACGCTCCATCAACAAAGATAATTTTTCGAGATCATCCATCATATCTCTTTATAGTCCCTATTAGTGTGTGGGTTAACAACGCACGCTCTACTAACGTCATATAAAGTATGATGTGCATTTTCATAGATTAACATACAAATTCACATTTTCCTAAAGTAACTAAGATTGAGATTTTAAATAAAAGAAGGTTCTAGTACTTTTTAATATCATAGATTAATTAGAATTAATTATCCTAAAGTAACTAAGATTGGGATTTTAAATAAAAGAAGGTTCTGGTCAAGTCAAAGTCAAATGCTCAAAATTCTAAACCCTAATCAGATTGAGGGAAGTAACAACTCTATAAAACACTATTACGTGCCCTTCGGGGATGTATAACACTGAAAATGCAATGTAACTAAGCCTATGGTCTCTGATCTATGAAGAAAAACATTAATAAAGGCCCCCGACAAAGTCTCTCTCAATCTCTCCCATTGTATCTATATATCTCCCAAATCTCTCCAAGTATGTGAAATCTCTCCTAAATCTCTCCAAGTATGTGAAATCTCTCCCAAATCTCTCCAAGTATGTGAAATCTCTCCTGAATCTCTCCAAGCATGTGAAATCTCTCCCAAATCTCTCCAAGCATGTGAAATCTCTCCCAAATCTCTCCAAGTATGTGAAATCTCTCTATGTACATTCCTCAGCTGAAAACAGCCCAAAACCGAAGGAGACAACCCAAAAGGACCGTCTTGGTCTGAACTCCCTTAAGAGTCGGACAATTTCACATCTTCGGACCTCCCTCAGCTTCAGAACTCCTTAACTCCGGAAAGTAGCTCCGGAAGGCTCTGCTTCAGATCAGCTCGCACGCGATAGGAAGGCTTCGCCCGAACAGCCTCGCATCTCGGAAGCCTCGGATCAATTTCGGAAGCTGCTGACGCCGCACTCCCTACTCCATAACCTTAGAATTGACTTCAAAATTTCCATATTTGGCTTCGGAAATTACAAATTTACTTCGGAACCCTCGCAAATCCGAGCCCCACTCCAGATTTTCATCAATTTCGGACTTTTTAGTGATGCTAAGTGATTTTTTTTACTCCAGTAATTTCCTCAGACTTTTATTTTCATACTTTAAACACTCTAAACTCATATTTTGATATATAAGACCCTATATTATCATATTCTAAACCACATTTTGGGAGAGGATTGTAAACTAAGGACAATATCTATTGGGTGAGATATTGTGTTAGAGTGTTGATTTCCCATAGAGTGTGACACAAGCTATCCCCCTTACCCACTTAGGACAACCCCCAATCACTATTCACCCCTACCTAGTCAAGTATTTCTCCTCTCATACTCCCTCCAGCAAGAGATCTTGGTCATAAGCTAGAAAACTCTCATCTCTCCTTCCACTTTACTCACTCTCTCACCAAGAAGCAAACACTTTCCTCTCATTTCCCTCTCTAAGAACTCGAGAATCCAAGGCTTCCTTCGAACTTTTCACCCTCAATCAGTAAGCATTCTCATCCTACATTGAACATTAATCACTCCTTCACTCAGATTATGACTCTCTCATAACAAATGTCACGATAATTACTCCTAGAACTTCAACTCTCCAAGCTCCTACCAAGTGTTCTTGACTTGGAAACCCCTTTCTCCTCATCATTCATCTAAGGAAATCACTCAAGGTGAGTTCATACCCCTACATTTTCATGTTTTCTTCAAGTTTCAGGGGGGGGGGGATACAAGTTAACACACCTTAATATAACTCAAATTCATACATCATCTTTTCACAGAAAAGTTGAGTCCTAATCATGGACTGTTTTGACCATCTTAAACATTTTTGTTTTCAAAACTGTTCTAGGTGCAAATATTTCTGGTTTATACCTTTGAAATGACTACTTGCACATCTCCATACGATTTATCTACAATTTATGGTGATTTTTACAAAACTGCCTATCATTTTAGAAACAAATTCGGATCAGTCTATGATTATGAACATTTCCACACAAGTTAGAGACTTCTAAAAATCATAATAAAAATTATGAATGAACTAGATATATTTTCTAAACTCTCAAAGTTTACGGATTCAGTTTTTGACTTCATATGATTTTTTTAAAACAGTGCAGAAAAGTTGAAAACTAGTTAACAACTTACAACTTCCATAACACTTTGTAACATATTGAGCAAGGTGTTTACTTTTGATGACTTCATATTTTACAGATGTGTTCTGTTAGATTAACAGAAATTACACACTGAATTCAAAGAGTCATTTAGCTTTACAAACATACAAGATGAAACACAAGAGCATAGTTATGCATTACTAAACATACTACACGTAAACTCGTTATCATAAACTGTGTGACACGTCTTCATTGTACTCTTAGAGTACGGGTTAAAATTCCTGTAAGTTATAACCAGAATCCCTTGTAGGGAGAGCGTGATAATTGTGTATAGATCTATATTGAGATTGACACCGTACACCTTACTGCTAGCTACAACGGGACCTGCAGGTCTACGGATGACAAATGTCATAACAAATTCAAAACGTCTGAAAAACGTTGTAGTAGGTAATCTAGTCGTAGTATGGTTATAGTGACTCACATAGGGAATTAACAACACTTCAAGTTTACGGGAAATTCTATTTTTGAAAAGGGGTTTTATCTATTTAAAATTGCATACATCGTTATAAATACAAAACACACATACACTCGGCCTTGGGATTTAAGACTACATAACATTTATGAAGGAAAATAAGAGATTTTTCTTGGGTATACATTACATTTACTAACAAAGGATTTCAAACTCATCATCCAAAAGATTATTAACTCACCAACTTAATTGTTGACACTTTTTCGAAATTACTTGTATTCTCAGGGAATCAGTGAAACAGGAAATCTACAGCTTTTGAGGATGGGACGTTAAATCCTCAAACATTTCATTTTTGTCATCATTGTATAATCGAATTTGAAACATGTAATCTCATACTATGATGTAACCTTTTCAATTATATTTATGATGTTTGTTTTTACTTTGAGCACTATTATACTCTTGTTGTGATACTATACATGAAGTCCTCCACCTCCGGATGTTTCCGCCATTCTTGGTTCGGGGGTGTGACAGTGAGAGTGGACACCCATTCAACTACCATTTTATAGGCAGTTTCCTTATACCCCTTATAGACTAGCTTCATGAATGAGGTGTACTGGTGGTTCAACTGACTTAGTCTTATACATATAGTAATAATTAAACCTTTAATTTTACATATAGTATAAGGTGTATTTTAAATCGATCTATTGCTGGTGTACCCTCACTCTAGACAATTACTCATTCAAAATCGATCTATTGCTGGTTTCAATAAAAAGCTTTGACAACATCATTGGCATGGATTGGTTCAGTTCACATCGTGCTGACATTCTATGTTACAAAAGGGTCGTAAGCCTTAATCTGCCTTGTGGCGAAACTCTTGTCGTCTATGGCGACAAACCTAGTGCAAACCTACAAAACATCTCTTGCGCCAAATCCCAAAAGTATCACCGCAAGGAATACCACGCCTTCTTAGCCCACGTAGTGGAGAAGAAACACGAGGTGAAGAACATCAAGGACGTTCCGGAGGTCTGTAATTTCTTGGACGTATTCCCAAAAGACCTTCCCGGAGTTCCACCCACACGACAAGTTGAATTCCGAATCGACCTAATACCCGGAGCTACCCCCGTAGCCAAAGCACCTTACCACCTAGCGCCAGCCGAGATGCAAGAACTATCCATCCAACTAAATGAACTGTTGAGCAAAGGGTTCATTAGACCTAGCTTCTCTCCTTGGGGAGCACCGGTTCTGTTGGTGAAAAAGAAAGATGGATCGTTTCGCATGTGCATCGACTATCGCGAGCTAAATAAGCTTACCATCAAAAACCGATACCCTTTACCCCGAATCGATGACCTATTTGACCAACTCCAAGGAGCATCATACTTCTCAAAGATCAACCTAAGATCGGGATACCATCAACTACGGGTTCAGGAGGAGGATGTTCCTAAAACGACATTTAGAACTTGGTACGGTAACTATGAGTTTGTAGTAATGCCCTTTGGGTTAACAAACTCACCCGCAGTGTTCATGGATCTAATGAATATGGTGTGCTTGCCTTACCTATACAAGTTCATGATTGTCTTCATAGACAACATCTTGGTCTATTCAAGGAGTAAGGAAGAGCATAGCCAACATCTACGACATGTAGTGGAGAAACTAAGGACGGAGAAATTATATGCAAAATTTTCGAAGGGAAAATTTTGGATCCGAAAAGTGGACTTCCTCGGTCATGTTGTTAGTAAGAAAGGGATACACATCGATCCCTCCAAAATCAAGGCGGTCGAGAACTGGTCAGCACCAAAGACAGCTACAGAAATCCGCCAATTCTTAGGCCTCGCTGGCTACTACCAAAGGTTCATCCAAAACTGCTCCAAGATTGCCAAACCACTTACCACCCTAACCCAAAAGAGTGTAACTTTCAGCTGGGGAGAGAAACAAGAAATCGCCTTCCAAACATTAAAACAGGCCCTGTGTAGTGCCCCAATTTTATCCCTGCCAGAAGGGACCTGTAACATCCCAAAAATACGAGCCAAAAATTTCGTTTTTAAAACATGTACTTAGCAAACATTTAGGAATAAATCATTCAACGATCATATCATTTCACAAAAGATGTTGCATGTCGGAAAGACATTGTCATAAACATAAAAGTGTCAGAGTACAATTCCCCAGGAAGATATCATAATGCGGAATACAAAGCAGGTGTGGGATGTACCGCTACCGCGCTAGCTCCTTCCCCTTCGAAGAAGAGGTACCTAAAACCAAAACTGAAAACTGTAAGCACGAAGCTTAGTGAGTTCCCCCAACATACCACATACCATACAATCACATAACATGCATATATTGTCAGGCATATCTGGGTGCCCGACCTACCCCTTCGGTCCTCTCGACCGGATATTGTCTAGTATAACTGGGAGCTGGCCTCCCCTTCGGTCCTCTCGACCGGATACTAACCAGTATATCTGGGAGCTTGCCTCCCCTTCGGTCCTCTCGACCGGATACTGACTAGCATATCTGGGTGCTGGTCTCCCCTTCGGTCCTCTCGACCGGATACTGGGGACTATTTCACCCCCTACTACTACCACATAACACATATATCTCATAATCTATCTAGCTTGGCGGGGCATAACCGCCCTTTCGGCCCTATCGACCGATAACCTGGGGACTATCTCCCCCTACTGTCACTAGCACAAAGCAGCACATCATACTAGCACATAAACATATCACAGGTAGTAGCAACCTTAGATGAATATCACAGAGACAATCATCTATCATACAACTTCTACTGGTGGGCCGGCATTGTGGCCGTAGACCCACCGCTACTGGAAGGTAACTCACCTCAAAGTAGCCGTTGTTCTGTGTGGGAACTGACCGTCTTCTGCTGCTACTGCTCCGGAAATCCTCCGGCTATAATTCCCACAAAACCCTTAGTCAAATACTGCTAACCAACCTCAGGGTAAAATGACCATTTACCCCCAACCAACCCAAGAATCAAAGTCAAAGTCACTGCCAGTTGACCCGACTCATCGAGTTGACTTGCCAACTGGCCGAGTCCCTATCCCTTTGTCTGACCATAAACCCGTCTCTACTCTTCGAGTTAGGCATTGACTCAACGGGTTTTCCTTCTAAACTAAGAGCCAATAGTCCTTCATCCTACTCTGCGAGTTATATGAACAACTCGCCGAGTTCATCTTCATCCGAAGAACACTCTAAGCTGTGACTCGTCGAGTTGTATGAACAACTCGCCGAGTTGTTCTTGAGGCAAGAAGATTGCCTTGAACTCGCCGAGTCATGGCATTGACTCGCCGAGTTACTTCATGAGTGAGTCTGGCTTCCGACCCACTGAGTCACACCCAATGACTCACTACTCCAACCCGCAAATACGAAAAGGGGGAAAACTCGAGGACTCGCGACTCGACTCGCCGAGTCAGATGAACGACTCGCCGAGTCGGCCACATGCAAATACTATACACGCGATTTTGCTTGAATCTAGCTCATGTCATTAATAGATCTGGGTTTCTAGGGCCTGATTAACACGTAAAGTTTCCAACTTTACGTGTAAATAAACACCCATGAGGGTTTTAGGGCTCAAAATGCACCAAAAGGGTAGATCTAGGGCTTTCATGCAATATGGCTCCATAAAGGCAGTAGATCCAAGCTCCTGGAGCTTAATCATGCCTAGATCTGGAGGCTAACAACTTATTACAAACCACAACGCACAAACAAGATCGGGGAAAGGCTCAAGAAGGACTTTCATGGAGCTACAAAGGACAATAAGCATGAAAACAGAGGGAAACTAAGTTATACCTCCAGGAAATCACTGAGATAACACAAATGTGCCTGGCCTCCTTCTTCTCTTCTTGATCCACTCTCCTCCCCTCACCAAATCTACAAGAAAACACACCAAAAGCTTCAACTCACAAGGAACAAGGCTTGAACGAGGTATAGAGCTCTGAGGGTGAATGGGGGCGAGCTTGGGGGCGGATAAGAGGGTTTAAATAGGGTGCAAACCCTTGAAATTTAGGGTTTCACCAGATAGCGGGGACTCGCCCAGTCCAGAATATGGACTCGCCGAGTCGCCAACTTAAACGTGTTCCGGATCCCGTCTCTACTCGGCGAGTCGGACCTACAACTCGCCGAGTCCAAGGCTAAAAATGAAAAACACTTAAATAAATTTTACGTGCCAGGAACCAGGTGCTACAGGACCGAAGACTTTGTGGTCTACTGTCACGCATCAAACCAGGGCCTTGGATGTGTGTTAATGCAATGAGGAAAGGTCATTGCCTACGCATCGAGGCAAGTAAAAACGCACGAGGTCAATTACGCCACACATGACCTCGAACTGGGAGCAGTAGTATTCGCCCTAAAGATCTGGAGACACTACGTTTACGGAACAAAGTGTACTATCTTTACCGACCACAAAAGTCTTCAACACATCCTCAATCAAAAAGAGCTCAACATGAGGCAGAGACGATGGGTAGAATTACTGAATGATTATGAGTGTAAGATCCGTTATCACCTAGGTAAAGCCAACGTGGTAGCTGACGCCTTAAGTCGAAAATAATACTCGGGTCTCCGAGTAAAATCATTAACCATGACAATCCATTCGCACGTATCCATGCAAATCAAAGAGGCCAGATGGAAGCTTTGAAGCCTGAGAATGTGACAGGCGAGGCATTAAGAGGAAAGGATAAGAATCTAGAAGTCAAGGACGACGGTGCTCGTTATCTCATGAACCGAATTTGGACACCGAAATTCGGCAGGTTCAAGGATGTCTTCCTGAACGAAGCACACAAAACTCGATACTCCATACATCCCAGTTCGGACAAGATGTACCTGGACCAGAAGAAACTCTACTGGTGTCCGAACATGAAAGTTGAAATCGCTACCTACGTGAGCAAGTGTCTAACTTGTGTCATAGTTAAGGTAGAATATCAAAAGCCTTCGGGTCTACTACAGCAACTTGAGATACCTGAATGGAAGTGGGAACGAATAACCATGGACTTCATAACCAAACTGCCTAATGCAACGGGTGGTCTTGATACCATTTGGGTAATCGTCGATAGATTGACCAAATCCGCGCATTTCCTGCCAATACAGGAGACCGACAAGATGGAAAAATATACTAGTACGCACATCAAAGAGATTGTATGACTACATGGTGTGCTGATATCCATTATCTCTGACAGAGATAGTAGATTAACTTCACGATTTTGACAGTCCTTACAGAAATCTCTAGGGACTAGGCAAGACATGAGTATGGCCTATCACCCACAAACCGACGAGCAGAGTGAAAGAACTATTTAAACCTTGGAAAATATGCTAAGAGCTTGTGTTATTGACTTCGGTAAAGCATGGATACTCACCTACCACTAATTGAATTCTCGTACAACAACAATTATCATACTAGCATCAAGGTCGTGCCATTCAAGGCTCTCTATGGCCGCAAGTGCATATCACCACTGTGTTGGGTTGAAGTGGGAGATACACAGTTAGCAAAGGGGCAAGTCCCTCACAACACCCTCATTGGCCTTGAAATCATAAGGGAGACTACGGAAAAGATCGTACAAATCCAAGAGTGACTGAAAGTATCTCGAGATCGACAAAAGAGCTACGCCGGAAGCGACGCGAACCCTTGGAATTCCAGGTTTGGGACCGGATGCTACTGAAGGTCTCACCATGGAAAGGAACGATATGTTTTCATAAACGTGGTAAACTAAATCCAAGGTACATCGGGCCATTCGAAATCCTTGCCAGGATTAGCCCAATGGCATATAAACTTCGGCTACCCCAAGAACTTAACAACGTGCACCCAACCTTCCACATGTCAACTTTAAAGAAGTGTCATTCTGACGAGACTCTTGTGATACCACTCGAGGAAATCGAGGTCAACGAGAGTCTCTACTTCGTAGAAGAACCGGTAGAAATCATGGATCAAGAGATCAAGAGAACAAAACAAAGTCGCATTCCTATAGTGAAGGTCCGTTAGAACGCTAAACGAGGACCCGAGTTCACCTGGGAACGCGAAGATAAGATGAAACAAAAGTACCCGCATCTCTTCCCAAACGCCTGAAGTCCTCGTCAAAACGCTAATTTCGGGACAAAGTTCCTTCTGACGGGGGGATAATGTGACGACCGTCATTTTCTGGTCAAGTCAAAGTCAAACTGGTCAACTCAGCTAGTGCTAATATGTTAGGGATTTCTTTATGTTTACTAATGTGTAACTTTAAATCTTAATGCAAAGTAACACTTGAAAGTTTCAAATGTTCAAAATTCTAAACCCTGATCAGATTGAGGGAAGTAACAACTCTATATAACACTATTACGTGCCCTTCGGGGTTGTATAACACTAAAAATGGGATGTACCTAAGCTTACGGTCTTTGATCTACGAAGAAAAACATTAATAAAGGCCCCTGACAAAGTCTCTCTCAATCTCTCCCATTGTATCTATATATCTCCCAAATCTCTCCAAGTATGTGAAATCTCTCCAAGTATGTGAAATCTCTCCCAAATCTCTCCAAGTATGTGAAATCTCTCCCGAATCTCTCCAAGCATGTGAAATCTCTCCTAAATCTCTCCAAGCATGTGAAATCTCTCCAAGTATGTGAAATCTCTCCCAAATCTCTCTATGTACCTTCCTCAGTCGAAAACAGCCCAAAACTGAAGGAGAAAACCGAAAAGGATCCTCTTGGTCCGGAACCCTTTTAAGAGCCGGACAATTTTGCATCTTCGGACCTCCCTCAGCTTCGGAACTCCTTTGCTCCAGAATGCTCCGCTTCGTCCCGGCTCGCACGCGATAGGAAGGCTTCGCCCGGATAACGTCGCATCTCGAAAGCCTCAGATCAATTTCGGAAGTTGCTGACGCCGCACTCCCTACTCTGGAACCTTAGAAATGACTTCAGAATTTCCACATTTGGCTCTGGAAATTACAAATTGACTCTGAAACCCTTGCAAATCCGAGCCCCACTCCGAATTTTCATCAATTTCGGACTTTTTAGTGATTTTAAGTGATTTTTACTCCAGAAATTTCCTTAGACTTTTATTTTTCGTACTTTCAACACTCCAAACTCATATTCTGATATATAACACCCTATATTATCATATTCTAAACCACATTTTGGGAGAGGATTGTAAACTAAGGACAATATCTATTGGGTGAGATATTGTGTTAGAGTGTTGATTTCCAATAGAATGTGACACAAGCTATCCCTCATACCCACTTAGGACAACCCCCATTCACTATTCACCCCTACCTAGTCAAGTATTTGTCCTCTCATACTCCCTCCAGCAAGAGATCTTGGTCATAAGCTAGAAAACTCTCATCTCTCCTTCCACTTTACTCACTCTCTCACCAAGAAGCAAACACTTCCCTCTCATTTCCCTCTCTAAGAACTCGAGAATCCAAGGCTTCCTTCGAACTTTTCACCCTCAATCAGTAAGCATTCTCATCCTACATTGAACATTACTCACTCCTTCACTCAGATTATGACTCTCTCATAACAAATGTCACGATAATTACTCCTAGATCTTCAACTCTCCAAGCTCCTACCAAGTGTTCTTGACGTGGAAACCCCTTTCTCCTCAGCATTCATCTAAGGAAATCACTCAAGATGAGTTCATACCCCTACATTTTCATGTTTTCTTCAAGTTTCAGGGGGGGGGGGATACAAGTTAACACACCTTAATATAACTCAAACTCATACATCATCTTTTCACAGAAAAGTTGAGTCCTAATCACAGACTGTTTTGACCATCTTAAACATTTTTGTTTTCAAAACTGTTCTAGGTGCAAATATTTCTGGTTTATACCTTTGAAATGACTACTTTCACATCTCCATACGATTTATCTACATTTTATGGTGATTTTTACAAAATTGCCTATCATTTTAGAAACAAATTCGGATCAGTCTATGATTATGAACATTTCCACACAAGTTAGAGACTTCCAAAAATCATAATAAAAATTATGAATGAACTAGATATATTTTCTAAACTCTCAAAGTTTACGGATTCAGTTTTTGACTTCGTATGATTTTTTTAAAACAGTGCAGAAAAGTTGAAAACTAGTTAACAACTTACAACTTCCATAACACTTTGTAACATATTGAGCAAGGTGTTTACTTTTGATGACTTCATATTTTACAGATGTGTTCTGTTAGATTAACAGAAATTACACACTGAATTCAAAGAGTCATTTAGCTTTACAAACATACAAGATGAAACACAAGAGCATAGTTATGCATTACTAAACATACTACACGTAAACTCGTTATCATAAACTGTGTGACACGTCTTCATTGTACTCTTAGAGTACGGGTTAAAATTCCTGTAAGTTATAACCAGAATCCCTTGTAGGGAGAGCGTGATAATTGTGTATAGATCTATATTGAGATTGACACCGTACACCTTACTGCTAGCTACAACGGGACCTGCAGGTCTACGGATGACAAATGTCATAACAAATTCAAAACGTCTGAAAAACGTTGTAGTAGGTAATCTAGTCGTAGTATGGTTATAGTGACTCACATAGGGAATTAACAACACTTCAAGTTTACGGGAAATTCTATTTTTGAAAAGGGGTTTTATCTATTTAAAATTGCATACATCGTTATAAATACAAAACACACATACACTCGGCCTTGGGATTTAAGACTACATAACATTTATGAAGGAAAATAAGAGATTTTTCTTGGGTATACATTACATTTACTAACAAAGGATTTCAAACTCATCATCCAAAAGATTATTAACTCACAAACTTAATTGTTGACACTTTTTCGAAATTACTTGTATTCTCAGGGAATCAGTGAAACAGGAAATCTACAGCTTTTGAGGATGGGACGTTAAATCGTCAAACATTTCATTTTTGTCATCATTGTATAATCGAATTTGAAACATGTAAACTCATACTATGATGTAACTTTTTCAAGTATATTTATTATGGTTGTGTTTACTTTAAGCACTATTATAATCTTGTTGTGATACTATACATGAAGTCCTCCACCTCCGGATGTTTCCACCATCCTTGGTTCGGGAGTGTGACAGTGAGAGTGGACACCCATTCAACTACCATTTTATAGGCAGTTTCCTTATACCCCTTATAGACTAGCTTCATGAATGAGGTGTACTGGTGGTTCAACTGACTTAGTCTTATACATATAGTAATAATTAAACCTTTAATTTTACATATAGTATAAGGTGTATTTTAAATTTTTTTCAAAATACTAGGTTTATATTTAAATTTTGAAAATTAAATAATTAATTTAAATTTAAAAACAAACCAAATAATTATCTATTAATTAAACATTTAATTAATCATGTAGGATTATCTAATTAAATTAATCAAATAATTTAATTTTAATCCTCACCCCAAATTTTCGAAAAATGGGTGTAGGAACCTTTCCCTAAAATCAATTACTTGGGAGGCAAGGTATGGGTTTCAACCCTTACCCAATTTTTTCGAAACTTAGGGTCCAAGAAACCCTAATTGGCCTAGAGGGTTTAATTGTCATGAACCCTAATTCGATAAATTCAACAATTATAACATATTCTGTAGAAAACATACCAAGCTCAGATATCACTGATGGGTGTTATGCAAAACAAACAAACTTAAACTCTTAAGTGTGCATGCAACCCTAATGAAGATCTATGTTTTCTCTATTAAACCTATAACTAAGTACATCAAATAGAACCCTAAAAACCCTAGGAAAGTTTCGAAACTTAGTAAAGAAAAGGTTTAGGGTTACATACATTTTAGTTCTTATAGCAAAAAACTAGAATTCTCCTTTATTGGTCTCTTGGAAGCAAGCACCACAATTGTCGTGCCTCTAATGGAATCACACCCAAACTAGCAATAGGAAAACTATAGAGAGAGAAGAAGAGAGCCTAAATTTCATACCATGCTCTTAGAAGAAAGGCATGGAAGAAATTAAGGGGCTAGGGACTCCTTATATAGTTGAGGAAACTTGGTGCCAAAGTCAGTGTTAAAGGGATATGCTCTAGATCATTTGCTTGGTAACCAAGCAGCCCAAAACCCCTTGTCCAAGGGGCCTTGGACGAAATCTCCTAGGGATTACCTTGAGATTTTTGTCCACCTCCTCTAAGGGGTTCTAGAGCCTTTCTTTCTGAACTATTAATAGATAACAAAACAGTCCATGTACTTTTAGTTAATCCAGTTAATCCCAAAATTAATTCAAATTGATTTCTGATTAATTATTAATTAAATATTAATATTTCTAATTAATATATTATTCTCATAATATATTAACAAATCATTCATTTTGATTTCTAATTAATTTATTAATCATATAATAAATTAATAAATCAGTCTCTATCTCCAAGAGTTATCATATACAATTGCTAGGTTTGAGGGCAACCCAAAAGGACTGTGCTACTATCAATTCAAGTTTATACTAATTATAGTTATGAGCTTAGACACCTAATCCAACTCCAAAAGCTTAGATTCCCACGATTCTGGAGAAGACGAAAGAATAAAACAATTCAAGAGATCACCAAGATTGCTCAGCTCATGGAATTCTCCAGGAGGCAAGGTTCCTCCTCTAAACCCAAGAAACCCCGTTTGAAGACAGATTATCATAAATAAAACAATATTTTCTTTTTTCCAATGCAAAACTATTTGGGAAACGAGAAGCAAGAGTACCATCCCGGTCCAATTATCAATCCGGAAAAAGGTCCCGTTACAAGAATCGATTTTATAAGATAAAAGAGAGGAAAAATCAATCCCCAACTCATGAAGAGAATCCAAAATCGACACAAGATTACACCAAATACCGAGCATGGAGTGCTCGGAGAGATTATTAATAGGTTTGCAAGCTAAGTTGTGGATACCACAAATAACTCGATGCCACAACGCGTTAGATTTAACCTTTAACCTCCAAATCCATTTACAAAGAAGCAAAATATTGAGGCTTATAAGAGATCCGTCTCCAAGGCAATCTAAATCTCTGGCAACAAGAACTTGATTCCACGCCACCCAACATATTTTAGCTTTTTCTTCATTTCTCCCCAAAGAAATCTCATGCGAATCTTCTCCAACACATCAAGAACAGAGGTCAAGGCCTTGAAAAGAGAGAAATAGAATAGGGGTAAGCTGCCAAGAACCGATTTCACGAGAGTCAATCTCCCGCCAAAAGAGAGATTCTTCGACTTCCAAGAAGATAATTTAGTTTGGAATTTCTTAATAATCGACCACCAATTACGCTTAAGATTCATGTTTGCGCCCACGGGCACCCCCAAGGTAGGTGAAAGGAAAGACATCCATCTCACAACCCATAATGTCATCATAAATAGAGATATCAGAGTTGGAAACCCCGATCGTATAAGCCATGGACTTGTGGAAATTAACTTTTAGCCTTGAAACAACGTGAAAACATTTGAGGATCTGGGAAAGGCTCTTAAATTTTAAAAGAGTCCAATCACCTACAAAAAGAGCATTGTTAACATAAAAAAAGGTGGGATATAGAGGAGCCATTATTAGGGAGACCGACCCCAGAGAATAAAGAACATTGTAAAGCCGATCTCATAGCCACATTCAAGCCCTCCATTGCTATACTAAAAAAGAAAATGAGAGAGAGGATCCCCATAATGAACGCCTTTGGTAGTCGGGATTTCTTTAGTTGGGACATCATTAATTAGAACCGAAGCTCTCGAGGCCGCCAAGCTACCCCTGATCCATTTTCCACCTGTTGCCAAAACCCATTTTAAGCATGACCTAGTACAGAAAATTCCAGTTAACTGAATCAAAGGCCTTGTCAAAAATCAACATTGAGAAGGAAGGTGCTATGTTTAGATTGCTTATACCACCTACAGATTTCATTAATTATCACGGGACCATCCAGAATGTTTTGACCTTCGATGAAACCAGTTTCGACTTTGTCACTCACCGATCCGATAACTCTTTTGAAATGAGTCGCCAAGGCCTTGGAAATGATCTTGTGCAAGAAACATATGAGACTAATGGGGAGGTAATCATTAAGCGTGAGAGGGTCTTTGACTTTAGGAATGAATGTGATAAAAGAGGAGCTGCATCCCCTCACAATACGTCCACTGGCTTCAAAATATTTTGACAAATTTTATGGGATTAACCATTGCAACATACAACTTTTAAGCCTTAATATTGGTAATGCCAAAGGGATAATTGTTAAATTGAGAGAGAGGAAGCGACACACACAAAGGAAGTTGGAGGCTAGGGTTGAGTTGAGAAAGGAAAGAAAGAAAAGGTGGGTGGGAGAAAAAATCCTTGATACCATGTAATTTGGGATAATTCCTTATAACTGAAAGCTTATTAATTTGGATAATATATACAAAGAATCAAGAGTAAATAGGTTAGACAAATAATACAAATATATATATATATTGGCCATATCTAAGTTGCAATTCATGTACAATACAAAATATACACTAATATAACCTTATTCTTCAGCAAATATTATAATCATGTCAACCAAGATTCATTATGTACTATCATGCCCCAAATTCCCCAACTTGTTCTTTACTTCCTCCACTGACTCAACAATCTTCTTGAGATCCTCTCCCACTCAATCGACTCCAATAGGATCTCCTCACAAGATATAAAGGCATATCCAAAATATAAAGGCAGATTGGACCGAAACAAGGCTTAATATGATGAACAAAGGGCTTAAGACGGTGAAAACCAGGTTGAGGTTGATGGTGAGGATGATGAATGATGAACATGACCATTCCACCAATAGCGAGGATTATGAAGGGGCCAGAAAGGATTACGGACACAAAGATTTTCACAATGTTTTCGTAAAAACAGTTGGCCTTGTGAGAGGAGTTAGTTTGAACCATTTCCATCCATTGAAGTGTGTCTAAGTGTGTGTGTGTGTGTGTGTAGTTTTTGAGGGTGAGTACTACTCCACCAGATAGAGTGAATATGAATAACCGAATATAGTTGTTAGTAATGGTGGCATGTGGTCGGAGGTGGTAATAATCATGTGAAAGATGGTTGTTTTTATTCCGCATAGTATGCAAGGAAATCGAGGAAAATTAGTAGAATAATTAAAGATATAATGTGGTTATTAAGTCAGTAAGAGAATGCTAACTCCAAGTACAACTTTTTATTTGTAACCGATGCATTTGGCTTTTTTATGGTAAAGGTGTTGATACGTCAAAATATATGGAAACTCTTATCTCCTCTCCTTATTCTAATAAAATAATAGTTTTATTCTCTTTTTGTCATGTGTCATCCTATTAGACGTCTAATTAATGTCATGTCACTTGTCAATCCATTGATTCTCCATTTAAAATTTAAAATTTAAAATGTCTCACTCTAATTACATTAAATTAATAGCATTAGAATAAAAATTAAAATAAAATTAATACAGATTATAAGGTGATATAATTACACGTATTTATTTAAATCAATGATTATAATTTTATATATAACTAAAAAATATCTCTTAATTAATAATTTATTTAAAATAATTGATTAATAATTTTAAATTTTTACTATGAAAATTTAATTGATTTTGTAACCATGTTTCTCACAAGTTATAAACTACTGTGTGTGTGTGTGTGTATATATATATATATATAGAGAGAGAGAGAGAGAGAGAGAGATAGGTTCAGGTATTCTAACTAAGTAGTGTGTGGATGTGAGAATGATTGTGAGCCAATCAAAATTAAATAATTAAATAAATGAATAAGGATTATTTAGTAATTTGGTAAAGGAATTCCATAAATATTCCCTATAATGTTGCTAGCTTTGACTTTTAACCTAATTAAATAAATCCCTAGCATCCTATCGAGAGTTGAGGAACAACCAAAGGTAGTCACGGAGGAAAGCACCAAGAAAGCGATGAGGCTCTTGGTTCTTTGTTCGTGGCAGGAAAAAAAAGTAGACCGAGAGGGTATTGACGCTTTCAGATCGTGAGGAGGGAGAAGTCTCCGGGGCTGTTGGGTTGTGGGAGAGAAGCATCGAAGTTGCTGCCGTCTGGAAACGAGATTCATAGCTTGCTCAACCCCATTAAAGCTTCAGATGTAAGTTTCTTTCACCTTTAATGGCTAATTTCCAAGTTCATTTCACCCTAACCTCTAAATACAACTTGATAGAGAATACGAAGTCTGTCAATTCATTTCTTAAATTTCTGATTAAAACCTGATGTGTTGGATAAGAACTGCTAATCACAAGCTAGCGAGGTCAAATGTATTAATGCTGGAATATCATTTAGAAATAAGAATCCGATTTATCAGAGTTCCTGTAATTATATATAGGTTGGAATTAGTCATTTGCCTCACATTAGTTATGATGTGAATTGTTAGTTCCCTTATAAGTGAAATGTTGAGGGTTACACAAAATTTCCCATCATGGTTTTAGTTGATTTGAAGGTTTTGGGGCCATATCTACCCTCCCCTTTTTTGTTGTGGTATTCTCTGTAATGCAATAGTTGCTTTATTTTTGTGTTCTTACTTTTAAATTGAGGTTTTACTTCTACAGGTGGTTGAGAGCCGAACTTAACTAATTTATGAACTTGGGGAGTTAGATGTTGCTGATGAAAATGAACGAGTTTCTATCTTGGAATGTCTAACAGTATCATTCTCATTAAATTGTTGGTTTGATTTGTTTGAATTTTTTCTATTCATGCATTTGTTGACAATAATTGCTCTATCTTTCTAAATTGTGACCATAACTTTTTGGTCTAGACATTCTGGGAAGACTTTACATGTCTTGATGTATCCCAATGCATGTTAAACTAAAACATTTTAAAATTGGCTACAACGTACCTAGAATCAGATACCTCCAAATGTCTCAGTCAATTGCTTGCTTTAGGAATCAAGGTGCATTGTCCTTTACTTCTGTACTCAACTTTTAGACCATTTGATCAGTTTACAGTGTAGACTAAGTTGCTTCTTGAATTTATATAAGGCAAACATATGGTGTAGAAAACACATGAAGATGACACTTATGTCCACATATAATTCTCAAGAAGAAGAACATTATGGTCTCTTTTTCCAGGTGAATTCATTAAATCAACATCCCCTTTCCACTATCATTTTTTGTTAGTAAAATGCTATAAAGAGTTTCATGAAGAAATGATATGTGGTTTCAGGTTCTCTTGGATGTGTTATGTTACTTGGATATTTTTCCAACATAATGCATACCGTAACTGAATCTTGAATTCCAATTCTATCAGAATGGAATCGCGAATTCCAATTCTGTTGGAATGGAATATGGATATGTTCTCACTGATTTATGCATTGGATTTATTTCCACAGAAGCTGATGCTTGGAGAACTGACCACGAAATTGAAAGTGATTCTTAGCAACATTATTCTTTTAGAATGTATTAGTGTCTTTGTTAGATTTTGATGTTTTTTTTCGATTTGAAAGTTTTTTTAGTTTTATTCTTTAACAATAAATGTAATTCTTAGAAATTGTTACCTGTATTCTATAAAAATTAATGTACTTTTTGTTTTTATTCTTAAATTGATAGTTCAAGAATTTGTTATTCTACAAAAAGTTTTTAAAGTCATGATCAAGAAATATGTTCAAGAATATTTTTATTATTTTATGGTTCAAGAATATTTTTATTATTGATACACATATTCTAACAAAATATTCGAGAATTATCATCTCTACAATCACATTTTTAGAATTAATAGAATATATTATCTCTTAAAATATGGAATTTCCCTTTTTTAAATTTATGTTAACTGACTAAAATACCCTTAAAATAAAATTAGTTGGTATTTTCTAGGGGTGGAAATGGTACGGTACCAATTCATTTTTCTCTAAACAATATACCTTAACAACTATAATTGGTATAAAAAAATTTCTACCGGTACCGTACCAAGTATACTTGGTACCAATTTATTTGGCTACCAACATGTTTGGTTGGTACAAATCGGTAATGGTATATACCAACTTTTTTTTTTAATTTTCTATTGTAATATTTAAGAATAAGCAAAGACATCGAGATTTTGATGTTTAGTATAGAAATTAGTTAAATAGTTCTTTTAGTTTATAAAAGAACTCTACTAAAATAAAGACATCGGGATTTTAATGTTTAGTATAGAAATTAGTTACGTAGTTCTTTTAGTTTACAAAAGAATTATACTAAAGTAACGTTTTAATTTTGTGTTTTAACGTGGCAATAACTATCGATTAATACAATCAAATGACTAATATAATGTTATTAAAACTGTAAACGCTAAACACAATTAATAGTTGAAATATACGATTTCATATATATATATATATATATATATATATATATATATATATATATATATATATATAATAAATTGGTTGGTACGGTATTACCATGGTATTAAAATTTTTGTACCATTACCATATCAACATTGATCAATTGGTACGGTACTACCAACCAAACATGTTGACTACCAAATATATTGGCTACCAAGTTTATTGATTCGGTTGGTAACATGTTGGCTGGTTTTCCATGGTATAATTTTGCGAGCACTAGTATTTTCTAATTATCTTTAATTTAATAATATGTATAATTCACTTTCTTAAAATAAGTAAAATGAATGGCCCACAATCATTTCTACAACCACACAATAATTAGTTAGAATAGAATAACCTAACTCTCTCTCTCTCTCTCATTCTCTATATATATATATATATATATATATATATATATATATATACACACACACACACTTTTGAATTATGGTTTCCATCATTTTAATTTGACAAAATTGCAAAAATGGTCCATGTGGTTGGCAAAATTATGCGACTTTGGTCCAAAATGATACCTTGGTGCACCATTGGTCCAAAATTGGATATTTCTATTGATTTTGGTCCCTCACACTAAATTCCATCCATTTGTGTTGTTAGCTGCAATAAAGACGAGGGTATTTTCATATTTCCACCTATAGGGACTTTTTTGCAACCTTATTCAAAATAAAAGCAGTAGCTACATCAATCTTCCATCTTCAACCTTCTCAAGCTTCATATTCTTCCTACTCTATGTTCACAACTTCTTAGACATCAAAAATTCAAATGGTGATGTGTTTCTGTTGGGTCAAAATATGGTTTATACTTTGCTTTTCTGGGCAATTGTATTTTTCTGTAATATTTTTGGAGTTTACGGTCATGTTTACGGTTGAGTTTACGGCCGTAAACCCATTTACGGCCTGTGTTATCCGGACCATGTTCCCTAGTATATATATAGGTGTTAGGGTGAGGAGTAGAGAATGATGAACCTTAGAGATTGTACGGCCAAGAGAGAGAGGAAGAGAGAGCATATTGTGTGAGAGAATCTATTGTAAGGAATTTCATTCATATCATCAATACAATCAAGATTCTTAATATTCTTCTTCTCCTTCTCTTCTTATTGTGAACTGACATCATCCGTTTGATTGGGATTCTGCACCATCAAACGGATCTGATTGATACACAGGCAAATTAAGGACTTACAATTGGTATCAGAGCCAAGTTGTATTAGTCAATTTTGTCAGATTTGGGGCATTATTTGATCTTTTTTTCGAAATATTTTTGCGTTTTTGGATAGATCTCGCAAAAATAAGCAGGGTTTGTTCTTCGTGTTTTTCATAAAAAATGGTTTTTGATCGAGTTTTGGAGCAAAAAAGTCGAAAAGTCGGTGTTTATGGGAGGAGTTTGCGGCCGGCGGCTTGGGTTCCGAAGAGTTCACGGCCCGGAGTTTGCGGCCCAAGTTTCACGGTTAGCCTCGATCAGCAGCGTGTGCGAGACTTCGATTAGGGTCCGAAGTTCGCACGCACACACTTGAAAAAAAGGGGCGCGAAGCGTTTTTGGGGTTTGCCAGGATTCGAACTCGGGTCTCCCACCATAGAAGTCCAGCGCCTTACCAACTCCTCTAGGCCACAAGTTGATACTTTTCTTCCCCATTTAATTCATAACCCGTCTTTCTCGCAGCAAGTTTTCCTATTTTGACACTTTTAACCCAAAATTCAATTCCTTTTTAATTTTAAATTCCTTTTTCATCTTTTAAAAAAAATTAAAATTAATAATAATAATAATAATAATAATAATAATAATATAATAAAAAATAATAAAAAAAATTATTTTTTGACTTTTATTTTTGATTTTTTATTTTGACTTTGACTTCCAAGTTTGACCTTTGACTTTAAACATTGACTTTTTCGTTTAACTTTTAAATTTTCAAATTTAGCTTTTTAGTTTGACTTTTCAAGTTTGACTTTTGAGTTTAACTTTTTAAATTTGACTTTTAAGGTTGACTTTTGAAGTTTATAATCAAAGGGTTTGACTTTTAAGTTTGATTTTGGCTTCTAGTTGTGCTTTTTAATTGATTTCAAAGTCTACGAGGGAGTTGAAAACATGAAAGAGAGTCGTCAGGATATGTTAAGACAAAATTTCAACATTTTTGAATATATCCCTGGAGAAACCCTCGAAACTCAGTTGCAGCGATTTACCACACTCACTACTGAGATGAATATAGTTGGGATCTTCTTGACTAAGTCCGAGATAAACAAAAAGATGCTAAATTCACTTCCGAAATAGTGGGATATGAACGTGGCTATCATCAAGAAGACAAAAGATCTCAATCATCTTAGTCTTGCTGATGTAATTCAAGAACTTGATGCTTTGAAGTGTAGAGAAATAATGAGTTCTAAAAACATTCCAGTCACTGAAGTTACATGTACTCCAACTTGTGAAGCCACAATTAAATTTCTTCGGGAACAAATTGATTTATTTAAAAGAGAAGTTGAGGACCTGAGATATGAAGGATATCAACTCAGGAAAGGACAGAAACCCCTAAAGGTTGAATTAGAAGCAAAAACCAAGGACTTTAGGAAACTTCAGGAAGAGTATAGCAACAAGTGTGAAAATTATGACTATATTAAGAGACAACTTGCTACTATAACTGAAGAACTTGACGCTTTAAAAATTAAGTGTGGAAAAACAGGCGTTAGTTTTAAAAATTATAATGCGTCAAGTCAGACAGTCGAGTCCTTATATGAAACACAATTAAAATTCAAAGAAAATCAAAAAAAGGGTCTAGGGTATGATAGTGTTCCTCCACCTTTCAATCATAACTACACATCCATTCCTATGACACAGGAAGAAATTGACAGGGAGGCACATCTTAAATATGGAAAACCAGCTGGATTTGTGTCAGGAGGAGTTATTAATGTTGAAAATACTAATGTTTCTACTTCATGTCAGGTAAAGTAGCAGAAGATGAGAACAAGGAGAGCACTACTGAACAAACCAATGACTCTTTGAACTCAGAATCTGTTGCTCCTAACAAACCTCCCATTGAGAAATATAGGCCTCCAATTCCAGCGCAAAAGAGTGCCTATTGCAAGTGTGCATCTGGGATCAATAAGAGACAAGGCCAGGATACGCCACCAGGGGCAGGAAGAAATAACTTTACAGTGAAGAAAAAGACATGCTTTCACTGTGGAACACCTGGACACATTGCCAGAAATTGTCCTAATCGTGCATACGTTCCCTACTATGCACAAGGATGGAAAAACGCGCCAAGTGGGAGATACTTCAAAATAAACCCTTCCAGGTCACGTTTAGACAATGGTGACTGGAACACACAGAAGGCCAAGAATCAAACCCACAAGGCCAAGCATCCAAATCCCAAGGCCAAGCATCCAACTCTCAAGAACAAGAAGGGAATGATGGCCCAAAAGTCTAGTTCAAGAGATGCTCTTGTGAAGCCAAGACCGGTTAGGTCAAAGTCATCTAGGCAGACGGCTTCAAGTTCCAAAGCAAGTGTCGAGGCACCCATCGGATCGAACAAGAAATGGGTTAAACCCGAATATAGATGGGTACCAAAGGTTAAAACTCCCAAATCTCCTAATGCTTCTAACGTTTCTACATCTTCTGTTTGTGATAAGCAGGATATGTCATGGGAGAGAGTACTGTGCAAGGATGACAAAGGTCGACCTAGTTTCAAAATGGATTGGGTTCCAAAGACCTATTAATCCCGCTCTGTGTCGGAGCAGCTATGGAGGCATATCATCATACTTCGGTTTGTTGGTAGTGGCTGTTCCTAGAACATGATAGGAGACATCTCTCAACTATACAACACTCGGAATTTTATTTGAGAGTATGTGTCCTTTTGCGGGAAAGGAAGAAAGGAAGAGATCACAAATAGGGTTAGTGCTTAATGATATGAAGAATTTTCGGATCTGTTCTGAGATTATGCTTGCTGTTCTCAGACCTTCTGAATGCAGATTCAATCGGTGAATTACGGTTTGCGTTTTCTTCTCTATACTCCTGAATTTTTCTTAAGCTGATTCGCTTTAAAGACTAATTTTGTTTTAGGATAGTTTAAATTTGCGCATTTATTTTTGTTTCTCTCCTATGCACAAATTTAGGGGGAGAAATAAAAACAAAACAAAAATTAAAAAATTAAAAAAAATCCAAAAACATTACAAAATCAAATATATATATATATATATATATATATATATATATATATATATATATATATATATATATAATGTTAATGGAATGTGCTTGCAGAAGATGTTTTGGGAAATGAAATTAGCAAGTGATAATGGGCAATCTGAATCGGCGTAACGTACCTAAGTTGAATCGTCTACGCTCTGTGTTCGATGCACTGGAAGGCACGAAAGATTTTAAATGGACTTGACTAGGGAAAATTAAACCTAATGAATTTAAGGGCCTGCCAAACTTTGCCTAGTTAGATCCGTTTAACTTGATTTCACAACGCTCAGATAGGTTGAGCAGGGAGATATACATGGGAATCTACCGATCACATTAAATAACCCGTATCTAGAACTGTGGATTCACTTTTCCTCGATGTGCGGATTCTGTCCTTAATTCCGGTTGGATGGGGCGACTGGTAAATTCCGATAAATTAGGTCTGTAGAATATCGTTTTCTTTCTTTCTGTTTGTTAGTCATATGTTGTCTCCTTTGCGTGACTTCCAATCTGACCTGGTACACAACATATGCAACTCTATTTCTCTGCAGGCTATATATATGAAATTCCTCTCATCTGTTAGCCATATGCTGTCTCCTTTGCGTGACTTCTAATCCGACCTGGTACACAGCATATGCAACCTTCTACTTCTTAACCCCTCTGAAACAATAAGTAATAGAATTATGAATCTATCCTCTCTCTGAATGGTTGTCTGCTCCCGGTGTAAGGAGTACTCTGGAAGTTCTTGATGGTTGGGGCATATCAGGAAGCAGGAAACATGTTCTAGTACACTTAAAATTGAACACATACAGATTGTCTGTAGATCTCGCTGCTCGATTTAGGTGGAGAACAATATCCCTGGTTGTAGTCAGTTAAATGGTCTTAAGAAAAATTTATTTAAGGATTAGAGCCAATAATGATGATAAAGTTACAATTAAGATATATGCATGTATCATGTCATTGGTAAATTGTCCAAAATTGTCACAAATGTTTCGTGTTTAAGTGGACCACAATACTGACGATCGATCAGACGAAGATGTGAAGATAAGGGTACCGACAAGCGGATAAAGGCTGTCTAAAAACTTTGATCCCAAATCACTCTTAAAGCTAGCTATTATTTTTGTTTTTATTAAGTTTGTTCATAGTGTTCTTCTAATTTAAATATTGGGGGAGAATTAAATTTTAAAAAAAATAAAAAAATAAAAATTAAAAAAATTCAAATTCAAAATAGTGTTATTTCTGTTTTATTTCTTTTTCAGAAAATATAAAAAAATTAAAAAATATTTTTGTTTTTGTTTTAATTTGTGTGCTATGTTTTCTTTTAGTTTTGTTTTGTCTTGAAAAGTGATTTCAGGTATAGATAAGACTCATGGAGTTTGTGTTGAAGATTTCTGAGCCAAGGCTTCATCTGTGAGCATCGAAGAATTCTCATTCGAAGGAGTAAGAAATGAAGATTATTCTTTCAACATTCAATCCTTCAACCCCAGAAGCAAGGTGAAGCAGAAATTGAAGATTATGTGACGGATTGCATTGAAGCCTCCTTAATCAGTCTGCTGCTATCATTGTACCTGCTGAAGTGATCCAGAAGATTTGTTCTCTCTGATGTTCTCTCTGAAGATTCTCAAGCTGAAAGTGTTATCTTTCAAGAATCAGTACAAGAAGCCTCCTCATCCAATGTGCGTTCAATGTCAAATCTTGAAGAAAAGCTCAAGTGCTCAAGATGAAGTCATTCATTGAAGATTCATATGTTCATCCTGATGTTGTGAAGAAATCAAAGGTTAAAGCTGAAGCCAAGCTCCCATTGAAGATTGACAAGAAGAGCCAGCTACTTTTTAGGGAGAGTTTGTTGGGTCAATTAAGAAAAGAAAGCTATAAACCAAAGGGGAGATTGTTGGGTCAAAATATGGTTTATACTTAGCTTTTCTGGGCAATTGTATTTTTCTGTAATAATTTTAGAGTTTACGGTCATGTTTACGGTTGAGTTTACGGCCGTAAACCCATTTACGGCCCATGTTATCCGGCCCATGTTCCCTAGTATATATAGGTGTTAGGGTGAGGAGTAGAGATTGATGAATCCTAGAGATTGTACGGCCAAGAGAGAGGAAGAGAGAGCATATTGTGTGAGAGAATCTATGGTAAGGAATTTCATTCATATCATCAATACAATCAATATTCTTAATATTCTTCTTCTCCTTATCTTCTTATTGTGATCTGGCATCATCCGTTTGATTGGGATTCCGTACCATCAAACGGATCTGATTGATACACAGGCAAATTAGGGACTTACAGTTTCTGTGGTAGGGAAGCGATGGTTTGCACCTCCTGGACATCAGTAAACCCTGGTCGGGGGTTTCTTTCTTGCCCTCAATAGGTAAGTGTTCCATTTTGCTATTTTACCCTCATTTTGGAAAATCACCCTCATGTTTTGGAGATTTTTATGTGAAGGTTTCAAATGCAGATTCTTTGGATGGATTGATCATCCGATGTGTGCAAGATCTATGTTGATAATACCCAGATTATTGAGGAATATCAACAATGCAAACTATTAAGTGGAAAGTTTGAATATGTGTTTGTTTGCAAGTTGGTTACTATTCGTGGTGGTTTGGGTGTTTTTCATTTAGGATTAAGGAATTAGGGACCCCTGTAGTTGCATGTAATTTTGGGTGTTTTTGTCTTATGAAATTGTAACAGGGGAATGTGGTAGTTTTTTGCTATTTGATATTGTAATATCAATTTAGGGTTATTTTGGTCCAACTTCAGAAATGGGTACCCTTTTCATGGTTGTAATGAAAATTTAATGCAGTTATCACCTAATGTTAATGTTTATTTGTTGTTTCAGAACAAAGTTGTTATAACCATAAATGTGTTCCATAAACATGACAACAAAGTTGTTATAAACCATAAACATCATTCTTTAATAATCACAAAGTTTTTATAAACCATAAACATCATTCTTTAACAATCACAAAAAGTTGACAACAGTTTCTTGACCAAAAGGGCTAAAAGACCAAAATAAAACCATGACAACAAACTACTTCTAAACCATTACATCCAAATGCACAAAAGTGGAGCTAAACTAAAAGATAAGTTTTTAAACAAAATACACTAATTCATGCATTGATTGCCACCTCCATTCCCTCCTTGACTGCTTCATGTATTCCCTCCTTGACTACTTCCTGAATTCCCTCCTTGATTGCTTCATGCAATCCCTCCATCACCCTTGTAAGTCCTGGAGTTATGACCCCTATTGTTGCATTTCCCACACTTGACACTAACAAACTTTCTGGTGAGATTTTCAGGTTCACTTCCACCATGCTTATGCATCTGACTATCATATTTTTCATATGCACTTCTCTTTCTCTCACTCTTTGGTCTTCTAGGTTGAATGTGTTGTCGTGATGGTGTTAATTGAAATGGACTGGTACTTTTTGGCCACATGGCTCTACCCTTTATAGGTTCCATAGTGTAAGAGTAAGCCTCATTCCAAGTTTGAAGCCAATACACTTTGTTGACATAAGTGTAAAGCTCCCCAACTTTGTCTCCACTATCAACCATTTCATGTATTGTAGCTATGACATGTTTGCATGGAATCCCATTCAACTCCCACTTTCTGCATGTACATGACATATTTGTCATGTTAACCACATGATGGTCATGCCAAGGACCATAAACTTCATACTTTGCAGTCCCATTCCATCTAGCCCTATATTGGACTGAAGCTTCCCTATTTCTCTCAAGTAACTTTGATGTTGTTGGAGTGAGTGGACCTGGAGCTTTAGACATCACTTTCTTCACATTGCAGATCCTCTTCATAAGGTACTGCCTGATGTACTCAAGACAACTTATGATAGGCTTATTCCTACCATGAATAAGCTTAATGTTGAAAACCTCACACAAATTGTTGAGCAATATATCTGATCCTGCTCTGCCTGTATTAAACAAGAACATTAAATCAAATAAGTCAAATACAATAGCACTAGTAAAGCTTCACCTAAGGCAAGGAATATAACCTGAAAAGTGGCTTATGGCCCAATGGTGAGGGGGTATTTTCTTCAACCACTCAAAAGCATCCTTATCAAACTTGCTAAGGTCATTCATGTAGTGTTCAAATTTTGGTATTGTGGTTGTTGTTGCACACTTCCATAAGTGATCTTTATACTCTTTTGTTTTCCATTTTTCCTCATTTTCTCATAAATATGCCTTAGACAGAAACGATGCTCAGCTTGTGGGTACAGTTGTGCAATAGCAGGTAAGAGTCCCTGTAAAAGATTATCCCACATAATCATTCCAACATTCATATACAAATGAACTAATAGTTATACAAAAAGAAGAAAATAGTACCTTTTGTCTATCACTCATGAAAGTAAATTTAGAATTTGAGTACAACTCTAACTCATCTCCTAAGCATTCTAGAAACCATTTCCAGCTACTCATATTTTCAGTCTCAACAATGGCATATGCAAGTGGGTATATGCCATTGTTTGAATCCAATCCAACTGCAGTGAGTACTTGGCCTGGAAATGGTATTTTCATAAAAGCACCATCTAGTCCGAGAATATCTCTTAAGCCTGCTTTAAACCCTTTCTTTAATGCCCCTAAGAAAATATACACCCTTTTAAACTGCCTTGTTTCTCTAGCACTGTTAGGCTCATTAACAACCTCAAGCTTCACAGTTGTATCCACATTAGTTGGTTGTAGTTCCGTAAGATAATCTCTTAACACCTCGTATTGCTTTGTGTAGTCATCGGTCACTTGCTTTGTAGCTATTGCTTTTGCCCTCTGTACTTTGTGTATGGACTCACCAACTTGAAGCCTTTTCTGAACTTGGTCTTGAATGCTTCGAAGGGGTACTGTAGGGTTAGACTCGACCATGTATAAGATTTCTGTGGATATATACTTCGCAGTGCAAGCCCTAAGTTTTCTAGTTTGAAAAGAAGTATGTTTGTCCAATAAAGTTTTCACATACCAATAATCACTATCTTTTGACCTTGAAGTCTGCATTGACCAAGATCAATTCACTTTATTACCCTTACCTACCCCACTTGCATTTACATTAGGTACATTACCTTTACATATAACCCTAAGCCTTTTTTTCATTTTTCTTGAACCCAAGATTCCTTTTAGTCTCAATGGCAAGTTTGTTGACCTTGTCCTTAATTTCCTTTTTACTTTTATACTTTTGACCCACTTGAAAAGTAACTGCATGGACTTCACCAAGAGAGCACTTCTTCTCCTTCACCATTTGTAAATATTGCTTTCCTCCTCTCATCATCGGTATCTTCACCTAAGGAGTCCCATTCATCATAATCAATTACTTCAACATCTTCAATATCTTCAGTATCAACATCTTCATTTTCAGTCTCAACACCCTTTCCTCTGTCAACATACTCAACATCTAGATCAACATTCATATAGAAATCACTCATGTCCACCTCAATATCACTTACATAATTTTCTTTATCTTCAAGAAAGTCACTATCTTCCTCACTCCCTTCACTACTCCTTCACTACCTCCTTCACTACACCCTTCACTACACACTTTACTACACCCTTCACCAAGCCCTTCACAAACTCCATCACTTTCAAATTGAACTTCACCAAGTCCTGCACCAAGTTCTGCACCAACTCCCATACTCTGATCATTACGTTCATTAAAAGTATATTGATCAAACAAAGGATCAAAGTCTTCAAATTGAAATACCTGGGTATCAAAGGTATCAAACACTTCTGTATTTAATTATTGTTCACTAAGATTTGCACCTTCATCATGAACTTTTGTATCTTGATCACCAACAAGTGCACCTTGATCATGAATTTATGTACCTTGATCACCAATAGTTGCACCTTCATTACCAATTTCAACATGTGCATCTTGATCACCAACAGTTGCAGTGTGTTCCAAGTTGAAACACAATTTCTTACTACATGATTGACTCCCTTCAACTAACCTCAATCGCATATTCTTATTGTATTCTGGTGTCTTATACCTTACCAAACACAATTCAAGATTTGGGACATCTTCCTGGTTTTGGTTTACTAGATGCAAATCAACCACTGCTGAATTTGATTTTGGTAAGGGCACATCATCTGCTATTTCCTCAATTATGACCCTAGGTTTAACTCTTGGAGACTGTCACACCCCCAAACCTGAACGGCGGAAACGTTCGGGGGCGGATGACTTCATGTGGTAGCGTAACAATAGAATACATAGTAAAGAAAGCAATACAACCATCATATATATAATTGAAAGTTTACATTTGTCAAAAAGTTACATGTTCAAAACCAATTACAATATGATGTCGAAATATGAGATTAAACTGGCGCCGCAACATCCCTTCATCAAAAGCATAATGATACCTGAAATTACTGATTTCCTGGGACATACAAGTAATTTTGAAAGAGTAGATCAACATTTAAGCTGGTGAGTTTCATAAGTATTTAAATGACAATGTTTGTATGTAATGAAATGTTTTGTCCTTGTTTGTTTGTGTTTAGAAAATCCTATATTTCCTACTAGTATAAAAGTAGCCTTCTCTCAAGACAAATGTTTGTTTCTAAAATGTATGTAAGTGTGAAATAACAATTGTGTTTGAAAACCTTGTAAATCAATGCATTTTTAATACCCCATGTGAGTTTTATAACCATACTATTGACTCAGAATGCCTATACACAACGTTCTTCAGGCGTTGGAATGTTATGACGTTTGTTACCCTAAACGGTGGACTGTAGCTAACAGTCAGGGCGCAGGTTGTCAAGCCCGTATAGATCTATACACAAACACCATGCTCCCCCTCCAAGGGATTCTGGTATATAATACAGGACTTGAAATGTGTACTCGAACGTACGTGAAGTTTATGTCTCACAAAACCGTGGTATAAAAATAGATTTACGTGTTAAAATGTTCGTTTGTTCTTGTATATGAAAGTGACTTCTTGAAAATCAAGTTTCTAGTATGTAAAAGTTAGCAATATCCTTGTAAAACTATACCTATTATAGTTTTCTAAAAGTGTGTCTCGTTTGTTTAGAAATACCTAGAAAAGGAATCACTTGTTATGAAAGTATAGATTTTTGTAGAGCCTAAGATAGACAAGTATACATAAAATCTAAGAAAATGTTTAGTTTATACATGCATTACAAGAATTTATATTTCAAAAGATAGAGTTCTATTGTAACATATTTTATGTACGAAAGTTTCCTATAAAGTTTATAAATCACATGTGATTTGGATATATAAAAGCATATAAAATAATTCTTTATGTAACACACGATAATACTTGTGTGTTTTACTTGTATTCCCCCCCTTGAAAGCATATAAAAGCATTTAGAATATCTTAAAAAGGTTAATTAAGGGGGTATGAAACTCACTTGAAAGTTTGAAGATAGCGAGATGGAAAACCGGGCAGAGTTTCGTCTTGAGAAACGGATTTTTCTCAGGATTCTCGGGAATCTCGGGAGTAAAATCGACCCTCGGGACTTGAGCAAAAAGACCAGAGCTTCGGGTTTGAACGGGCACAGAAATTGAGGCAAGATCGTGAGAGAAAGGAGAGAAATGGGGTGATTTTTCCGGAACCCTCGCATTTCTATTTATAGGGGGTCTGAGAAGCCTCGGTACGTGGGGCGTACGCTCGTACGCAGCGCGTACGCGTACGTCATGCATGAGCGAGTCCTCGACTGCCTCGGCTTCGGATGGGACGGATCGGATGGGACGGGTCGGATGGGGCAGGTCGGTAGCTTCGCATAGGGGCGACGTGGACGGATCGAGACCAAGGCCCTCGGGTACACGGGGCGTACGAGGTTACGCAACGCGTAACTCGGATGAGGACGCTGACTCTTCCTTCGGATATTACCGGATTTTTGATTTAAATATATATATAAATTATTTAATAAACTTCAAAAAATCATATCTCCTTCATACGAACTCCGTTTTCGATGGTCTTTATATCCACGCGAAGGTGAGACTACGCTCTACAACTTTCGTTTAGACTCCGTTGGCAAATTCCGAAATTATTTTTATTATTTAATTATAAAATGACGTGATTAAGGAATTTCTTTAAAAATTCATAACGTCTTTATCTGACGTCGGTTTTTGCCAGACTTTTTACCGCTGAAATACCATTGTCGAGACCTTCGATTCTCGTTTAGGTAATTTCGGCCAAAAGTCGCTCGATCTCCGATTTGAGTTTTTAGCTGTCTGTTGCTAAGCCGAACTTGGAAAAATCTTAACTTCAATATACGAAGTCGGATTTGGGCGTTCTTTTTACGTACGATCATTGTTTAATGACATTTAAACATATAGGGAATTTAAATAGAACCTTTTTGGACAATTTATTATCAAAGTTAATTTTATTAACTCAAAAGTGGTTACAATACTTGATTTTTTAGGTCATTACAAAGAGTTGAAATATCGGGTTATCACAGAGACATAAAGTATGTAAGTAACTTAGTTTCGTTATGTTCAGTGTATACCTTGATGATCTTATGATGTTCAATCATCAATGTACTGTGCAATACTAAGTACATCAACGTCATTCCATAGAGCTCTAAGACCAAACTCCAAATCTCCATTTGGCAGTTGATAGTGGTAGTTAGGGTTGCAAACGAGCAAAGCTACTCGCGAGCTACTTGGGATCGGCTCGTTAAAAGCTCGACTCGAAACCGGTTTTAAACGAGCCCGAGCTCGAGCTCGAGCTTAATATTAAGCTCGTTTAATAAACGATCTCGAGTCTATGTCACTAAGCTCGATTAGGCTCGCGAGCCTAAACGAGCCTTTATATAATATAATTTCTTATTATTTTCATATATTTAAATAAAAGCATATTTGGGAAATTATGGATTTTGGGTATTAATAAACGAGCTTCTTAACGAGATTAAGCCGAGCTTAAGTTTATTTAGGCACATCAAAGTTAATTTTATTAACTCAAAAGTGGTTACAATACTTGACTTTTTAGGTCATTACAAAGAGTTGAAATATCGGGTTGTCACATCATCCCCCCGTTAGAGGGAATTTCGTCCCGAAATTTAAAGTAGTAAAGATACTAGTGAACATGAAAGAGATGAGGGTACTTTTGTTTCATCTGATCTTCGCGTTCCCATGTGAATTCAGGTCCCCGCTTGGCGTTCCAGCGAACCTTCACGATGGGTATGCGACTTTGTTTTGTTTGCTTGACCTCTCGGTCCATGATTTCTACTGGTTCTTCCACAAAGTTGAGGCTCTCGTTGATCTCGATCTCGTCGAGTGGAATAACAAGAGTCTCATCGGACAGACACTTTTTCAAGTTCGAGACGTGGAATGTTGGATGTATGTTACTAAGTTCACGCGGTAGGTTAAGCTTGTAATCCACAGGGCCGATTCTGGCAAGAATCTCGAAAGGCCCTATGTATCTTGGATTTAGTTTCCCATGCTTTCCAAAGCGTATTAAACCCTTCCACGGTGAGACCTTTAATAAAACGTGGTCTCCTACCTGGAATCCCAAAGGTTTCCTCCTTTGGTCAGCGTAGCTTTTCTGTCGGTCTGTAGAGGCTTTCAATCGCTCACGAATCTGAACGATCTTCTCTGTCGTTTCTCGTATGATTTCCGGACCGGTAAGAGTGCTTTCAGGAACTCTTCCTTTAGCTAACTGGGTATCGCCAACTTCAGTCCAGCACAGAGGGGATCTGCACTTTCGACCATAGAGGGCTCCGAACGGAGCAGCCTTTATGCTTATATGATAACTATTGTTGTATGAAAATTCGACAAGGGGTAAATGGATATCCCATGCCTTTCCAAAGTCAATCACACAGGCTCTTAGCATATCTTCTAAAGTTTGTATCGTTCTCTCACTTTTCCCATATGTTTGTGGGTGGTAGGCTGTACTCATGTCTAGCCTAGTCCCCAGGGAATTTTGTAGTGATTGCCAGATTCTTGAAGTGAATCTACTATCTCTATCGGAGATAATGGATATCGGAACACCATGCAGTCGCACTACTTCCCTTAAGTAAGTTCTTGTAAGCTTTTCCATTTTGTCAGTCTCCTTGATGGGTAGGAAATGTGAGGATTTGGTTAATCTGTCGACGATGACCCATATGGTATCGAGTCCACTCATCGTCTTGGGTAACTTGGTTATGAAGTCCATAGTAATTCGCTCCCATTTCCATTCTGGTATCTCCGGTTGTTGTAGTAATCCTGACGGTTTCTGATACTCAACCTTAACCTTAGCGCAAGTAAGGCATTTACTTACGAAGGTAGCAATTTCTGCTTTCATGTTAGGCCACCAGTACAGTTTCTTAAGATCCAGATACATTTTATCCGAACCTGGGTGAACGGAATATCTTGAGTTGTGTGCTTCGGTCATGACTACGTTTCTAAAACCACCATGTTTCGGGGTCCAGATTCGGTCCATGAGATAGTAGGCTCTGCCACCCTTGACTTCTAGATTCTTTTCCATTCCTCGCAGGGATTCACTCGCCGCATTTTCAGGTTGCAAAGCTTCCATTTGTGCCGCCTTAATTTGTGTGGATAAGTGGGAATGGATAGTCATAGTCAGAGATTTGACCCTCCGACCAGTGTATTCCTTTCGACTGAGAGCGTCAGCTACCACGTTGGCCTTGCTAGGATGATAATGAATTTCGCATTCGTAGTCATTTAGTAACTCAACCCATCGTCGTTGTCGCATGTTGAGTTCCTTCTGATCGAAAATGTGTTGAAGGCTCTTGTGATCGGTGAAAATAATACTCTTTGTTCCGTATAAGTAGTGTCTCCAGATCTTCAGAGCAAATACCACTGCTCCTAACTCAAGATCGTGTGTCGTATAGTTCACTTCGTGTGTCTTAAGCTGCCGGGAGGCATAAGAAATAACCCTCCCTCTCTGCATAAGAACACAACCTAGTCCTTGATTTGACGCATCGCAATACATTATGAAGTCTTCTATCCCCTCGGGGTGGGATAGTATCGGTGTGGTGCACAAGGCCTGTTTTAGCGTCTGGAATGCCTTCTCTTGTTTCGCTTCCCAGCCAAAGGCCACGCCTTTCTGGGTTAAGGTAGTAAGAGGTTTCGCAATGCTAGAGAAGTTCTTTATGAATCTGCGATAGTAGCCAGCGAGACCTAGAAATTGACGAATTTCTGTAGGTGTCTTTGGTGTCGACCAGTTCTCAATGGCCTTAATTTTGGAGGGGTCCACGTGTATACCTTTCTCGCTAACAACGTGGCCTAAAAATTCGACTCTTCGAATCCAAAATTCGCATTTAGAGAACTTCGCATAGAGTTTCTCCGTTCGCAGTGTTTCTAGGACTTTTCGTAGGTGCTGACTATGCTCTTCCTCACTTCGGAAGTAGACAAGTATATCATCGATAAAGATGATGACGAACTGATCCAAGTAAGGACGGCATACCCTATTCATTAGGTCCATAAATACTGCTGGTGCATTGGTTAATCCGAACGGCATCACTACAAATTCGTAGTGCCCATAACGAGTTCGGAAAGCTGTCTTTGGAATATCCCCTTCTAGAACTCGTAATTGGTGATATCCGGATCGTAGATCTATCTTTGAGAAGTAGTTTGCTCCTTGAAGTTGGTCGAATAGGTCGTCAATACGGGGTAGAGGATAACGGTTCTTGACAGTAAGTTTGTTCAGCTCTCTGTAGTCGATGCACATACGGAACGATCCATCTTTCTTCTTTACAAACAGGACCGGTGCTCCCCATGGTGAGAAACTTGGTCTTATGAATCCTTTTTGAAGGAGTTCATTAAGTTGACTGGAAAGTTCCTGCATCTCTGTTGGTGCGAGACGATAAGGTGACTTCGCTACTGGGGTAGCCCCTGGAACTAAGTCGATTTTGAATTCGACTTGGCGTTGTGGTGGTAATCCTGGTAGTTCTTCTGGAAAGATATCGGGAAAGTCGCGTACTACCGAAATGTTCTTGATGTCCTTCAGTTCTTGACTTGTATCAACGATGTGCGCTAGGAATGATCGACAATCCTTCCGCAATCACTTTCGAGCTTGGATGCACAAAATGATGCGAAGGTTTGTATTTGATTTGTCGCCGTAGATAACTAATGTTTCGTTGTTAGGGAGATTAAGACGGACTACTTTCTCAAAGCACATGATGTCGGCTCGAAGAAGACTCAACCAATCCATGCCGACTATGACGTCGAAACTTTTAATTTGGACCGGCATGAGATTGATTGGAAAGGAATGGCCGTCTAAAGTTAACGTACAGCCCATGTATATGCAGTTAGTGTTTTCGGTTTTTCCATTGGCCATCTCTACAGTGAATGATTTTTCTAACTTGCTAGGTTTAGGTTTAAGTAAATGAATAAAGTTTTGACTTATGAAGCTTCTCTCCGCTCCACTATCGAATAATATGCATGCATATGAATTATCGAGAAGGAACATACCAGCAACTACAGTTGGGTCAGCTACAGCTTCGTCGTGGCCTATCGCCAAAACTCATCCCATACCGTCGGTGCCTGCTGCCTTAGGGCAGTTCCTCTTGTAGTGGCCCACCTCGCCACAACCGTAGCAAGTCTGGCCTACACCCGTACTGGGAACTTGAGTGATCGGTTTTGCGGGGTCCTTGCAGAAACGGGCTGTGTGTCCCTTTCTGTTGCAGTTGGCGCACTGCATTTCCCGGCAAGGTCCATGGTGGTGGTAAGTGCATTTGGTGCACTTTGGAAGGTTACCCACATAAGGCTTTGTGGGGTAGGGATTTGTAGGAGCTGTAGTAGGTACAGTGGCAGCATTCACTGAAACCAGTTGTTTCTTTGCGGATTCTTGGGAAGACCCACCCTTCCCTTTATTCCATACTCTCTTCCTGTTGTTGTTGTTGTTTTGTTATTGTTGTTGTTGTTGTTGTTCCCTTTTTGTGGTTCTGGTGCAGAAACGGTTGAGTTCTGATGACCTCTGTAGTCAATCAGAGATTGTGCCAGTTCCTTAGCACTTTCAAAGGTGTCAGGTTTGGAAGCTAACACGCTTGATCGTAATTGGGGCGTCAGTCCCCAGATGTATCTTTCTATTTTCTTGCTCTCGGGAGCAATCATATCTGGGCAAAGGATTGCCATATCGCAGAATCTGTTGGTATAAGTTGCGATGTCAGTACCAACCATTCCGAGAGTCCATAGTTCGTGTTCGAGCTTTTGAATCTCTCCCCGTGGGCAATATTCTCTCATCATCATGGCTTTTAGGCTCTCCCAGCTTATAGAGTTTGCCACTATCAGGGTAAGTACTTTAACGTGGCCATTCCACCAAGTTAAAGCTCTATCAATAAGGGTGAAAGTTGCAAATTTGACTTTGCTGTGCTCGGGACAGGAGCAGATTTCAAAGACTGACTTTGTCCTTTCAATCCACTGTCTCAGGGCTAACATACCACCAGATCCATAAAACATCCGGGGCTTGGCATTAGTAAAGTCCTTATAGGTGCATTCTCGGGGTGGTCCATGACTCTCGCCATGGTTGGATGGGTGTGTGCCAGATCCCGAGCCATTAGTACTCGAGTTATTGATCTGTGACATGGCAGCTGCTACCGTTGCAGTGACTGCTGCTTGGAACATAACAGCATCAAATTGAGGTGGTGGAGGTGGTGGTGGTACCCACCGTTGTTTCGCCTTGGATTCCTACGCGGAGGTATCCTTCAACTATAGGTTGAAAAGGTAAAGATAAGAATTCCATAGAATAGAGAATTTATGTGTCTCACGAACTAAATTGCTATAGTTCAACAACAGATGCTAGTATAAGTCTTAAAATAGAAGAATGAAAGTTATTTGTAAGACTGAAAGTATGAAACAAGTATTTGGTTTCTCAAAGACTTTTCAAGGTTTGAACAAAATACTCAACATAGTAATAATAGTGTCACTTATATTAATATAAAAGTTGATACAACGAGCATGAAAATTTGACCCCTATTAGGGTCTCCGATTACAAAGTTCAAGAAATTTAAAGACTTTTAGCCGAGGTCCTAAGCTATAACAAAATTTGAGTCTTTGACAAGCACTACTTGCGACGTAGGTTGCGCTTGGAGCTTGACTCTGCATCTGATTGCTTCGACTCCATTAGACGCCTATCAAAAGTGGCTTGTTGTTCCCTTAGTTCAGCGAGGGCTGCAATCATTTGCGCTTGGGATGCCTCGGTTTGGAGTTGAGCATTGTCTTGTATCTTTTCCAGCCTACGGATGTCAGAAGTGTGAACCTGCACTTCCACGTTGACATCCTGGAGTCGGCTAGCTTGAACTCCGGACTGATAGGACTGATTGGCTAGCTTACCCACCATTACCGGGAGTGCCCGATCAGCCGAACCTCCGTCGCGAACATCATAGAAGTCCCGGCACATGCCGTATGGAGGACGTAAGTTCTGTTGTTGGCTCCAATGATGGAGGTGACTTCCCCAGACGGGAGTCGGTCCTTGAAAGTTCCTTACGAAGACGGGAGGTTGAACTGGTGGTGGATCGATCACTTCCGGTTCTAATTCGGTACCGGAGTCATCATCCACTTCTATGGGTTCCTCGTCCTCTTCGGGATCATCTTCGACCCATCCTCCGTTGCCTTGGTTGGGAAAGTAGGGGTCGCCGGGGTGGTGAAATCCAGCCATTTGACTGTACGAGAAATAGGGTTATAGGAGTTGAATAAAGTTGAAACTTGCAAAACATGTAAGTTAAACTAGTTTAGGTAGCAAATACTCCTATAGTATTTAAATTCTTGTGTTTGATTCTAGTAACGGTTTGGTAAGTTTTGACTTGTTAGTTACTACGATCATTCCTCGATATACGTTGGTCCAATCTCGGGCAAATATAGTTGATCACGCTATATTTGTCCAAAATCTGATTACATATATCGAGGCTTAATCGTAGTGACAACTTGTCTAAATACTTGTTGTATAGTTAGATATCATGAAAATAATTTGTTGTATGCATGTAATTGTACTTAAATGAACTATCAATTTAAGTTAAACGTAACGCTGCTTAAGCGAAAAAAAATGTTTTGTCAGAGAGTGTTAGTCCTATAAGCATTTATATTTTGTATATCTTATGTGGTTCGATATACTTAGTTCACTATAAACATTGCTCTGATACCAATCTGTCACACCCCCAAACCTGAACGGCGGAAACGTTCGGGGGCGGATGACTTCATGTGGTAGCGTAACAATAGAATACATAGTAAAGAAAGCAATACAACCATCATATATATAATTGAAAGTTTACATTTGTCAAAAAGTTACATGTTCAAAACCAATTACAATATGATGTCGAAATATGAGATTAAACTGGCGCCGCAGCATCCCTTCATCAAAAGCATAATGATACCTGAAATTACTGATTTCCTGGGACATACAAGTAATTTTGAAAGAGTAGATCAGCATTTAAGCTGGTGAGTTTCATAAGTATTTAAATGACAATGTTTGTATGAAATGAAATGTTTTGTCCTTGTTTGTTTGTGTTTAGAAAATCCTATATTTCCTACTAGTATAAAAGTAGCCTTCTCTCAAGACAAATGTCTGTTTCTAAAATGTATGTAAGTGTGAAATAACCAATGTGTTTGAAAACCTTGTAAATCAATGCATTTTTAATATCCCATGTGAGTTTTATAACCATACTATTGACTCGGAATGCCTATACACAACGTTCTTCAGGCGTTGGAATGTTATGACGTTTGTTACCCCAAACGGTGGACTGTAGCTAACAGTCAGCGCGCGGGTTGTCAAGCCCGTATAGATCTATACACAAACACCATGCTCCCCCTCCAAGGGATTCTGGTATATAATACAGGACTTGAAATGTGTACTCGAACGTACGTGAAGTTTATGTCTCACAAAACCGTGGTATAAAAATAGATTTACGTGTTAAAATGTTCGTTTGTTCTTGTATATGAAAGTGACTTCTTGAAAATCAAGTTTCTAGTATGTAAAAGTTAGCAATATCCTTCTAAACTATACCTATTATAGTTTTCTAAAAGTGTGTCTCGTTTGTTTAGAAATACCTAGAAAAGGAATCACTTGTTATGAAAGTATAGATTTTTGTAGAGCCTAAGATAGACAAGTATACATAAAATCTAAGAAAATGTTTAGTTTATACATGCATTACAAGAATTTATATTTCAAAAGATAGAGTTCTATTGTAACATATTTTATATACGAAAGTTTCCTATAAAGTTTATAAATCACATGTGATTTGGATATATAAAAGCATATAAAATAATTCTTTATGTAACACACGATAATACTTGTGTGTTTTACTTGTATTCCCCCCCTTGAAAGCATATAAAAGCATTTAGAATATCTTAAAAAGGTTAATTAAGGGGGTATGAAACTCACTTGAAAGTTTGAAGATAGCGAGATGGAAAACCGGGCAGAGTTTCGTCTTGAGAAACGGATTTTTCTCGGGATTCTCGGGAATCTCGGGAGTAAAATCGACCCTCGGGACTTGAGCAAAAAGACCAGAGCTTCGGGTTTGAACGGGCACGGAAATTGAGGCAAGATCGTGAGAGAAAGGAGAGAAATGGGGTGATTTTTCCGGAACCCTCGCATTTCTATTTATAGGGGGTCTGAGAAGCCTCGGTACGTGGGGCGTACGCTCGTACGCAGCGCGTACGCGTACGTCATGCATGAGCGAGTCCTCGACTGCCTCGGCTTCGGATGGGACGGATCGGATGGGACGGGTCGGATGGGGCAGGTCGGTAGCTTCGCATAGGGGCGACGTGGACGGATCGAGACCAAGGCCCTCGGGTACGCGGGGCGTACGAGGTTACGCAGCGCGTAACTCGGATGAGGACGCTGACTCTTCCTTCGGATATTACCGGATTTTTGATTTAAATATATATATAAATTATTTAATAAACTTCAAAAAATCATATCTCCTTCATACGAACTCCATTTTCGATGGTCTTTATATCCACGCGAAGGTGAGACTACGCTCTACAACTTTCGTTTAGACTCCGTTGGCAAATTCCGAAATTATTTTTATTATTTAATTATAAAATGACGTGATTAAGGAATTTCTTTAAAAATTCATAACGTCTTTATCTGACGTCGGTTTTTGCCAGACTTTTTACCGCTGAAATACCATTGTCGAGACCTTCGATTCTCGTTTAGGTAATTTCGGCCAAAAGTCGCTCGATCTCCGATTTGAGTTTTTAGCTGTCTGTTGCTAAGCCGAACTTGGAAAAATCTTAACTTCAATATACGAAGTCGGATTTGGGCGTTCTTTTTACGTACGATCATTGTTTAATGACATTTAAACATAGAGGGAATTTAAATAGAACTTTTTGGACAATTTATTATCAAAGTTAATTTTATTAACTCAAAAGTGGTTACAATACTTGACTTTTTAGGTCGTTACAAAGAGTTGAAATATCGGGTTATCACAGAGACATAAAGTATGTAAGTAACTTAGTTTCGTTATGTTCAGTGTATACCTTGATGATCTTATGATGTTCAATCATCAATGTACTGTGCAATACTAAGTACATCAACGTCATTCCATAGAGCTCTAAGACCAAACTCCAAATCTCCATTTGGCAGTTGATAGTGGTAGTTAGGGTTGCAAACGAGCAAAGCTACTCGCGAGCTACTTGGGATCGGCTCGTTAAAAGCTCGACTCGAAACCGGTTTTAAACGAGCCCGAGCTCGAGCTCGAGCTTAATATTAAGCTCGTTTAATAAACGATCTCGAGTCTATGTCACTAAGCTCGATTAGGCTCGCGAGCCTAAACGAGCCTTTATATAATATAATTTCTTATTATTTTCATATATTAAAATAAAAGCATATTTGGGAAATTATGGATTTTGGGTATTAATAAACGAGCTTCTTAACGAGCTTAAGCCGAGCTTAAGTTTATTTAGGCACATCAAACGAAAAACGAGTCGAGCCCGAGCCCGAGTCGAGCTTGTATAATTATTTACGAGCTCGAGCCGAGCTTAGTAAAAGAAAGCTCAAATCGAGCCGAGCTCGAGCTCGAGCCTCGTATAACTTAAACGAACCCGAGCCGAGCCTAGCCAAGCTCGGGCTCGGCTCGACTCGTTTGCACCCCTAGTGGTAGTAAATGACTGGCGGTACCTCATAACCAAACTTTATCATCACCTCGTCCAACTCATGCACAGAGAACTCATCCATGTCTACCAGGTCGATGTGGTCTAATTTTCCTTCAATGTAGCTTATCCCTGGGAATTTTATGAACCTCCCTCCATGATGGAGCTCAATAGTGAACATCGTGGGATATCCTTCTATAAAAATCATGAACCAAACCAAAAAAACATTACTTTATACGGATTGTAAAAGATTTTTTTGTTTTAAAGAAATATGTAAGAAACAGAGTACGTTACCGTAAATCCGGATTGCATCAAAACACTGATTTCTTGGCCTGATTTCCCACATTTGGAGCATACTTGTGGATTCGAACTTACGATTGAAGTTGATGATCAAATGCAAGATTTCAAGGAACGATTAGGGCGTTTGATCAACAAAGTGGGTTTAGTGGGTAGAGAGTGAAATGTCATTAACTATGTATATCCTTCAATATGGCGGTAATCGATGACATAGAGGTGGAAAGACGAAAATATCCTCGTCTATATTGTAGGTAATGGAATATATGGACGAAGGTTAGTGTGAGGGACCAAAGTCAATAGAAATATACAATTTTGGATCGGTGGTGCACCAAAGTATCGTTTTGGACCAAAGTCGTATAATTTTGCCAACCACGGGGACAATTTTTACAATTTTGTCTTTTAATTTTAATACTACTATTCCGTTCTAGATTCCAAGTCCAAATGATTTCTTATAGTTAACTAAATTCCAATCCCAAGCCCTATCCAACAAGAACGTTAAAATTGTTGACATAAGCCGTCCTCACCTACGTTGCAACTTGCAACATAAAACATAAAATCATGTGCGTAAAATCCCACTATCATAAACCACCTTCCCAGAAACCACCGTTTTCCTCATGTCAACCAAAGTAGGGAAAATAGATTAATAATCCAAACCAGGTGAATGAACCTTTCCCAATTCTTCCACCTATATATACCTCTCCCTATCATTAATCATCAACCGAAAACAGTACCGGATTTTGTTCCAAATATAAACTATCAGACTTGAAAACATTTGATTCAATTTTGAAAAAGAGTTATGGGAAATGATGGATTTGATTCCGATTTTGCTCTTCTTGAGTCTATTCGCCGTCATCTGTTAGATGATTCCACCATGAATTCCATCAGTGGAGCTCCACCGATGAATTGCCGGACCAACACCTTGTTTCCTTGCTTGTCGGACACCTGGGGTGAATTACCCTTGAAACAGAACGATTCTGATGACATGTTAATAGCTCGGTTTCTTCACGAAACGTTGGATTTCGAGAGCCTGCTGTCGCCGGGAAAGACAATGATACCAAACATCGCCACTGTTAAATCTGAGCCGGAGGTTTTTGTGGGATCGCCGGAGATTTCAAGTTATGAAAATGGATCGCCGCCGCAGACGGTGGGAGTTGATGATGTGACGCAACAGAAGGGGAAACATTACAGGGGAGTGCGACGACGGCCTTGGGGTAAATTCGCGGCTGAAATTCGGGATCCGGCGAAGAATGGTGCTCGGGTGTGGCTAGGGACGTTTGAGACGGCGGAAGATGCGGCGTTTGCATATGACAGGGCGGCGTATAAGATGCGTGGTTCTCGTGCTTTACTAAATTTCCCACTCAGAATTAATTCCGGTGAGCCGGAGCCGGTACGAATAACCTCAAAACGGAAAGCAACTTCGCCGGCGAGCTCATTGGAATATCGATCGCCAAAGAGGACAAATAGTTAGCAGTTGATGATGGATGCTGACTGTGACTATGGAATGTGGATCACTTTTTGTTTAATTTATTATTTTATCGCGTGTAAATGGCTGTTTTTTTGCATAAATGACAAATTTATTATTTTTTATTCATACAAAATCCAACTAATTTTCCTTAATTCACTGAAATCTCTATCTCCATCTCCATGCTTAATAAAAACCTCCCTTACATGCCACATGTCCTCCTTATAAACTAGAACTCTGCCACGTGTCATTCTCTCCCGCTTTTTAACCAATTTCTCCTGCCAATTTTCAATATCAAAATGAATAAACAAGAAATCTGCCACGATTCCTAAAATTTTGGAGCTTTTTATGATAACTTTCCTTGTATTCCTGCATTCAATCATTAATATAATTAATAATTAATAAAATTAATAATTCCTGCATTGGATTTGAAATTCAAATTGATCTGAAGATTGAAAATCAATTAAAATAAATTAGATTTTTATATCGAACATCTTAATTTGAAATTCAATTCCTTATCTTTTTCCATATATATATGCTGCATAATAGGAGATGAAATCGATTATTTTTTAATAAAATTAATATTTTCACTTATAAATACCATACGATACACCTAATATACTTTCCAACCTTTGCCGTCTGTCTCAATTCTAAAGCCTCTAAACCCTAAAAGAGTCTGCATTGCAGGTAATTCATCCCATTTTTCTTTTTTCTGCAAATATGATAACTTGTTTATTGTTAGTTTGATTTTTAATGATAAATCCTTCTCCTTCTATTCCTTTCTTCTCTGTTAAAAAAGTATTGATTTCCTTTGCTAAACACTATTCATCATCTTCACAAAGTTGCAAGAAAAAAAACTATATTATTTTTCGAACTTTTTTTTAACAGAAAAAATACCATATTAGATTCCTTTATTAAAAGTTATTTTCTGAAAAGTATGTCTACAAAATTGGAGTATATTGCAAACTAAAAATTCATAATTTTGCATATGTATATGTTTTCATCTTTTACTTTCGTCAATAATGTAAGCCAATAAACAACTGATATTCTTTCTTAATACTATTAAAATGTTCAATATACCTTTTTATTATATTATCATATTATATTTGATATATACTAATAACAATTAAGGAAACCTACTTTTTTTTGCAGATAAATGGCACCACCAAATCTTATTAAATTCCTTTTTTAAAAGTTATTTTCTGAAAAGTATGTCTACAAAATTGGAGTATATTGCAAACTAAAAATTCATAATTTTGCAGAATAATAAACCATATTTTGATAACAATCAATATGCCCTTTTATTTTTCTGTTTATCTTTTGCATATGTATATGTTTTCATCTTTTACTTTTCTGTTTATGTGTTACTATTCTGATTATGTGTTATACTAAAGGACGATTATGCCATTTCGTGCAGGAAAAACAACTAACATATTTTATGCTTACTATAAAAGGATTTATATCCCCTTTTTTTAGAAATGTTTATTTTAATAATGATCAATATGCCCTTTTACTTTTATGTTTATCTTTTGCATATGTATATGTTTTCATCTTTTAGTTTTCTGTTTATGTGTTATACTAACAAATATTTTAACATAAATTATCTACTATTGATTATCTTCACAATTTTTTTTATAAAAATTAAAAGTTCCCAGTTTATTTTTACTAAATGGCGATTTTGACCTTATGTGCAGAAAAAACAACTAATATTCTTACTTGATACTATTAAAATGATCAATATACCCTTTTATTATATTATTATATTATATTTGATATATACTAATAACAATTAGGGCAACCTACTTTTTTTGGCAGATAAATGGGACCACCAAATCTTACCTTGATAGCTGATGTGGATGTAACTAGGGATGACTTGAATTTCAAACTCCATGTCATAAACCTTTGGCATCAAATGTCTTTCTACAACAAAGATGAAATTTTTTCAATTGAGTTAATCTTGATGGATGAAGATGTATCCTACAAAAATTAAATTAATATATTTCTTACACATATTTCAATAATTTTAATTACTTTTGAAGTTTTACTCTTTGTATTAAATATTTTTAGGGGAAAAAAATCCAAGCTACCATCTCTAAAAGGAACATATATCGATTCAAGAATGTATTAAAGGATGGGATGTCATTTTACATCAAGGGTCCAAACTTTGCAGCACTGAAGAGCGGTAGTTTTAAGTTAACTCCTCATGATCAAAAACTGACATTAGTCCAACAAACTGTTGTTACGGAGTGTAACGATTTTTCTGGATCTGAATTTGGGTTTTCATTCGTTGATATGATTGAATTTCAAAAAAGAGGTTTGCCTCATAGTCATATATGTCTGTTTATGCATGCTGACTGCAAGGTTCCTACAGTTGAATATATCGATCCTATTATTTCTGCTGAGATTCCAAATATCAATGATGATCTAGAATTGTATTCACTTGTCAAGGAGTTCATGATTCACGGTCCATGTGGAGCTGAAAATTTGAATTGCCCATGCATGGTTGACAGAAAGTGTTCTAAAAACTTTCCAAAGCTATTTTTTAATCACACTTCAGTTGATTCAAATGGTTTTCTCTTATATAGGAGAAGAGACGATGGGCATTTTGTTGAAAAATCTGGTGTTCAATTAGATAACAGAAATGTTGTTCCATACAACAAATATCTATTGAAAAGATATCAAGCACACATTAATGTTGAATGGTGCAATCAAGGATCTTCCATAAAGTATTTGTTTAAATATATAAACAAGGGTCCTGATAGAGCTACTGTTTCTATGGAGCGAACCAATAATGATTCTGATAAAAACGATGTAGTGGATGAAATCAAAGAATACTATGATTGTAGATATATTTCTGCATGTGAAGCATCATGGCGGATTTTTCAATTCGATGTTCATTATAGGCATCCTGCTGTGATTAGACTACCTTTTCATCTTCCTGATCAACAACAAGTTGTATATGAGGCAGACGATGACATTGAAGATGTTCTTGATCGCACTTCAAATGCTTCTTCAATGTTCACATCTTGGATGAAGTGTAATGAAATCAATAAAGAAGCACGAAAACTTACATATGTTGAATTTCCTACAAAGTTTGTTTGGAAACGTAAAGGTCTGTTTTGGAAGCCAAGGAAAGTTGGATATGCGATTGGTAGAATTCACTCGGTTTCACCTAAACTTGGAGAAGCATATTTCTTAAGAATTCTTTTAAATAAAGTGAAAGGTCCTAAATCATTTGATGAAATTCGCACAGTCAATGGTAAACTATGTTCATCTTTTAAAGATGTGTGTTATAATCTTGACCTTTTAGATGATGACAAAGAATTTATTGATGCAATTAAGGAAGCAAGTCTTTCTGGATCTGGTTTTTATCTACGGTTCTTATTTGCTACCATGCTATTTTCCAACAGTTTGTGTAATCCAGAGATTGTTTGGCAAAACACATGGGAATATCTGTCAGATGGAATTCTGTACTATCAACAACAAAGATTAAAGTCTCCAGGTAATTCAAATTTTTCTCATTATTATTAAAAGACTATAATACAAAATTTTAGCATAATTTCAATTATATTTTACGTTTTAATCAATTTGTTTTTTATACGTTCTGATTCGTATATTATTTTACCTTAGGTTTATCATTAAACGATCAAATTAAAAACTTGACTTTGTTTGAGATAGAACAAATTTTACTTCGTAACAATTCTAGCCTTAAAGATTATGGAAAGATGCCTTACCCAGATGCTGAGTCTGTTTCATCTTCAAACAATCGTCTTATTACCGAGGAGCTAGATTATGATATACCAACTTTAAAGAACGAATTTGATCGGCTGTTTGTTAAATTAACAAATGAGCAACGGGACATTTTTCTAGATATCATGGATACAGTTAAACATAATAAGGGAGGTGTATTCTGTGTTTATGGTTATGGTGGAACTGGTAAGACATTTCTTTGGAAGACAATTTCTATAGCAATTAGAGCTCAAGGTCAGATTGTTTTAAATGTTGCTTCAAGCGGGATAGCTTCATTATTATTGACTAGAGGCAGGACAGCACACTCTCGGTTTATAATTCCCATAAATCTTACTGAGGATTTTTATTGTAGAATAAATCCAAAAAGTGATCTTGCAAGTTTAGTAAGAAAAACCTCATTGATCATTTGGGATGAAGCACCCATGGTACACAAACATGCATTTGAAGCTTTAGATCGAACTCTGAAGGATATATTAAAGTGTGTCAATCCTACGAATTCAAATATTCCATTTGGAGGGAAAGTGATTGTTTTTGGAGGTGATTTCAGACAAATTCTACCTGTTGTTCCGGGTGGCAGTAGACAAAACATTGTTAATGCCTCCTTAAGTTCTTCCTATTTATGGCAACAATGCAAAGTTCATAAATTAACAAAAAACATGAGGTTAACTGTTGGAAGCGATCCGTCTGCTATTGAAAAAATAAGGGATTTTGCAGATTGGCTTTTAGATATAGGAGAAGGTAATCTTGGTGGTCCGAATGACGGTGAAGCGATTGTCGATATTCCACGAGATATTGTTATTACTAATCCACATGATCCTATAGGTTCATTAATCAGTTTTGTATATCCTTCTTTACTGGATAACTTCAACATTGCTGATTATTTTCAAGAAAGAGCAATACTAGCTCCCAAGAATGAAGTTGTCCAAGAAATAAACGATCGTTTGCTGTCATTGTTTCCAGGAGAAAAAAAAAGAATACTTAAGTTCAGATAGCCTATGCCAATCCGAGTTTGTTCATGATGGGTTTGATGCAAATTTATACTCACCTGATGTTTTAAATGGTCTTAAAGTCTCAGGTCTTCCAAACCATAAGCTCATTTTAAAAGTCGGTGTTCCAGTTATGTTATTGAGAAACATTGATAAAAAAAAATGGTTTATGTAATGGGACAAGACTACAGGTTAAATCTTTGGGCAAACGTGTTATTGAGGCAGTTATCTTATCTGGAACTAATATTGGAAACCGGACTTTTATTCCAAGAATATCTTTAACTCCTTCTGAAGACAAGATCCCATTCAAATTCCAAAGAAGACAATTTTCATTGGTTGTGTGTTTTGCAATGACAATTAATAAGAGCCAAGGACAGTCTTTATCGAAGGTTGGTTTGTTTCTCAAAGAGCCTGTTTTCACACATGGTCAATTATATGTTGCTTTATCTAGAGTTCAAAGCAGAGAAGGATTAAAATTGTTGATTGTAGATAACGATGGTAGACTAACAAATAAAACATCCAATGTTGTGTATAAAGAAGTTTTTAGAAATTTGTAACTAAAACTTTCTACAATTTTATTATTTATCTAAATTTGAGTATTTGTTTTACTTATATTTAATTTTCATTTTATAGTATTATAATTTTTTTGCATATCTACAAATAAAGAATCCCAATTGCATATTCAAACAACTATCAGTTCGTAATTTCAACCAATAATTATGTTATCATAATATTGCAAAACATATAAACTTTTGAATTACTAAATATTTTATTATTAATCCTCAATAAATAAGTTTCATTTTAATTAATTTTTTTTTTAATTTCTAACCCGTGCTGCCCACGGGTTATAACCTAGTTCTTTATAAGAATCATTTAGCATTATTATTATGCTTGTAATTGTTAATATTTCAAAACAATTTTGAGTGATTCAAGTTTGATCGAATTCGTATTTATTGAGTTACAATTAGAATATTAAAATAAGAATGATTTCGCATTATCCATTTTACCATTTATTAAACATGATGTTCTTTTGGCAAAAGGTCATATGATAATATTGATCAAAACAATGAAATTAGACAGGAAAGCAACTCAAACATATAAAAACATTGTTGAGATCCATCAAATATTTAAAAGATATTTTTGTTAGCATTAAAATATATTCATAAATATATGTTGCGTAAATTTGAAGAGATACATACAGGGTTTCTAGAAGGTGACGCAAGATATGATTTCATTTAGATAAAATTACATTTCTGGTACCTATGGTTTACAACGAAAGACCATTGTATGTCCATTTCAGGAATTTTGGATACAAGGGTCCATTTTAGTTTTCTAGTTTCAAATGAACACAAAAGGTCATTTTGGCTAGTCGCGTGTTAACTTTTTCAGTTAAGGGGGTGTTTGTGATTATTTTTAACCTAAAAACTCATTTTTAATAAAATGACTTTTTGCCTTATAACTTTTTGCAAAAGAAGGTTTTAAAATGTGTTTGGATTATCTTTTGAGGGAGCAAAGGCTAAAAAGCCAAAAGTCATAAAAAAATCAGAATTTTTAGCTTTTAAAATCACTCATTTTTCTTCTTGCCAAAAAGTCATTCTAAAAGGACTTTTAGGGTGCGTTTGATACCATCTGACTCGGTTTGAGTCAGCTAATTGGGCTGACCCGGTCAGACCTTAGATGTTTGATGGTGTGCTTTCTCGGAAAGATATCTGACTCAACAGTCTTACCCGGTCAGCCTTGTAACATATGCTGACTGGGAATAAAGACAATCCTGCCCCTTAATTCTTTCTTCCATCGTTCCATTCTCAAGACCTAAAAAAAAAAAACGCCGACAGCTCCAAGTCGTTTCCATCTAGCAGCGGCGTCGCTCCTCCATCTCGATCGCATCTTGCAAGTCGCTGCCTGCCATCACCTCGGTCGCTGCCATCTTGCCACCGTGTAGCCACCATCTCACCGGCTAACAAGAGCTCGCCATCTCCGATTGATATTTCGATTTCTTGTCATTCAATCACTGCAATTCATCACAAACAGGTAAGAGTATTATCCTTTTATGTATAATCTATAATTTCAGAATCCGATTTGGGGTTTGGGAACACAAATTTTGGGTTTGGGATCGATCAATCTGTGAAATTGAATAAAATTCTTATCTTTTATGCAATTGATTGTCTATATCCCTTCATATAAAGCATGGATGCAGTAGATATGTTCCAATATACAACATTATTTGTAATCAATTTCATTGATTTAAGTGGGTCCAGATTTGTTTGCATTTTTTTTTTTGAAGTGTTATTTGTAATCAATTTCATGGACGAATTTTCTTTTGAATTTTGAACTGTTATTTGCTAGACTATTACATCCTCTTTTTTTTTTCCTGCTGCTGGGGATGTTTATTACTGCCACTACAAGGTAGTAGTGGCATTGCTGTTAGATTGAGCTTTTATTTGCCATTATATACATATTGTTTGCTTTGTTTTTGTGTTTTTTGGTGAATTAAAAGAAAAAAAGATATTGTCTTTAAAATACTTGAGCTTGAGAAGGTGTACAAATATCATAATTACCATGTCTATTTCAATTCTTGGGAGTTTCTTGTTTTATGGAATCAACATGATTGTCTAGCTTCATAGCATTTCCAATCTCATTACGAATCCTATGCACTGTAATAATACATAATAGACATATCACAATTCCACAGATTTTATGCTTTTATTGGTACAAAATAATTTTTTTATATTTAAAATTGTTTTTGATCATGATAAATTTTATGATAAATCATTTTAACTATTAACTTTTTAGGATGTTGGTTTGGAACGAGAATGAGGACAAAACTTTTCTTGATGCATGTATCCATGAACTAACCACTAATGGTCATGAGGGTTCCGGACTTAAGACAAGTTCATGGAAGACAATACGCGAAAAATTGATAAACGAACACGGTAAAGAGGTTGATCAGAAGCAAATGAGAAATCACTTTGACTACTACAAATCAAAGTATGTTGCTTGGGTGAAACTCAAAAACAAAACCGGCAATATATATGATCCTATAAAAAATAAATTTAATTTGACCGATGAACAATGGAAAGAAGAGGGGAAGGTAATATTTTTATAATAAATACTATTATGATTATTTTTATAACATATCCTAATATTTATAAAAATTGTAAACAGTTGAACAAGTTCGTGTTGTCATTGAAAACTAAACCTCTGTTGTTCCCTGATCTTTGCACCCAACTATTCGAAGGGTCGACCTCAACCGGCTTTCAAAGTTGGGGGCCATCTTCTACACTCCCTCGTCCAGTAGAAGAGTTTAGTGCCCATGATTTTGATGATGATGTTCAAATGGAAACCTCAACACAACACGTAGGTGCAAGTCAAGAATCTTCAGGGCGCTCAAAAAATATGGAAGTTGGTGGAAAAAAAAGAGTTGGTGGAAAAAAAAAGAGATGCAAGGGCTTTAGAAGTTGAGGATGAGATTGTCAAGCTTGCAAGGTCATTAGTGGAAAAAAACGAAAGAATTGAAAAAAGTGAAATGGATAAGGATGTTGATGCATGTATGGAGAAATTGAACAAAATGGAATGGGGAGAAGAAGATGAAAGACACAAAACCGCTCTTTTGTTATTTGGTGAAAGTGCCGATGTTAGGAAAGTTTGGTTACGACTTTCGCATACTAGTTGTGAGTCGTGGGTGATGGGTGCGGGTAGGAAGTATGGTTATCTTTGATGATATTTACTAGTTTTTTTGTTGCATGACTTTTTGTTACTTGCATGACATTTAGATGCTATGTTTGATGACTTTTTTGGATGTTATTTTGGATGATGTGTACTAGTTTTTGTTAATTTTGGATCCTATGTTTGATGACTTTTGTTACTTTGGATGATGTTTAGATATTGAATATGACTTTTGTTATTTACTAGTTTTTTGTTATATGACTTTTGTTACGTTGGAAAGTTTGGTTACTTTAACATGTTACCTAATTGTTTGTAACAGGTCAAGTATGGTTTCTGATGGTGAAGTTATAGCTTTTCTTTTACTTGTGTTTTATTGGTTGAGGTCAAACCGGCGCAGGCTAATTAGAATCCATACAATTAGAGATAACGATTCAAGCGGGTATGCGTATACGCAAGATTTGATGTACGGAGACCCTACACAATGTTTCGATATGATGCGTCTAACACAAGAGGCATTTGCTTTATTATGCAACCACTTTACCCAAAAAACTGGTTGCAAGCTAGTAGGACAATAAGCATTGAAGAGAAGATGGCTGTATTCTTACATGTTATAGGACATAATGAACGTTTTCGCGCGGTTAAGGGAAGATTTCATCACTCCACACAAACGATTCATCAATGTTTTCACGAGGTCCTAACAGCAATGATGTATTTTGCAAAAGAAATTATAGTACCAACAACTCCTAATCCAACAAGACATAACTCGGAACGACATAGACGGTTAAAAAATATTTTTTCCGGAGCAATAGGTGCATTAGATGGAACTCTTGTACATGCAGTTTGTACCTGTTGATCAACAAACTCGTTATAGAGGAAGAGGAAAAGGAGAATGTTTTCAAAATGTAATAGGAATTTGTGATTTTGATATGATATTCACCTTTGTTTGGGCTGGATGGGAGGGAATAGCACATGATTCAAGAGTTTTGAAAGAAGTTGCATTTAATTCGACTTCTGGATTTCCATTTCCTCCACCTTTTCAAACTTTTAACTTTTTAGAAAAGCTAAAAGTTCAAAAAATCATTTTGAAAATAATCCCAAACAACCTCTAAGTCTCATATAAAAAAACAAGCAAATTATACGGATGGTCCCTATGATCTGGGGTAATTTGCATGTTTCGTCCCTAACTTTTTTTTTCCTTTTGTTTTTAACACGGACCATCCATATTGTTTGTTTTCGTTGTGCATTTAGTCCATATCTCGTATAAAAAAAATATTTCTCTCTTTACTATTTTGTTTTCCAATAAACTAATTATTATTTATAATTTAAAATATTAAAATAATAATAAAATTTATAGGGCCACCTCCACCAAAAACATATGTCCCTTTCTTGTTCTAAAAGAAAAGCCAAATTAAATAAAGTGAAAACTTATGCAAATTAATTTGTTCATCTTCAAGAGAGGTCCAAATCAATGGCGAAACTATGACATAGATTGACTGTAACGTCCGTAGATCTGGGCTAGTCAATTTAGAGGCAATATGGATCGAAAACGACTTTTCGACAAAAGATTATTTAAAATAAATAATTTTAACCAAGTTTTAGAATATGTCTCAAGGTTTTCGTACATATAAAGAACGCCGAAATCCGAGTTATAACGAAAAAGTTATGGTCCGTCGAAGTTTTACGACAGAACAGGCACGACACCGGGAAGCGTAAAAAGTGAATTTATGAGAGAAGACTTTTTTAGCCTTAGTAATATAAACAAAAGTCGTAGAATACGTTAAAATAAGAAAATCGATAAAAAGAATGCCCAAATCTGACTTCGTATGAGGAAGTTATGATTTTTCGAAGTTTCGGATTAGCAGTGTACAACCCGAAATTCGAATAATAGACCGATCGGTTTTAGCCGACACGACCTAAACGAGAATCGAAGATCTCGTTAAGATTAGCGTAACGAGAAAAAGATAGGCGAAAACGGACGTCGGATGAAGAAGTTATGAGGGTTTAACGGACCAATCCTGTTTCAGCCTGTTAGTAATATAAAATTTAAAATCGAATCTATATTAGCCGACGAAGTCTAAACGAAAGTTGTAGAGTACGTTCCCGCCTTTGCGTGGATATAAAGAACGTAAAAAACGAAGCTCGTACGCGAAAGTTACGAATTTTTAAAGTTGAAGCATGAAATTGCGAGACTTGATGAAGGATCGACGACGTGGCACAATCTAGACCCTCCATCGCTGACCCGGTACCCGCTTCGGATGAGTGACACGCCACCTTCGCAGTACGCCCCGCGTCTGAGGTTGGTACACTCAACATACCTCGGTTCTTATCCATCCGAGTTTGAAGTGCAAGCCAGCTGGTGCGAGCTGGCAACCCTATCTGAACTACGCCCAGCGTAGCTGCTGAACACGCAGTGTAGTCCGAGCTGCTGTGCGCCTATAAAAGGCTGCGAAGATTTCCGAGTTTTTCACACCATTTCCTTTCTCTCTCTAGCCTATTTTGAGCCCCCAAAACCCTAGATAAAACCCCTAGCTCCCGAGGGAAGCCCCGAGGCTCCCAGAGTCCTGAGAAAAAGAGTCTTTCGGTTTCGAAACGCTGCTCCAAATAAAGTTCCGGTTTTCGTTAAAATCTGCTGTAAGTGAGCTATGCTTACACATTTTTTAATATAGCTTTCAAATAATTATAGGAATGTTATTAGGCCCTTAAAATAAGTATTTGGGCTATTATTATGAGTTATATTGAGTGTTATTAACGCTTATATAATAATAATAATAGTCAGACTAATTAATTTGTCGCAGTTATCGTTAGACTAAACCCTAGTGGTATTGGTACTAGGTTTTATCGAAGGAAATTGTTTTGAGAGTATCAGAGCGCTGTCCGAGTGCTGAGTCACCACCTTTCAAGTGAGTGCATAGTCCCTTTCATCTTACACATAGATATGAAGTATTTTATATAAACTACGTGCTATGTGTGCATATTATCTGAATACTTGTTGTCTATGTTGGATGAACGTTTTATACATGTTTTAAATGATTTAAACTATATACGTATTTTATATATACAAATATGTTGGGTACGATATGGGTAGATGAATGATGAGAGATAAAAGATGATGTGAGTAAACATTGACAACTATGGACTTAGTGTCTAATAAACGTTGGCAGCTATGGACTTAGTGCCTATTGGACAAACACCGGTAGCTATGGATTTAGTACCTGTTAGGAAATGGTAGCTATGGACTTAGTACCTATTAGATAAACGCTGGTAGCTATGGATTTAGTACCCGATGAATAGACTATAGCAGCTATGGAATTAGTGCTTTACGAACGAACATTGGCAGCTATGGACTTAGTGCCAGTCCTATAACCCTGGAAATAAGGGACTTCAGAATAAACGAATGCAGGATAGATGACTCTTATGATAAATCCTTAAGAGTAAGAAAGATAATGGGGATGGGTAATTGGGTTGATTGTTTGATTGTTTAAACATAATAATTATATTATTGTGGGTTGAAAACCCTACGTACTCACCAAGTTTCCCAACCTGACTCACTCAGTTTATTTATATCACAGGTGTTGATATGAAGTCACATTACACTGAGAGATTTAAAGAGATGTAGATCACTAGTGTAAATAAATGTAAGTTCTGTTTATGCTTATGTTTCTGTATTAACGATGACATCCCAAACGTTTTAAAATGAATAAAATACGTTTCTTCGAAAATGTTTTAATAACGTATTTATCATGTTTTTCTGGGAACAAATTCCGCAACATTTTTATTAAAAGAAGTACTCTGATTTTTATAAAGCATAAACAAAATCGGTCTTTTCTGGCCGTGAAAAATGGGGATGTCACATCGATGGTGACCAGTCGATATTCGCTCTTTCCCATGTCTCCAAGCCATTTGTTAACTCAACTAAAATGTAACAACAGAGGAGGTGAAGGCAGATTCTAGGGCATTGAAATTGTTGCCTGAAAACAACCAGAGGCCAGCGAACATGAAGCAATGGGTTTCGATGAAATAACTACCCATATTTGCCGCCCTTTAACCTCATCGACCCCCTTCAACCTCGTCGATGCCCTTCTCTCATGTAGTTTAAGTTGTAAACCCTAAATCGATGAAACAATCACCCACCGTCGTCGTCACATCCGCACCTCGAGGTTCCAGAGTGGTAATGCAAGTTGTGGAACCTCACGATTAACCACCACCCCGTCTCTTTTGTTCAGTTCCTTACAAGTCATGACCTTCATCCATTAATTGCATCTAATATTTCTCGGGTCGGTGGTGTAGTTAGGCGAAGCATCGCCAGTGGGAACAAATTTGGTAGCAAGACATCCAATTTAAAGGCCTAACTATTTCCAAATTTGATTTATCCATTCATTTTAGTTTCATCCACGATTTTGTGCTAATTTTTATTACACTCTGTTGAAAGCCATGAATTTGATTTTAGTCGAAAAATAAATCAGTTAACAATGATTTCAGGGTTTGATTTCAAAATCTGATTTTATATTCGGCTTTAATTTTGATTTTGAGTTTTGTTTTCATCTGATTTTGGGGTTAATTTGAGATTTTGATTTCTGCAAGAGCTTAATTTTTTAGAGCGTTTTCAGTTTAGATATACTTTAAGTATTTTGTTTATGGGTCACACGAGAAGAAGACAAAAGGTGAAGGGAAAGAGAAGGGGGAAGGGATTAAATGAGAAAGAAGAAGAAACAGAGTGGGAAAGATTTTAGAGGAGTCGTCAGAGTTTTGGTGTTCGCCGGAAATACGCAAGTGGTGGTGTCGATGGTCAATGGAGAAAGTGAAGTATGGGGTGATGAATGTAGGTGGTGGGTTCCATATGTGTAATCAAACTATTTTATTATTAGATTAATTATAAATAAATAACATAAAATCAAAAATAAATAAAAATAACAATATAGTCTTTTTAAGTCTGGCAAGGACCAAATGCGCAACAAAAATAGATTTTAGGAACCTTTCAAGTTAGAAAAAAAATGTTAGGGACCAAACACATAAATTATCCCAAACCACATGGACAATTCGTATAATTTACTCTAAAATAACATGTTTTCCCTTCCTACCATAGAACTAATTATATAATTTGTTGTTGCCGCAAACCATTTATCTATTATTTATTATTGTTTTTTGTATATTTTTTATGATTTAGTTTTTTTTTTTTTTTTTTTTTTTTTTTTTTTTTTTTTAAATTTTTTGTTGGAATATATTGTTTAAAATATTTTTTATATTTTATTTGCTTATATCTTTTTGTAATGTTATGCTAGAATATATTTATTAATATTTTTTTATCCTTTTTATTGGTTTATATTTGTTAAATATTTAAAGACAACTATAATAATAATTTAACATATAGTTTACTTAAATCGTATTTCTTTCTTTTAATATAGATAAGTTTATATAACTATTATTTTTTATTTAAATATTTAACCAAATAATATATATATATATATATATATATATATATATATATATATATATATATATATATAATTACTATTTTTACTTAAAATATCTAACTATATAGCATAAATAAGGTTATACAATTATTATTTTTGTAAAGCTTTTTATAAATACTTTTTTTAAAAAAAATATAAAAAGGTTTGGTAAACTTAAATATGACTAATATAAATTAAATATAAAGTTATTTATTTTAATATGATTAATATATAAACTAATTGGAATCTAAAATGAGTGTCAAATTATACATATGTCCAGAATTCATATAACTCGAAAACGAATATCAATGTTTTCGAGTTTATTATTTTATTTTTATAAAATTTGTACGTTTTTGAGTTATACGGCTTCTATTTAACCTATGTAAAACTTAATACATGTTTCGAATTCCAGTTACCATATATATTAATTCTATTAAAATAAATAATTATATACCTAGTCTATATTAATCATATTCGTATTTAACAAAATTTTTACACTTTTTTATTTTGCAAAAAGAATGTTTATCTATATTAACTAAACAAAAACAAATTTTTTTTTTTTTCAGATGCATGATTGTTGTAAAGGTTTGGAAGCGAGTATGTTACGAGTTATGATTATATTGTTCATGAAATATTTCAAAAATAAAAATAAAAAAACATTAAAAATGTATTCAAACAAAACATCAAAAAATAGAAAAAATTATTCTAACAAAACATAAAAAACATCTAAATCATAAAAAATATAATAAAATAAATAAATAAAAACGAAAAATAATAAAAAATAAATAATATAATAATAATAACGATAGTAATAACAATAAATGAAAAAAAAAAACAAAATAGAATAAAACAATGAAAATACTAAAAATTAAGACAAAATTTTAATTAAGTGATTATGTTGGTAAAATATATCATTATGGCTCTTTTCGTAGATGATATTTTGGTCGACGCCAATTTTTAAAGGTGTTAGTCAAAATGACATTTGTATTCATTTGAAACCTTAAAATGATTATATTCAAACTTCTTTAACATATTTATCTTTTGCAAACCGAAAATTGTCATAAAAGTTCTAATATTTTTAAAAAAATTTCATTTTAATCCCAAATTTTATTTTTTGAACAGAAAAGTTCCTAGTTCCGATTATTTGATTTTACACGATAACATATCATTTTCTGTTAAAATAAAAAAAAATGATTTTTTTATTAATTTGAGTCAAAATGAAATAATCGTAACTTTTATATTCAATTTTTTCTTTTTAAGACGAATGAAATTTTTCCAAAAATATTAAGACTTTTTTGACAATTTTCCTTTTGCAAACTATAAGAACTAAAATATGTAATTTTGTCTTAAATTTAATAATTAGAAAATAGTAATGGAATATTTATTTTTCGTTTATTCAACGAGAAAAGAACGGCGACTTGTACGCCCACTTGCAAGTAGTTAATGCACACGAATGGATGTGACGACAAGAGTATGGTCTTGTAAGACACACAAGGCAAGACTTTAGACTTCTACTGTTTTACATTTTGACTTTGGCTTTTCGAAATTCAATTTGGTTTTATACGTATCTTAAAATAAAAGTATTTATTTACTAATTACACATCAAAATTAGAAGTTGATAGGAAACTGTCAACCAAAAATTATCTTATCGTTACTATATTACAATACCAAAATTATTAATTAAAAGACCGTTAAGATCGGGATAGTCCTGTTAAAAATACCCGTTACCCGAATTAACCATCCGATTTTTTCAGGTATCGGGTAAATCGGGTATCGGGTAAATTTTTTCGGGTAGTGGGTAACCCGAATTTTTTTTCGGGTCGGGTAAAAGGGAAGTTATTTGGGTTTCGGGTATACCCGATTACCCGAAATATATATATATATAAAATAATGTCCCTTCGTGAGTTTATCTAACCCTCCCAATTCCCAAATCCCAATTTCCCTCGTTGAGGCTCGTTCTATTTTCCCCACGTCAAAAAACGTACCTCGTCCGCTCTTCGTTGGTATTCGTCACCAATGGATGACTATACTGAAGTAGAAAATGAGACGATTGAAGTTGACAACCCAACCAATGATCAAGTTCCACAAGAAAAAGAGAAAAAAAAAAAAAAGAATTCAACCCAAGATCGAAAGTTTGGAAAGAATACTTGACATCTCAAATAGTATTAAGTAAAAAATCTCAATGTTCAAAGTTTAGTACGACATAATTATTTCATTACATTTATTTTTAGGTGCCATTAAAAAGTAAAAAAAAAAAATTTAAAAATTGGGTAATACCCGAATTACTCATACTCGAATTACCCGAATTTAATTTGGGTAGGGTAACGGGTAAATTTTTTTATATGAAAAACCTGAATTACCCGAAACCCGAAAATTTTACCCGATCAACACCCCTAGATCGGGATGTTACCTAATTTTAATTTACACTTTGTAATATTCCAATGGAGAGATTCTAAATAGTCATCAAATATGTTTGCAGTGTCTTATGTGTGCAGTACTCATAAAAATGATATTGATTAAAACATCAATGATGAAATTAACTTCAACTTTTTAAATATAAAATATAATTTTTATTGCTATAAACCGTAAAAATTAGGAAGAAAAAATCAAAAATAGAAAAGGAAACAAGATAATGATGATCATATACAATTAAACTGGGTGTGAAACTCATGTCTTAAATGAGTTTATTTAAAAAAAACTAATTACAAAATTCTAAACATTTGAAAAGTATGAATTTATAAGAAAAGTGAGAAAATATTGAATTATAAAAATTAAAGTATTTTTTTTCTATTTTAAATTTAAACAAATAATTTAGATAAATAAATAAAGAAAATTAATGAATTTTTAATTTGGTAATTTTGAAATTTGAATGAAAATTCATTAATGAAATTGATATGCATTTATTATTGAATATAAATACTATCTACAATTTAATAAAATGAAAAAACCATAATATGACATGTGGAATAAAAATTAATTTAAAATAACCACAAAATTACGTGTGACAACATAAATGAGAATATGACATGTGACAAAAAGATCTTTACTTATTAGGGAAGATACATAAGATCATAAAAACAATATCAAGAGTGCCATGTTGTTGTGCCTAATTTAAGATAAATGAATGAAGTGGTGATTCTCAATGAGACTTTTTGCCTCTTACAACATACGATGCTCGATTAAAAATGCATCGCAACAATCAACATTTTTCAAAGGTAGACAAATCTTAGATGACCCTTTGATGGTAAACCAGATTATTGGCTGGTAAAGAGAATATCATGAATGCCACGTTGTTGTGCCTAATTCAAGATAAATGAATGAAGTGACGATTCTCAATGAGACTCTTTGCCTCTTACGAAATACGATGTTCGATTAAGAATATCCCACAACAATCATCATTTGTCAAAGACAGACAAATCTTAGATGGCAATTTGATAGTAAATGAGATTATTAATTGGTATAAAAAGAAAAGAAAAAATGATGATTTTGAAGGTTGATTTTTATAAGTCGTACGACTCTGTAAGTTGGAGTTATTTGTAGCAAATTTTTTTGTTTATGGGTTTGATTAGAAGTGGAATGGTTGGATTAATGCATGTCCGATGTCTTCTCGTGACACCATCGTTGTTAATGCATGCCCTACTCATGAATTTTCTTTATACAAAGGCCTTCGACAAGGTGACATGGTATCCAATTTCTTATTTATTATTGTTATGAAAGGTTTACACTTGGCAATTGTGGATGTTGTAAGCATCAAAACATTGCATATGATGCTCTGTTTATGGAGAAGAACGTTTTTCTCTATCTCAATTATTTTATGCATATGATGCTCTGTTTATGGAGCAACGAGATCATCAAAACATTACAAAGTTGGTTTCGATTTTGAACTATTTCTACATGGTTTCTGGGATTAGACTTAATTTACAAAAGTCCAATTTATATGGTATTGGTGTTAATGATGCTCAAGTGGAGGTTATGGTTATGGGTACATGGTGTTTAGCTACCTCGTTTCCTTTTCATTATCATGCCTTATAAATTGCAGTAAAAATGAACCAAACTGATAAATGGGATATGGTGGTTTCGAAATTCAAGAAAAGATTTTTGGATTGGAAAGCTAACCTTCTTTCTATGGGCGGTAGTTTAATTCTGATCAAATCTCCTCGGATCAAATCTCCACTTAACAACTTGGGTATTTTCTATATGTCCTTATTTAAAATGCATAAGCTGGTGTTGGTTGCTTTAGAGTTGTAACGTCCGCGTTTCTCGGTAGACATTTATTATAAAAATATATATTTACGTTGTTCAACAATTGTAAACTTTTTGTAAATAAATGAAATAGAATCATTAAATCATGTATATGCTTGTATAAAAGTGATTCGTATATGATATTATATGTATATAATATTTGTGTGTAAAAACTTATTTTAAATCTAAATAAATGATAGAAATTAAAATATTATGTAGGATAAATAATATAAACAAAAGTCATACATATCATGATCACGAGCATGTGGATATAAAGAACGCTTAAACCTGACTTTGTATGAAGAAGTTATGATTTTTCGAAGTTTCGGCACGGCACAGTCATCAGTGTGCGACATAGAAATCAAAATGAAAATCAGTTGATTGTCAACCAAAACAATCTAAAGAAAAGTTAGATTTCTCTTAAATATGAAACTGTTGATATAGAGAACGTTGAGAACGGAGTTCGTATAAAGAAATTATGAATTTCGCAAGGTCTTTTACAGTGTAATCTGAGATTAGCCAACAGAGTCTAAATGAAAGTTGTAATACTCATCAATACGGAAGTGGGATATAAGAATGTCAAAAACGGAGCTCTTATGAGAAGTATACGGTTTTTAGAAGATTGAAATTTTTACCTGATAAATGTGACGTTGACCAATCAGAGTGTGCCACGTGACAGGAGATAAATTCGTGCTGCCTACGCTGGACCGCGACACGATGAGCTCTAAATCGTAACACAACGAGCTGTTTCTCATCATGTAAATAAGAAGTGAAGCTCACTCTTTTTCCTCACACTTCAAACCACAATCCTCTCTAAACCTCCCACCCCTTGAGTCTAAATCTCCCTAGTTATTTAGAGTATTTTAGAAAAGCTCCAAGTCACGAGAAATCCGACAAAAGAAGCCTTCAGAGTCGAAGTTCTGCCTACAAACTCTCCGAGCTTTTGTCAGAAAAATCTGTAAGTTAAGCTGTACTTATTATGATTTAAGTGTAATTTATATTTATATCCATAGTCGTTATTATGGACCTATAAATATGATTTATTTGTAATTCCAGTCATAATATTGATTGATCTACTTATGGGGGGTGATATCTACGTTATATCTAGTGAGGTGTTTAAAGTGGATCTCTATATAGCAAATGGATCTTACCTCCGATATGATCTTACCTGGTTATTTCTTATCAGCTAGAACTTAAAGAATTCATTAGGATTGTTGATGAATCTAAACTATTGTTATTATAGTTTCAAAACAAAGACTAACGCTTAGTGATATATACATCTATGTCTTCTGAAAGGAAAAGCTAAGGTGTTGGACGAAGCACTGACCTAACCACACATCATCCACTTTTAACAAGGGAGTATAGAGTTACTTTAGCTTACACATAGATATAAAGTATTTTAAACGCTTAAATGTTATGTGTGCTATTTATCCGTATTTTCAAAATATGTTAGATAAAATAGCATGACAAGCTTTTGTTGTTTAAGTGGTTGATGGAATAAATGATTTATTTTACCATAATTATTGGGTAGATAAGGGATGAGAAGGAAATAATAATAATGTGAGGTCATAACCATTGTAGTACTACTGTAGTGATGAACTAGTCATCCAATAGATTATAAATGATGACCACCGACTATTCTCGACAGTCTTGTGGATTACTGACAGACTCATTACATGTAGGTGTTAATGAATCGTATATTCATTCGATGTACTCTATCCTCCACATGGTCTCTTTATTGACATATATTGCTAAGGAATCCATTAAGTGATATTGTCTACTCGTTGCTTATAGTGATCCTTTAGGATAGGTCCCTTGAGATCATCATCTTAGGATCAAAGAGCGAGAATAACGGGAATGGGTAATTGGGTTAATTATTTGATGTTAAATATATTTAAATGATTTAATTATATTATCATGGGTTAAAACCCATGTGTACTCACTAGGCTCCCAAGCTTGACTCACTCAGTTTATTTGTATCACGAGTAGCAGAAAGAAGGTTGTGGAATGAATGAGTGTATCTGCCAAGTGATAAAGGAGATTAAGGTCATTAGTATAATAAAAAGTTGTGAGGCCTGTAATGATTACTTCTGCTTATGTTTTCTCTATCAGTTATGACATCTGGTGTTTTTAATATTAAAACTTTTCTTTAAAAATGTTTTAACTCCGACTTAGTTTGAAAGAAGAATGTTTTCTGACAAATTCCGTGATAATCTATTCTTCAAAAGAATACTCTGTTTTAAATAAGCATAAATAAAAAGTTTTATTTGGCCAAAAACAATTAAGGATGTCACAAGATTCTTTCAGGTGTCGTTTCTTTTGGGTTGGGAATCACTCAAATAGCAAAATTACTTGGGTAAAATGGATATTGGTGTGAAACTCTAAAGATAAAGGATGGTTGGGTAGTGTTAGTTTAGAGGCTTTTAACATTGCTCTTTTTATATAATGGAGGTGTCATTTTTATAATGAAGCCGATGCAATTTGGGTGAGGGTGATTCAAAATATTCATGGAGTGCATGTAAGATGGGCTCAACCTCTACTAAACCAAAAAGTGATGGAATTTGGGTTCTATGGTTCAATTATTTAATAGAATCAATGATATGCAAATTATTCCCAATTTTTTATTTCAAAGATGCATTGATAATGGGGAACTACAATTGTTTTGGGATGAGTTTTGGTTAGGAGAAGATATGCATGTGGTTAGTGTAACACCTAGTTTCTAGAGCGGATTGGTTTAAGGCTTCAAGGGGTCAAAGGCTTTGCTTTTAGGTAAAACCATGTCTCACAATGTGACCATAAAGAGGTCACGACATGACAATATATTAAATAAGAAAGTTGATTTAAACTGAGCACACAACATGAGAAATAGGAGCTCACAATGTGAGATGCGTTGCAGCCCAATCCCATGATCTTTTAGGGTTTCCTTCATATTTAATCCTAGTAAACTTTATTTTAGGGTTCCTTAATAGCCTTATTCTCCCCTAAGCATAGAAAAACCCTAACCTCATTCTCCCCTAAGCATAGAAATACCCTAACCTCATTCTCCCCTAAGCACAAAAAAACCGCTAACCCTAGCCACTCCTTGTGATTCTTGAGATTTTGGTGGAGTTTTGATGGATTGAAGAAGAAGAGAACACCATTAGAGAATAGGTTCAACTTGTAAGTTCCATTTGCAAACTGTAGCAACATCTCTAGACCATTATGAATTACTAAGATTCAAGATTTTTGTTTCCTTGTTGCTAGATCTAAGGTTTTATGCATATTTATCCATGAATATAAGGGTTAGAGTGTTGGGACTCCATAAAGTTAGCAACTTTATGGATCTTAGAGTCCCTTGGTGATTATATGTAATGGATCTAAAGTTTGGATGATGTTTGAGTTCATACTTGAGAATTGATCCCCTTTTCTTCATGAATTCCATAGTTTGAGCTCAAGTCTTGTATTGGACATGCAGTACCTTAAATCATTGATTTTTTATTATCCTTGGGGTGTTAGGAAGCCTTCTGGAAAAGTTGGATTAGTGGCTTAATGTATTAAGAAGTTTATCGATCAAAATGTCATTTAGACTGATCTCACGACGTGAGGCTTTGTATGTCACGTTGTGAGGATCATGAGCCTCTGCTATTTTGTCCCTTAATGGATCACGACGTGAACCATAGTTGGTCACATCGTGAGGGGCAGTTTGACTGTTGACTTTTTGTTGACCATTGTCTGTTGACTTTTTGATCCGTTTGACTTCCGGTCAAACTTAGAGGTTTTGGGCTATTGATTAAGATTCTTCCATGATTTGGTGATAGAGGGATCGTGGGAGCAATCAACAGTGTTCTAGGTTCTTCGTTTCAGGTGATTTATCCTCATTGTACTTGTGGGTCAAAGGAACCAAGGCTGGCTTACTGGCTTTTGTATCCTGGTATACAGGATGTTGCTATGCTGTAGCGATATGTTTGATCTGTATCCTTTTATATAGGATGTTACTATGTTGTAGTGATATGTTAGATTTGTATCTTGGTATATAGGATGTTGCTATGTTGTAGTGATTTGTTAGATCTGTATCTTGGTATATAGGATGTTGTTATGCGGTAGTGATTTGTAGATCTGTATCACTACATGTACTTATTGGTTATTGATTGTTATGGTATATGTTGATGTGATATGGTTGGTTGGGTTGAGGCAGTCTTGTTTTGTGTTGAAGGCCAAGATACCAGGGCGGTCTGGATAGATTGAAGGCCTACTAAGCGGTCCAGTCAGGCGAAGGCCTGGAGAGTGGTCCAGATAAGTTGTAGGCCCAATGCGGCGGTCCAGTCATGTTGAAGGTTCTGAGAGCGGTCCAGATAATCTGTAGGCCTGGTGCAGCGGTCCAGTCAGGATGAAGGCTCATGTATACATGCTGTTAGTTGTGGTATGGTTGTGTATGGTACATTGGGAGAACTCACTAAGATTTGGCTTACAATTTCATTTTATTGTTTCAGGTACTTCAGATGATCGGGGGAAATCAAAGGCGTGAGTGTGCACATACTTCATATTTTTATGTTATTAAACTTTCGGATACTTTGGATTATGATTATTACTTTTGGAACAATGTTTTGTAAACAATTATGGTCTTTGGAATGATTTTGTTGATTGACCAATGAAAACATTTTACCTTGATTTTTGGGATGTTATAGTTAGGCTTCCTAGGATACATGCCTTGGATTTGAATAAGGAGTGTTGTGTTGTAGATAAGTGGATTGATAAGAGGTGGTCTTCTTCTTTTCATCATCCTTTTCATGAAGGAGGATGTATGAATTCTCCATTGGCGATTCTTATGGATGTACTGAATCAAGTGAATATTAGTAATCGTCCAGATAAATGGGAGTGGGTAATTGGCACAGATAGGAATTTTAAAGTTAGCAATCCAAACTAGATGGTGTAGATTGGTTCCTATAAAGCTTAATATGATTCTTTGGCGAGTTCTTCGCGATAGGATTCCGACTAAAGAAAATTTGGCATCAGTATTCATTCTATGTTATGTACTATGGGCTCCCCACAGAGTGAAGATTGTAGTCATGTGTTTATGAAGTGTGAAGTAGTTAATCAGATATGGGGTAAGGTTCTTAAGTGGACGGGCCTCCTGTTTTCTATGTTATCTCCTATGGGCTCCCCACAGAGTGAAGATTGTAGTCGGTGGATGAAAAATCCACTCATGTATAACTCTGTGTAAGTGCTTTTTCTTTCTAGCTTCTTGCATGTGTTCTTTTTTTAAATAAAATTTAGTTGTTAAAAACAATAATGGTAAGATGTGTCGTTTGATTATTTTGTAAGTAATTTATACAAATGGTCCCTAGAGTGATTAGAAAAAGAAAATAATAATAGTTATATAATAATAATAATAATAATAATAATAATAATAATAATAATAATAATAATAATGTATTTATAATAACAAAAATACAACAAAAAGAAAGAAAAAGAACACAAAAAAGAGAAAAAAGGAAAAAATAATCAAGTGAAAGATGTATTTATGTCCAATAAAAAAATATATAATATGAGAAGATTATGGGAGGAGCTTTTTTATTGGAACCGACGAATATTATTAATAAAAAAACGAACCACTACTAGCAAGAGACTAGCAGGGAATGCAAATACAGAGACGAAATAGAAACCTTCATGGAATGAGATACATTGAAGTGGACTTAAAATATAAAGGGAGAATCATTCCAATTTTCCCAATCACTGATTCCTTCTTTGCCCCTACATTTTATCCATAAGAACACCAATGACTTAATTGCCCCTGCACCATAAGTGGGACTATGAAATATTCCATTGAACACCTGGTCATTCCTAAGTTTCCATAGTATCCAAATTAAGCCGTGACAAATGCTGAGGAAACTTATCGCCTTCCTTGGGTTGGCGCCCCAATATTCTGCGAAAGTGATTAGTTCACTAACTGATGAGAAATCTTCCTGTTGTATGCCACACCAATTGAAGATAATCTTTCAGACTTCACATGCGAATGGACATTTTACCACGATGTGATCAGAGCATTCTAATCCGTTAACACAAGCGCAACAATTATCATTTTCTATATCAACCCCTTTGCATATCAGAGCCACTGCGGATGGGATCTTCTGTTGCATTGCTCTCCATATAAAACAGTTAACTTTAATCGGTGATATCTTATTCCATTTATAAGTTGGTAGAACTCGATTAGGGTATTGTAAGTGTTCGAGTTTTTTCCTTAGTAAACTTACTGTGAATTGATTGCCATTATCTAATGCACAAACCCACTAATCTTCGCCCGGTTCCAAATGCACCCTTGATAAATCGTTTTTGAGATTATTGATATTCCTTATTTCGTTGTTTTCAATCACGTTGGATTTCCAATGGGCTACAAACTGATTCTCAATATATCTGTCGGACACCAAACATTTCTTCCTAGATTCCAGTTCAAAAAGAAATGGGTATTTTTCTCCAAGTGTAACTGGGCCTAACCATTTGTCATACCAAAAAAGTGTATTATCACCGGATTTGATGTTTAACGGAAAAATATCCATAGTGTCCAAACCAACTTTTTTGAGATCATTCTTGCATGCTGCAATGTTATTCCATACGCCTCTGATTTTCAGATTTGAAAGATAATCATGAGGCTTATTTTGAAGATTATGAAAACCTTTAACAACATTAACCCAAAGTGAGTTCTTCTCAGTTTTTAGTCGCCACCACCATTTTACTAGCAAGCTAGTATTCAAGGTACGAATAGTTCCCACTCCTAGTCCGCCTTCAGATTTGGGAGCAACAACTTTGTCCCAAGACACCCAATGGATTTTTCTTTTGCTGTCATCCCCGCCCCATAAGAATTCGATAATCTCTTTAAAAACAAATTTCTTGGTATCAATATGCAATTATTGATGGGCCACTTTAATGAAGTTAGAGATGTGGATGATAGATTTTATTTTAATTGAGCTGTAAAGAATTTGATAATTGTATCTACGTAACTAAAATTCTTGAATATAACATGGGAGGTCGTAAGTTCACATGGATGAGTGATGATCATAGAAGACTAAGTAATCTGGACAGGTTCTTTGCTTTTTAATACCTTTCTTGGAAGATGGCCCTTGGTTTCCATTATAGCTCTTCCAAGAGAGTATTCTGATCATTCTCCTATTGTCATCCTTGGAGAATATCAGGATTTTGGTCCTGCATCTTTTAAATTTTATAACCTGTGGCTTTTTACTAATAGGATCAGAGATATTAAAGCCGTGGTTGGAAAAATGTTTCATGGCCCTCGGGATCTTGTTCTTCTTAATAATCAAGAGTTGTCAAAGGGGCTATAAAAATTAGAGGAAAGAGACCACAAGAAAAGAGCTCAAAGAAGTAAAGGAATTAGAAAAAGGTGGAAATATATTAGTATGATAGTTGAAACTCATTCTATTTCCACTTCTGAAAATGAAAATCAAAAGGAGCGAAAGAAGTTGATAAAGGATTTTGAGTACTCCATAAATTTGGATCTAAAAAACAAAAGGTCAGACTTAAATGGAAGACTTATAGGGATGAGAACTCATCCTTTTTTCATAGGGTCAGATCCAAAAATAATAAGAGGACTAGAATAAACGACCTCTCCATTAATGGTGTTGGGATCTGAAACCCTATAGCATCAAAAAAGAGGTATGAGACTTTTCTCAACAAAATTCAATGACGATATCGAGCATAGGACGAAACTTAGAATCAACCACTTTAAAATGTTCATTGAAGATGATGACTTATTCTTAGAAGTTGAATTCAGCCCATTAATAATAAAAAAACATGTATGGAGTTGTGCTAAAGGAAAAACATCGAGCCAAACATATTCACTTTCAATTTGTTCAAGGAATTCTGGGATATTCTTCAACCGGAAGTCACGTTTGCTCTTAAACACTTTGATTCGACAGGTCGAATCTCGAGAGGGGACAATGCTTCTTTCATCTCCTTTTTCCTAAAAAATCAGGATCCCTTATCACTTTCTGACTACACCCTATATGTTTGATTAGATGCTTCTCAAAGACTCTATCAAAACTTATTTTGTTTCTGCTCAAAAAAATTATTTCATCGATCATTAGTATTGAGAAGATGACATATATCTTTGTTCGTAATATTTTGGATGAGACTTCTAATATTAAGAGACTTGCTCATGGTCCAAGAAAAAGATGATGTAATTTTAAGTGGATCTCAATAAAGCATTTGATTCCTTTTCATGTGAATTTCTAGATTAAGATATATTGAGGTTCGTAATATTTTGGATGAGACTTCTTAAATTTGAACGCGTATCGGTTCTTGTTAATGGCTCTCTAACTAAGGAATTTACTATTTCAAAGGGTGTTGAGCAAGGGAGCCCGTTGTCACCATTCCTATACATTCTAGCAATGGAGGGTCTACATGTAGTTGTGAAGGTAGCCATGGAAAAACATATTTTTTTGGCATTACATTGCCAAATGGGGGTCCCACGTTATTAAATTTTATGTACGTATACGATGTAATGTTTATTGGTGAATGGACGGTGACACATGTCATCAACCTCAAATAGATGCTCATATGCTTCTACCTTGCTTCTTGTCTCAAGGTACATTTCAATAAAATCTAACTTTTTGGTTCGAGTAAGTAATGAAGAATTGGCTAGAATGGTGAATCTCTTAAATTGTGAATTTGGCACACTTCCATTTACATATCTTGAAATTCCTATCTGGAAAAATAATCTTTTTGGAATCTAAAACCCTATAGTTGATCATTTCAAATCAACACTTAGCACGTTGAAGGAAAAAACTTATCTTTTGGGGAAAAATTAACATTAGTTAAATCGGTCCTTGGTAGCATACATATTTATTACTTCTCCATCTATAAGGCACCCAATAAGATCATTGGATTTTGGAAAGCATTAAACACAATTTTTCATGTGGGATGGGGATAATACAAAGAAGATTGATTTGGTGGCATGCTAAAAAGTTTTATCTCCAAAAGATATAGGAGGGCTCGACATTAGATGCTTACGCCTCGTTCCGAGTTTAACAAAAGAAAAGAAGAGAGGAGAAAAGAAAGTCACGAGAGAAAAGAAGAGAAAGGAAAGGAAAAAAAAATTTCTTTTGTGTTCCCGAGTTGGAGAGAAGTAGAAGGAAAATGAATCATTTTGTTCTTTCTTTCCAAATCCTCCCAAATTGGAAGGAAAGTTAGGAGGGAAAGTGATCCTCCCATTTCCCTCCACTCCCTTCCAATTCCCTCCTTCAATGAAACTCGGGAACACCAATTTCTTTTATTTTCTTCTCATTTCCACCCATTTCCTTTCCTTTTTCTCCTTAAGTTGAACTCGGGAACGAGGTGTTAAGGAAAATGAATCTTGAATTGATTGCAAAATGGTGGTAGAGGATAAAAGTAAATAAAGTGTGTTTTTGATCTAAGGTTATTCAGGTCATTCATAATTTCAATGATCACGATAATAGTCGTATGGCAAAAAAAATCAAACCCTAGAGCATGGCTTAACATTTGCAACATTGTTGAAGATATGGTGGAATTTAGAGTCAATTTTCGAATATTTTAAAGGAAAGTGAATAATGGATCTTGCACAATGTTTTAAAAAGATGTGTGGATGGGAAGCATGACTTTACAACATAAGTTTCCTTGACTATTTCACGCGAAAAAAATTGCCTCATTCCAGACAAACAAGAAGTTATGGAAAATGCTCTCTTCAAATGGAAATGGAATGGAACACATATAAGGAGTGTAGTTGAATAGAGGGAGTTTTCTGACCTTACAACAATCTTGATTGGATTAATGCATATCCCCAATGTTGATACATGTGAATGGTTAGGAGATGATACTAACGAATTTTAAGTTAATTCTTTTAGATCGTTCATAGATGTAGCTTCAACTGAACCACAACCTTCCTTAATTCCATGGATAAGCTGGACCCCAATAAAGATCTTTTTTTTTCATATGGAGGGTAATACTAAATAGAATTTTGGTATCCACATTATTGGCACAAATGAGAGTTCAAGTCACTTCCACTACATGCCCCTTGTGCAATCTGGCCGATGAAGATCGAGACTACACATTTGTTATCGAAATGCAATTTGTGCATGAAATTTTGTAATGGGTTGATAACTTGGATGGGACGAATTTGAGGTCTAGTACATATTTAGTGGAATTGGTTTCAAATGTGAATAGAAACGCGAGACACGATAAGAGGAAGAATGCATTTTATTTTCACTTATCGGAACAACTTTTCGGGATATATGGAAGATGAGAAATGATTACATTTTTAGAAAAGTAAGGATTTTAAAGGAGAAATTAATGACTCATATATAATTATATTTATTCTCATGTGTGGAGCATAAGGGAAAGATTAAGAATTTTGGATTTGTTACGGTGGATATCCTCTTTATTGGAGACTTGTGATTGAATCATGTTATGGCTTAGTCTTTATTTCCTCGGGGAGGAAAATAAAAAAGGTGCTTAAGCTACAAATTTCAATGGTGTTTCTCTTGGTGTGGTACCGCATACATAGAAAACACACAGTTTGTTTGGTGTGAGTTTTATTTTATTCTCAAGGGTAGAAATAAAATATGTTATTGTCAGTGTTTGGCAGTACTTTCTTTGATTTTGGATTTTTTTTCGTGGTGTGGTGTAAGTATTGGGGATATCTTGGTGTGAGTTTTTCTTTTCTTTTGTTCGTTTTTTCCTCGTTAAAAAATACTTCATAAGTATTGATAAGGCTAATGCTCTACAGTCTTTAGCTCACAGGTGATAGATTGTGCAAGTTAGGGGAATAAAGACATTCATGCCCCTAATATCAGTTATATTACTGGAATAAATCTGGAATGAATGATCTAGAGAATGAACATTTATACCCCGGAGGATCGCTTGTTGTGATAGAAAGATGTGGTTAATTGATGGATTGATAAAGGTGGATAAATGACCGGTTTTCCCCGGTCGATCATGCATACCAAAACGTTGTTAGGGTCATTAACACTACAAATGTTAATGGAATGAAAATTTTGAATGAATAACTTCTTTGTCCCTTTATGATTGGGAGCTATTAATGATACATGTGGTATGTATATCTATATGTGTGACTTTAAAATGGTGGTCGGTGTGGTAGTTGTAACGTCTTAAATTTCAAACCACAATTTTATTTAAAACAAGATTAAACATTCAAAACTTATTTCTGAAAACCTATCATAATATTTACTAATTTCAAAAGCATAAGATTTAAATAGAATCAATTTATAAAAAAATAGCGAAAGTCTAATAACAATATAACTTTGATACGAATGTATAGTCACACCATTCACTTCCTTTGAGCAACCCATTTTTTTTTAACTTAACAACGTAAGCATAAAGCTTAGGAAGTTCCCCAATATACCACATATTCCACCATACATATTGATGTAACCGAGAAATCGTCACGAGGCTGATTGAGTTGAGATCTTGGATGTGTGCTTCGTTGCCACTAGCAAGCCCCGATTTGATTCCTGTTATACTCATAAACGAGATCGTTAGAGTTGTCCAAGAACTTGCGTCCCGGGAGCGGCCTCTGACGGTCAAGTTAGTATCGATACGAAAGGAGGTCGGGTCCTTCTAGTGGAAGGGACCCGATGATATGTAAAGAGTGAGACAGAGAGTGAGAGAGAGAGAGAGTTGTAACCCTTTTTTGAAGGGTCTTGAAAGGTGTATATATAGTATAATCAGATGTACCTTATTTCTTGGGGGAGAAAGTGTAACGCCTGGTTCCTGGTATATATTTAAATTATAATTATTCACTTTTATATAGAAACTCGACGAGTTGGAGGCCTCAAACTCGTCGAGTAGAGATGAATTGGACCGCGGGTATGGAAACCTACTTGACGAGTTTGGAGACCTCAACTCGACGAGTAGGTGGGCAGAAATGAAACCCTAATTCCGGGACTTTGCACCCTATTTAAACACCTTAACCCCAAGGTGTTGGCCTCATCTCCAACCTCTACTTCCCAAAACCCTAACCTCAACCCTAAGCCATTTTTGGTGATTGTGAGCTAATCTTGTGCATTCTTGGTGGGTTTGAAGAAGAAGAAGCTTGAAGAAGGAGCAAGAACGTGTGGGAGGAGAGTAGATCCAGAAGTTGGGTTTCATTTCTGATTTATCTGGGGTATAAAGCTTCAATCTTGTCCATGACATGCTTAGATCTAGTTTTAGGATGTTTTGCTTCATGTTTTGGTCCAAATATATTGATAGTTGGGATTTGGACGTCTTATTTGCGTAAACCCTTCAGAGATAGGGTCTTGAGGGGACTTCATGGCATAAAGGTGCCAACTTTATGGCCATGGAAGTCCCATGCAACCTTTAGACCATCATTTTGGTCTTTTAAGCCCTATTAGGTCATGCATGCGAGTAAAGATGGGATCTTTACGTGACCAAATTTTCCCTTGAGTCCAGATCTATGACCTCATGGTCTATCTTGAAATTTTGATGGCTTTTAGAGTTGGATCTGAGCCCTTTTGGGTTAGGGCTTGAGTTTTATGCGTTGGGAGAGGTTCTTAATGGGTAAAGTTGGAAACTTTACCCTTCTAGACATATTTCCAACTTGGATCTAGAAGATAGGGCCTTGATTTGAAGTATAAGGACTTAATGCATTAAGAAAGTTGACAGACTAAAGAACTCGACGAGTTCATAAGAGAAGTCGACGAGTTGTTCTAGAAGTGTCCCGACTCTATTGGAAAAAGAGGGACTCGACGAGTTGTAGGAGAAACTCGATGAGTTAGATCGTTATATCATGATTATGTGATTTATGGAAACTCGACGAGTTGAAGAGTAGCTCAGCTAGTTGAGTCAACTCGGAATGTTGACTTTGACTTTGACCGAGGTGTTGACTTTGACCAAAGTTGACCCATGAGGGGTTATGAATATGAAAGGGTACTTAAAGGAAATCTTTTATGTTTAGTAGCTTGAGTTGGCTTGATATTCAGAGCCGAGGATCTTCAGCTACTTTCCAGTATCCGAGGTGAGTTACCTTCCCGGTATAAGTGGGTCGAATGCACCAATGCCGACCCACTAGTAGTTGTTTATAGTAGAGATGATTGTCTTTGTGATAATTGTCTGGTATGCCACTATATGTTGAGATTTATGTGCTTGTATGCTATGTTATTGCGTGGTGGTGGTAGGGGTGAAATAGACCCCGTAACCGGTCGAAAAGACCGAAGGGTAGACCAGCACCCATATATGCTATGCAGTTACCGGTTGAAAGAAACTGAAGGGGTAGGACAGCACCCATATATGCTAGGCGGTTACCGGTTCAAAGAGAATGAAGGGGTAGGCCAGTACCCAGATATGCTAGGCGGTTATTGGTTGAAAGAGACCGAAGGGGTAGGCCAATACCTAGATATGTTAGGCGGTTACCTTTTGAAAGTGACTGAAGGGGTAGGCCAGTACCTATATATGCTAGGCGGTTACCAATTGAAAGTGACCGAAGGGGTAGGCCAACACCCGAATATGCTTGACAATATGTGTATTGTATGATATGTGGTATGATGGGGGAACTCACTAAGCTTCGTGCTTACGGTTTTCAGTTTTGGTTTCAGGTACTTCTTCTTCGAAAGGAAAGAAGTTGGCATGATCGCAGCGCATCACACCATGATTTTTGCACATGAGATCTTTAGGAGTTATACTCTAATGTTGTTTTATTATGACATGTTCTGATTATTGACATATTGGTTTTGATATGGGATGACACTATGAATGTTTTCAAACTATCGGTTTTATAATTACTTAATTAAAAATGAAATTTTTGGTCTTGAATTTTGAGATGTTACAGAGAGCTTAATAGTTGGACATGAGAAGGTTGAGGTGACTGATGTATTTTTCGCCTTGGGAAGGAGGAAGCCGAAAATGGCCAAACTTCCTAGAACTGGCCGAACATGCTAGAACTGGACGAAGTGTCAAGAACTGACCGAACATGCTAGAACTGGCCGAACAATACGGAAATGACCGAACCATCCAGAAATTGCCGAACCATATCTAAAAGGTCGATGAGATAGATATATATCAACAAGTCTCCCATGTTTGAAGTAGGAGCGAGTCAATGTCCGGTCCTACTTCGGACTTATAGCAACACACATACATAACCGAACTTCTTCATTTAACTAGCATAGGTATGTGAACGAGATTGGAGTTGCAATATACTTCATTCAAGTTGTAACATATTCAAAATGATTTTGCATGAACGTAAAGCTTTTAGTGAATCACAGGTATCGTATATAATCGATATATCAAGAAACTAACGTTGATCGAATTTTCTTAAAAAGGGATATGTCCAATAAGTCCCCCAAGTATGAAGTAAGAGTGAGTTGATGTTTGGTCCTGCTTCGGACTTATAGTATGCTTATTTACAACACAAATGGTGTATTAACCTAAGTGACCTATATTTAGCTGACCCTTGGTATGAAAAACATGGTGACTTGCACTTAGCCAAATCATGGTGATTAGCCATGGTGACTTTATTATATCGAACCATGACACTGAGCCGATAATGATTCGTTATGCCAAACCATGGTGATTAACCACGATGGCTTTATTATATCGAACCATAGCATTGAGCCGATGGTGATTCGTTATGCCAAACCATGGTGATTAGCCGTGGTGGCTTTATTATATCGAACCATGGCATTGAGTCGAGGGTGATTTGTTATGCCAAACCATGGTGATTAGCCATGGTGGGCTTACTATATCTTACTATGGCACTGAGCCGATGGTGATTCGTTATGCCGAACCATGGTGACTTTATTATATCGAACCATGGCACCGAGCCGATTGTGATTCGTTATGCCAAACCAAGGTGATTAGCCATGGTGGCTTTATAGGTCAGACCATGGGTTCGATTGACGGAGACATTTAATGATGTTGAACCATGGTGGCTTTGGTATAGACCGATGTATTTGGCTACCGAGAGTTGGACGACTTCGGTGGTCAAACTAGAATAGAGAGTTATGATTTATTGATAAATAATAAAATATGTAATTCAAACGATAAAACATATTTCTTTATGTTTGTGACATGTATGTGGTACGATTTGCACCTTATGTTTGTATTGTATATCAACCCATTCAGTGTTTACACTTATCCGTTTTAGGATGGGCCTCGTTTTGATAAGTGTCGTTTACTGTCGATCCGATAAGTGTTATTTCGACAAATTTCGCTTCGAAAGCTTTTATTTCGATAAACATCGTTTTCGCGTTTTTTATGAATGTTGCAAAGCAATAAGTTGATGTTGGTTTACACATAACATCAACATTCAGTTTCCATGGATTTTATGAAGCACGGTGTTCGTTTATACATGTATAATTCGTCGATATTCTTCATGTGTCATTTCAATAATTTCCATTTCGATAGGTGCCGTTTCGACAATTGTATGACATCGGGTGTAGCCTGATATTATTCGATAGCTTTTTCAACTAGTTGTGATACTAGTCATTTTGATAATTGTTATTCGATTATTTTTCGACTAGTTGCGGTACTAGTCGTTTCGATAATTGCCATCTCGGTAAATTTCGTTTCAATAATACGACTTTGGCTTATGGTTCGTAGTGCTAAGTTTTGACTTAGGCTTTAAGAGAGGTGATATCGAATTTGATCAACCTCGGAGGCCGGTGGAATGGTCTAAAATATGTAACCCGTGTTTAATGAACCGTATCATCCATTTTAAACTTAAAGATGGCCGGTCAAGCCAATCCAAAGTTGTGATTCATGTGATGATTTGCATTATTTACTTAGGAAAGATTTTGTCAAGTCAATCCAGATTTGTGACCGATCAAGACATAACAAAATTTCACATTTGAATGATAGAGTGAGTTGTCAGATCATACTAAAGTGGCGAGTATGAGGCGCACTTTGCACGTTATCCATGTGCATTCGTATCCACTTATATTAGAGACATACTAAAAATATATAAATTGTACCTTATGATCCATATGACGTGGTGTACGGTTTGTAGTATTAGATTTTTTGCTAGAAAGTAGCTTTGCTCGTCTCTTAGGAGGACGTGGCATTGGTTTTGACATTATATCATTCGTTTTCGAGCGATTAGAGTAAACAGCTATCTTATCACCGCTTCCTATAAGATAGCACGATCACATAATCCTTTGAGGTGATTAATGATCAGTATCATGTGTCGTTCTTGAAGCAGTAACATCATGAATATTTGAATCAGCCTTGCATACTCAAGTTTTACTTCTAGCACTATGTTGAGCTTGACCCGTTCCCAGAAGTATACTTGTGCATCTTGTTGATGGTTATTGTTGGAAACCAATAATAGGATCGAGTGTATGGCAAAAGGTAAGACCAGGAGTTGTTTTTGTACTGGTCAGGGAAGATATCAAACGAATTGCTTTTAAGGCAAGTGTTGGGTCAGGCTGTGGTGCTTTCGTTATTGTAAGCTCTTCACAGAGGATACGAGTCAATCATCGAATATGATGTAGCAATTAATGGCTTTGAACACTATGTGAAGGTGATGATGCAATGGTGATATTGCTCTTCTCAAACACATGTGTGATGTAATTGAAATCTTATACTCGAATACGGGTTCAAGCGAATCAGATGAGAACCGTGAATTTTACACGTACCATTGTGACAACCGCCTTGATGTGACCAGAGGTGTATAATTGATGGTAAAATATCTCTCTTATAAATGTTGTTATGACAAGCTTCGGCTGCATGTAATGCATTTTAAAAGCGTAACATTTACTCTGCTCTTATCACCATAAGTCATGAGTAAAAAGGTTTTCGATGTGCCAAGTTATTTCGATATGAAGGAGCTGATTCACGGTAGTGTTGAGATGGAGCGCTTTTGATGTGACAAACTTTTCAATATTTTTGCTTGTAGTCTAGACTGCAGTGCTTAATGTTTCACGAGAAGAACATTTAGGCCTCTTTGATGACTAGAGGTGAGGTGATGTGTCACGTGCTTGGAGACGTTGGAGTAGGAAGAAAACGGTTTCGTTAGTCGGAATACAAGACCCCATAATTGAAAAGAATCGTACATCATTATGTTGATAATTATAATTGGGCCTTTAAATGCAACTTGGATGGAGGTGTCTTTGTGCAAAGATATAGGAAGGCAGATCCTCGTGTACTCGATAATGTCAATAGTTTTGTTATAGGCTAGATTTTCTTTGTAGTATTTTGTCGAACATCATATGTGCATGAATCAACTACCCCCCTTTGTTACATCACTTTTACTGGAGTATCATAGCCAAAAATTGTCGTGTACATTCCTCCTGAACATTAAAATCAACAAATAAAAGGGGAAGTGTATCGAGATGGGTTTTATGTTCAAGAACAATGTAAGCATAAAACTCCCCTGTTAGGCTGTTATTTGTTCAGGTTCTGGTGATACTTGTTGTCGATGGGATTAACTACTAACCAGAAAACGAGAAAAGGACAACGTAAAATTGAGCCTTCTTGTGACTGCGATGCAAATTGAAACTCCAATAGTTGGTTGTGATTTTTTTTATGAAGAAGATCTGAGCCTGGCAATGCTTAGGTACAACTTAGTAATGCTCAGGTATACAGTTATCTAGTTTGATCGATCGTCAAAGAACATAGGTGAGATTACCACTGAAGTCGATTGTCAAATAGAGGCAAGGGATCAAGAGTTGACTGTGGTTTTGTAATTGTAACGAGGTAAGAAAATCCATGTGTACCGAACCATAGATGCAAATCATCGAATACCGAGCTACAAGTACCGATCAACGTATACCGAACTACAAATGACCGAAGCATGCCGATCCGAAATAGACCGAAGTGTAGATACCCGAACCATCACCAAAGTACAGATACCCGATCTGAAAATAACCGAAACGGGCATGAATCGTTTATGCCCGAACCATAGACACGCGAACAATAGAAGGAAGAAGGAAGAAGTAGCTTAACATTTGCAGGTGTTGTAGCTTAAGGAACCAGATGGTTTTTGGGAGTTTGAAGTCGCTTCTGGGCAGGTGGAGTCATCTACATCGATCGTGTTAACAGGGCATCTGATTGCGTCTAGCGTGGCTTAGCAAGGGGTTAGGATGGTTATTTGGTGATCATAGTGAACCGTAGATGAAACCATTGATTCGCCAACCATATGTGACCGAACTGTACATACCCGAAGCGTTCATGACCGAAGTGAAGATAAGCGGACCATGGATTACCGAAGCGAAGATGCTCGAACCATAGATGACCAAGGTGAAGATGCTCGAACCATGGGATATGAACTAGATCCGTCTTTGCTCCATTTCTTCGTAAGCTTACTAAAGAGAATAAACGCTTTGCTAGTGATATCATCTTCAATTGAAGCAGCCAAAGATGTACAAAGATGTGGCACTTAAATGAAAGTCGACCATATATATGGGTCGACTGATAGTTGTTTACTTCGCTTCTACCATCTCAGGGAAAGACAGTGAAGCTTTAGGTTGTGAATTCGTGATTAGTATGAATAAAGTGGGATATTTTCGGGAAGAATATGCAAATTCCTCAAAAGAAAGATGCTTTTGGTTGAAATAAAACTTTGACCCACACTGCCCTGTATGGAGTTAAGTATAACGTGAGGGATGATGTCGGTTGTATAATAGGTAAGCAAACATGCGTCTAAAAAAGAAATCGAGGACCCCATAGGGATTTAGCTATGGCGTTTATTTGAAAGATTCGAAAGTTTGAATTAGGTGAAGATCATAAGTGGAAAGCTGATAAAAACATTGTAGAGAAAGAAGAAAATGACCGATCTGTTGCAGAAGACTCCATTAATATCAATAGAACAAATAGAAGACTCCATCATGTCTGCTATTTCTTCATAATCACAAAAGAAGTTTAATTCATGTGCTAATTACAACCAAGCTTCAAGTATAACGAGCACAATTTTCAATAAATGATACATGGGGCCTTTGAGAATTATACCATCAAAAGTTTGAAATAAGTGAAGATCATAAGTGGAAAGCTGATAAAAACATTGTAGAGAAAGAAGAAAGTGACCGACCTGTTGCAGAAGACTCCATTAATATCAATAGAACAAGTAGTATCCCTGTAATGTCAACTTCTTGTTATGACGAGAATCCACAGGTGTCGAACCACAGGTACTGAACCAATGTTGGCTATATACCGAGCCACAGGCACCGAACTGTATGTACCGACCCACGCATACCGAACCATGAATATTGATTTTGTTGAAGTAGAGAAAACGATCCATGTGTACTCAACTATAATGGTCGAAGCATGTCGGTCCGTGTATGACTGAAGTATGGATGCAGATCAACATATACAAGACCACAAATATCGATCAATAGAAAATACCGAACCACAGGTATCGGTCAGTAAACACTAAATCCAGATAATCAAAGCCTGTTGAACCATACATGTCGGTCTATAGATACCAATCGATAAGTACCGAACTGATGCACCCTCAGGTCATCCTTCCATCTCTCACTCAAGGAACCGAACTCCTCAGGGCTGAAGACAACAAACAAACCGTAAGCAACTGGCCGGGTGGGGATCCCGGTCAATTCTCCGACGGTTAAGTTAGAGAGAGGCTAAGCTTGATTAGTTTACACACGAGAATTTGGGGTAGATTCTTTTGTACATACCTTCTTGACGTGTCGGGATACCTATTTATAGTAGTATAGGAAGAGGCAAGCTCTTCCCATATCGACCCTTTCGAGCCATCTTATCGCATTTATGGTAAGATACCCAAAGGTACAACCATTAGTACTATGCATACCGTTACACAGCTGTTGTGTGACTGTGTCTAGGATCTTTTGACCACATATCCTCGTACAGGCTGTATCTATATGGTTCGAGGTACTGCATTTACTGTTCTTGACGTCACCTCGTACCTTAGCTCTATTCCTCCTTCTCCTCCAAGGCCATTATGCCAGTTCGATACTTAGCGGTTCAGGCCTCTTTGATCATGCTGGCTTGGCATGTTTAGGAAAGGGTAAAGGTATTTCCATACCATACCCTATTAAGTCCCCCCAGTTTGCAACTCTACGTATTAGACAGAGTAGGGTGCAAACTTTAGTAGGAGCGGAGCTATAGCCGCTATAGTTCGATAAAAGCGTCTCACACTTGAATTAATTCTGACGTGACATGCTGACGGTTATACTAGTCCTAATGATGAGGACTGTAACCGTTCCTTCACCTGCTAAAACTTGAATAAGGATACAATATTTACCAACCACTTTGTCTGCCTTTTACTCCTCATATGCTTTGGGCTCGCTATAAATATTTGGCTTTAATCCATCCATTTTACCATTCGCCTTTTCAGTTATAGTCGGTTTTCTCCTCTTGTCAACCTTTCTTCTCGTTTTCTCCTTCTCTTGTAAACATGGCTTCTATCAGGATCTCTCACATAGGAACGGTGAAATCAAAACTAACTGTTCGAACTAACTATAGGTATGCTTGTCCAGAAGTATCATATTGATACCAAATTTCACCATCGCTTGCCGGAGGCCAGCGACGCCATTATTGATGCTCCTGAAGGCTTCGTCGGGGTTTATAAGGTATTTTTCAAGTCTGGGTTGCGTCTCCCCTATTTTGATTTCGCCGAAACTGTTTTGGATTATTATGGTTTGCACATCACCCAAATAATCCCGAACGGTTTTCGCAAAGTTCTTTGCTTTACGCTGTTGTATGTTGCCCTAGATGTGTTACCATCCATTACCCTATTTCGCTATTTCTATCTTCCTATGTCCAATGGAGATTGGGTTTCTTTTTCTCTTCACCATGGCCTAGTGGAGTTATGTGATGGTCTTCCCAATTCCATCAAATACTAGAAGGAAGAATTCTTCTTCGTTCACGCCTCTGCCTTTTCTGGGTCTATGGTGTATGCTGTAACCGCTGACAGGGTGGCTGATCCTACCCCTGAACTTTCGCCTGATGAAATGTTGATAACAGAGAGGTTGGCAAGCAACTTTGTGCGATGGGCAGATCCTGATGAAGCGATGCTAGGTATGGCGGGTATTATTAGAAATATGGTTTAGTGGCACTTGGAAATCTGAGAATCATGATAATCACTTTCAAATCGAAGTATTTGGGTGGTACTCCCAAATCCTCAATTGGATAAGACTCAGATAAAATCAAAGAGAAAGAAAGAGAGAATGAGATGGTGTAATTTTCATGAGTACCAGAAAACTGACTAAAAATTGGTTATATACATTCCTTGTCTGAAAACTGTCAAAACTATCATATAACAGTTTTTCTCAACAGTCAAAACTGTCGCCCCTTGGACCCCGCTCCCAGGGGCGCTGCCCCCGGACCCCCGTTCGTTCAGGGGTTTCGCCCTTAAATGACAGTGTACTTTGATACTTGATCAAACTTAAACAAGTGTGTACTCCACACCTTCCTTACTTGTTTAATATTTATCAAGATCATTTTTAGTCAACAAAGTAATCTCAGTACACTTAAATAACATTGATGATAATAAATTACCAACAAGTATGATTCCTCATTGGAGTCGTATGGGTAGGAAACCTGTGGAAATTTTTGAGGGAAAAAATGTGACCCTTCTTGATCACCTTCACTGGAAGTGTGATGTGAACCCCGCCTTAGTCACAGAGGAAGTGGTGTTCCAGATTCCCCGACACGGTCCGAATCCAACATGGACTCCGCTCTAGAGGTTTCTCAACCAAATAGTTCTAAAACCATTCTTCCTACTCTTCGATCCAAAGGTGCAAAACCGGATTCTGACTATGGCAGGCCTCCCACAAGGGCCTCTTCAAAAGAGTTTATCTTGAAGAGGCGTTCTGAAAACGTACAAGATGACAAACTCCTTCAAATATCCTATCCCAAGCGGAAACGTTCTGGTCACGAAACAAGAAGCTGGAACTTGAACGATCTTGTTGATCCTCCTGATCTTAATGTTACAAGTTCTGAGTGTTTTTCGGAAGGTCCTACAACCACCATCTTCCATGACTGTCCTATTGAACCGGAAAGCGAAATGAGATGCATGGAAAGTGAGGCAGAGGTGTCTCATTTGGCTGAGCCAGGGGATGAGGATGTGGCCAAAGATTCCTTCGAAAATCCTTCTTTTGAGAAAGGGAACCCCAAAAGTTTGTCTGCTTCCGCTGTATTTCAACAAAAGCTCTTTGGATCTGGGTTTGGCTGCTTTGTGGCATCACATACTGATTCTTCAGCTGTTACGCCCACTCCTATCCTTTCCGATACCATGATTGAGAATGAAGATCCCGTGAGCACTAGCCCTGTGGGCACAAAAGTGATTACCTCTATCCCCCCCATCCCCGTCAGATCATAAGTTTTCTTCCTTTATCAATATCTGCTTTCTTCTTGCTCTTCTTCTTTCCGTTTTTTATTTTGTGTGTTCCCAATGCATTGTGTTTGCTTCGTTGTTTGTGTAGCGATCACCATAACAGGAAAGCAAGCCACCATGCCAGCATTAGTTTCCCTTGCTACTTCACATCCCCAATTTCAGTGTCCCTTTATTGTAACCAAAAGTTAGCCGGCTGTCAATATCTTGGATATTTACGGCGTAAAGGTTCAGGAAAATGACCTTGTAAAGGTCTTACATCATATCCACCGGAGATAGTTCCTGACAGCATAAAGACCTAACTAAAGTACTTACGGTACCAGACAATTTCATAGAAAATGCCACATCAGGCATAGACAGAAAATACGATTTCTATTTTTATAAGGGAAATAAAGTAAAGCGTCTACTACTGGCGATGGTAATTCCTCTGGTGAATTTTTAGTCCAACCAATTGACGTTTCATGTCAAGTAGGTGTCTCTAGTACACCCTCTGGCGTACTTGGAGCTCTATGACTTTGGCTCGGGTTTTCAGCTAGTGTTTGCAGGAGGTTCTCATGGTTTCTTTCTGATCTCTTGCGAGAATCTTCTAGATGAGTGGTGTGGAGGGTATGCATTCTCGCATCGGTGACAACTTCGGCAATCTGATGTTGGGCTGTCCTGCCTTGAATCTCGTTTTGGGCCACTCTGCGGACCATGAATGGCAAGATTCTATCTGCTGAGCCCCCATTGCTCAAGTCGTAAAAGTTTTGGTCGCCAATAACTGGCATGGGCTGATCTTGTTCTTGGCTCCATGTTTCTAAGCATTCCACCGACTCAGGCGTCGGGTCTTGAAAAGCAAGACGAGGGTTAGGAATTGGAAAGGGAATTGCTCGGGGTAGGTTCTCAACCTCTGGTTCGGAATTAGCATTGGCGGAAAGGTTTTTATCATGGTGATCATCTAAAGGGATAGGATGATCGTTCTCTGGTTCTTCTCCAAACCAACCAGCTATGACTTCATTCGGAAGATACTGGTTGTCAAGGGGATGGAGTCCAACTATGATTTCTATGTGAGAATTTAGGGTAAGTGGATAATTATTAGACGAACTATCTAGATAATTATTTAGAAAACCCTCATTAGTTACATCACTATTTGTGAAGTGCATACCAACTATGTGTAATCTAAACAGGATAGACTTTCGAATAAGTGACCTTATTTCCAAATTCACACAGAATAGGGGTAAGGCAAAATTACCACTGATTCTAAGTCTATAACATCCTAATTACATGTAGCCTTAGTGTATCCACTTAGCAACTATCAACTTAGTCATGAGGATCCCGTTTTAATTCTCAAGTATAAAGTACTTATAGTAACACCAAATACTCCTATAGTATTTTAATTTTTATGTTATGTTCTATTGTTCTCATTGTGGTAGGGTTGGTAAGATTTTAGCATTGTTGCGACTACACATTTAAACTTAGGCACATGCTAGTCAACCCTCGGATAATATAGGCGATCAGGCTATATCTTCCCAGTTTTGACCATATGTCTCTAAGCCCACTTGTGTTGCCCAACAATCGTAATTCTTTTGTATTGTCCTAGTGACACTGATTTTAGTATGAATGCAGCACGTATACTTACTTAAATATCTTATTATTTAAAGTATATACTCTAAATCAGAGTATTTTTAATCCCATTGTATTTATAGTTAGTATATCTTTTATGGGTTGATATACTCAATTCACTATAAACAATGCTCTGATACCAATCTGTCACACCCCAAAACCACGAACGGCGGAAACGTTCTGGGGCGGAGGACGTCATGTATGCATCACAACAAATGTAAAGTAGTAAACAAGCAACAACATCATCCATTGCATTAATAGTATAATTTTAGTTACAAGTGTTTTCTTTCATAGTACAAGACATGATAATAACTTATCAAAATAAAAGACGAGTCTTGACTGCTCCGTCTTCTCTAAACCTTGCATCGACACCTGTCTATTTGTGACCTGAGAATACAAGTTATTTTGAAAGAGTAGATCAACATTTAAGCTGGTGAGTTCATAAGTGTTTAATGTCATTGCTTTGATTAGTTGATATGAAAGACTGGTAAATGAATGATGAAACATTTAGTATAAGTATGAAAAGCTCTAGAAAATCCCATATTTCCTACTAGTATAAAAGTAGTCTTCTACCAAGACTCGAATGTTTTGAAAGTAGTCTTTTACCTAGACCTGACTGTTTTGAAAGTACGCATCTCTTGAAAATGTGATGGTTTTTCCTTGTTTAACTCTTATTAGTAGTCTCTTAAGTATACCTGAAATGGTATCAACTTAGAACATCCGTAGACTGTTCATTTACCTCTGTTGCTAACAGCCGGGTTTAGGAATAGTTAGTCCCTTATGTATACCCACGATGGTATCAACCTAGAACATCCGTAGATTGTTCATTCACCTCTGTAGCTAGCAGTGGTTGTCGGAATGGTTAGTCCCTCAAAGTATGATGTGGTACTAGGAGATAAAGTCCCAGTCTACCTCGTCGATGATGTGATTGAATCACAAGGTAAAGATAGAAAGGCGAACAATATAACCGTATCTAGACATATAACATGTAATATTAAATTGCCATATAATGTCTATGTACAAGTATTCATGTATAAGTATTCATGTAAGAGTATTCCTTCATATAACATGTAGTAGTAATCTGCCATATAGTGTCTATGTAAAAGTATTCATGTATGAGTATTCATGTAAGAGTATTCCTTCATATAACATGTAGTAGTAATCTGCCATATAGTGTCTATGTAAAAGTATTCATGTATAAGTATTCATGTAAAAGTATCCCTTCATATAACATGTAGTCTGGACTCATGAATGAACTGACTCTGGTGTAATTTCTTGTAGTAGTGAAAATGTTTTGTTTACTCTAAACTATTCCTATAATAGTTTACTAGAATGTAATTGATGAGTGACCAAGTAGGTTTATACACCCTTGATATCTATTTGTATCGGAACTAAATTAACTGATGGAACATTTATGACCATATATGTATACATAATATATAACTAATATTTAAACGACTTTCGGACGAATACCCAATATCCCACCAGACCACATCTCAAGGCGCGAAAAGGAAATAGGGTGGATAGCCTTTCTAAGTCTTTTAAACATTTCTTATATAACTATACATATAGAGACATGCAATTTATAATATAAAAGCATAAAGAAGTTTTGTAAAACCGTTGAAAAGTCTAATAAAGATTTGTGACTTGATGTCAGTTTATAAAATGATTGAAAGTATTTTGTTTGATAAGACAGTTTAAGTACACGTAAAACCATTGTTTGAAAACACCTTTGTAACCGATTTTGAAAGGAAGCTTACAGTATGTAAGACAGTTTGATAACGAGCTTTAATCATGTAAAAACGTTTAAGAAAGTCATTTGAAGTAATATGTTTGGTGAAACTGTTGAACTTGTAGTGAATCTATTTGCATACTAGTTATAAATCACATATGATTGATTTATTAACAAGAAGTGTCCCAAAATAATCGTATGTTTGTAGTATAAAAGGTGGACACATATACATACAGTATAAGCGGAGTGTTTGATTTATATAAAAATAACAACACTTTTCAATTTCCGAAAGATATGATATTATCGTGATACATTTTGCACACGAAAGTTTCTTTATAATGATTATAAATCACATGCGATTCCGTTGATAAAAGTATAAAACGAAACTTTATATAACATACGATAATCATCGTGTGTTTTACTTGTATTCCCCCCCCCCCCCTTAAAAGCATATAAAAATATTCATAAAACATTTAAAAGTGTGGATTATAGGGGTATGAACTCACCTGAAAGTTTGAAGATAGCGAGATGGAAAACCGGGCAAAGTTTCGTTTCGGGAAACGGATTTTTCTCGGGATTCTCGGGAATCTCGGGAGTAAAATCGACCCTCGGGACTTGAGCAAAAAGGCCAGAGCTTCGGGTTTGAACGGGCACGGAAAACGAGGCAAGACGCAAGAGAAAAGGGAAGAATTTAGCAAATTTCTCGGAAGCCCTCGCATCCCTTTTATAGGGGTGCTGAACCGCCTCGGTACGCTGGGCGTACGAGGGTACGCAGCGCGTACTAAACGTCACTGCTTACGTATTTCGGATGGAGCGGGTCGGACGGGCGGGTCGGATAGCTTCGCATAGGGCGACGTGGACGATCCGAGGCCTTCGATCTGAGTACGCGGGGCGTACGAGGGTACGCAGGGCGTACTCCGACCCTATCCGATGACTCCCCTTCGGATAATACCGGGAGTTGTTATTTAAATTTATAATTATTTTAATTAAACTTCAAAAATTCATATCTCCTTCATACGAACTCCGTTTTCGACGTTCTTTATATCCACGCGAAGGTGAGACTATGATCTACAACTTTCGTTTAGATTCCGTTGGCAAATTATGAAATAATTTTTATTATTTATTTATTAAAATGACGTGATTAAGGAATTTCTTTAAAAATTCACAACATCTTTATCTGACGTCGGTTTTTGCCAGACTTTTTACCGCTGAAATACCATTGACGAGACCTTCAATTCCCGTTTAGGTCATTCCGGCCAAAAGTCGCTCGATCTTCGATTCGAGTTTTTACGTAACTTCGTATTTCCGTTGGAAAAACTTAGAACGGTCATAACTTCTTCGTTATAACCCGGATTTTAGCGTTCTTTATATGCTTGGAAACCTTGATACGATTCCTTCTACATTATTTAACCCAACTAAGATTTTAGGAAAGTTAAATTTTAACCTTAATTTGACTTGCGTCCCAACATATCGTCTTGAAATATCGGGTTGTCACAGTGTTCCTCCTCACCCTTTTCAAACGGGGGTTGCCACTGATGAGGAAGTGTTGGATAAGGCTCGATCCTGCTTGATGGAAGGGATGTATTTGCTGAATGAAGTATCTCTCTGTACGAAAGCACACTCGGATGAGCTTTCTAAATGCCAAGTTGTTTTTGATGAAGCTTTAGAGGGGTTGAAACAGTTATGGGTGCTTCATGAGCAGACGGAGAAAGAAGCCAAAGAGTAGAAAGAGGAGGTGGTTGGTTTATTAGAGAGGAACCGGAGTTTGGTAGCAGATTTGAGTCACTTTGTTTGTCAGCAAGAGGAATTGAAGAAATTGAATCAATATTTGCAAATAAAGATAGACGATGCTTTGAGCCGCCGCAATGCAATCGCTAAAGAGTTCGATAGTATTTCTCAACAGTACCATCCGTTGAAGTCTCAGTACATGGATAAAGTTTCTTAATTGGAGATTTCCTGTTCAAGCAAGGATGTTAGCATTAAGTTGATAGAGGAGGAGTTGACATAAACTCCTGATGTTGGAGAAAGATGCTCACGTTGCCACATTGAATGATGCACAACTCTTGTCGGCACATAAGGTAGCTACTTTCCAAGAAAAATCGGAACAGGGGGTTGAGGAGCTGCAATGGATTGTGAAAGAAGGTATTCCTATCTTTGTGCGTGCTTTATTAAACTCAAGTGCTTTTGGCGCCGTTAACGCTACCTTGCAGACATGTGTTATTCAACATGGTCTCAATCAAGCATGTGTCGACATGAAAGCGAAGTACCCTAACAAATTGAAGGATAAGGGCGTCTTGTATTCTTACCCAGATGCACAATGTCAAATCATTGATCGTTTCTCTGAGATGACGTCGTACAAGTATTCCCTTTTGTCTGCTTTAGGCGATGAAGGAATGGATGTGGTTGGTTTGAAAAAGTTGTTGGAGGTTGTGGATTGTTCCAAGGAGGATGAGGTTGGGTCATGCTAGTTTTAATAGTAGGTTGAAGATGTAATCGTTACTTTGTTTAGCTCTTGCCTTTGGGTGTTTCTTGCTTGTTTTGCTATCCTGTAATGGTGTTTTGCCAAATGACAATGGGTTTTTCCTTTATTCGTTCGACCCCCCCTCCTTTTTTTTTGTTTGCAAAGTTATGAATGTTGTCTGAAACTTCGATTGTTGCTGACATCCAGTCTTGAATGTTATATTTAGCATATAACCTCATCCATCCAGCTTTGACCAAAGACTCGAATGATTGGATATATTGTAATTAGTTGAATTATCAAGTATAAGGCCTAAACTCAAGCGACTACAACATCAAGCCATAATGTAATTGATTATGGCGATGATCTTATATGACTCTAACCTTCCACCATGGCCATGAGGTTCGAGTAAAAATAACATCGAGCTATAACCTAATCGATTATGGCGATGATTCTTAAGCTGCTCGAACCATCAAGCATAATCCTAAGGTTCGAGTAAAAATATCATCGAGCCATAATGCAATCGATTATGGTGATGATTTTAAATTGCTTGAACCGTCAGGCGTGAACTTGAGGTTCGAGTAAAGATAACATCGAGCCAAAATACAATTGATTATGGCAATGATTTTAAATTGCTCGAACTGTCAAGTGTCACCTTGAGGTTCGAGTAAAGGTAACATCGAGCCATAATGCAATCAATTATGGCGATGATTTTAAATTGCTCGAACTGTCAGGAGTGACCCTAAGGTTCTAGTAAATGTAACATCGAGCAATAATGTAATCAATTATGGCGATGATTTTAGATTGCTCGAAGGCGTGACCCTGAGGTTTGAGTAAAGGTAACATCGAGCCATAATGTAATCGAATATGGCGATGATTTTAAATTGCTAGATCTGGAAGCATGACCTTGAGGTTCGAGTAAAGATAACAGCGAGCCATAATGCAATCGATTATGGCGACGATTTTAAATTGATCGACCCGGCAGGCGTGAACCTGAGGTTCGAGAAAAGATAACAGCAAGCCATAATGCAATCGATTATGGCGACGATTTTAAATTCCTCGAACTGTCATGCGTGACCCTGAGGTTCGAGTAAAGATAACATCGAGCTATAACGCAAACAATTATGGCAATGATTTTAAATTACTCGAACCGTCAGGCGTGACCTTGAGGTTCGAGTAAAGGTAACATCGAGCCATAATGTGATCAATTATTGAGATGATTTTAACTTGCTCGAACCGTCAGGCGTACCCTGAGGTTCGAGTAAAGGTAACATCGAGCCATAATGTACACAATTATGGCGATGATTTTAAATTGCTCGAACAATCAGGCGTGACCTTGAGGTTCGAGTAAAGGTAACATTGATAAATAACGTAATCAATTATGCCAATGATTTTAGATTACTCAAACCGTCAGGCGTGACCCCAAGGTTCTGATGGGTTTTGAGCATTCTAACTTTCATATGGTGTACACGCAACCCTAGAAACCTTGGATCCATGTTTTCTCTAATATTCATGAAAATTTGATTTTTCTAAGGTTTACATCCTAACTAGCACGACATGGGGTACTTGTAATATAAAACAAGTAGAATGACATACCTTTCTTGTAGGGTGAATTCCTTAAGACCTTGTGAGCCTAGCACCCCAAATGTTATGCCTCAAATGTTTCACACGACACCACAACTTTTGGAATAACTTGAGAGAAGACCACTTGAGCACAAAATTGGCTAGCCCTCCTTATCTTATCTTTGTTCCGATTTTGCTAGCCATGGGGCTCTTTATATAGTGTTCCACATGTAGGGTTACACCATGTAAACCCTAATGTGCATGGCTTTTCATTTCCCCCATGATCCATGGGTTTTAAACTCCATGGAGCACCCAATGGGTCCTAGCCCAATCTAGTGAATCATGAACCATAAGCCCACTATATAACATAATCAATCCCCATATAATTAATTAGTATCTTTTTTATCACAAAATTAATTCCAAATTAATTCTTGATCAATACTAATTAAATAATATTATTAATATATTAGAACTTATAATATATTAACAAACCATAAGTGTCCTTTTCTCATTTTGTCTATCCAATTGTTGTAATGCGATGCAACCCAAACGGACCATGCCAACTCGGGTCAAGTAAATAGTAAATATAGTTAAGGACTTAGACACCTTATCTAACAGTCTTCCACTTGGATAAGTCTAATAACTATAGTTACAGGTATGACTTCAGGAACCAACCTGCAATCGTAGCTCTTTCAAAGTCTCGCGGAACTAAGATAATGATGCGCCATTTAAGATAAGTGATCATATAATCATCTGTTCTAGATATCAGCCGGACAAATACATGGAACAATGTCGTACTTTATGTCCAATAGTTTGTTTCCCGATTTCCGATTTGTTTGACGTAGAACTAAATTGAACACATTAATTTGGTTCTGACCGGGCCCGATACATAGGTCAAAACAAAATAATTAAGGGCCCATATATCACTTCTAATCCTAGAAGGAACATATAAACTTCGACTCATATGCTTGTACTAACTACTTGTTGAATCATACACAAAAGCACGTTTTATAACATCGAGTTACCGATGCGTTTTCGTACAATCAATGCACAACCAACTCATAATCAACAACTCATATCTCTAGGTTTGAAGACTTATATGATATTACCATCTCACTATCACTCGAGATAAATTCCATGAAGTGATACAAGTGAGCATGGGTTGAATCCAATACTCAGAACTTATGAGCACTCATGAATGTTGTAGCAACCTTTTGCTACGTCTAACATCTTAAACATCTACAAACCCAATTCATGACAGTCTTGATTCATACTTACTTCCAACATATGACCGGCTATGGAGAGTTTGAATAAAGTAATTATTCTGGAAGTCAAAACATGCAAAATTGAAACAATAGTAAATAATTGACACAAGATAGCAACACTTTACTTATAAATAAACAACAAGTTTTATTTAATCATCAAATGTCAATTTACATTTTACAAGTTTCAGAAATAACTATCTAATCTGTAAAACTAATATCATCCTTCAGCCCGATACGCCTCGCATGCTGCAAATGCTTAACCCCACACAGTCCCTTCGTGAGGGGATCTGCTGGGTTCTCATCCGATGATACCCTCTTCACCACGAGGAGTCCTTCTTTTATCCAATGTCTAATGAAGTGGTATTTTAAGTCTACGTGTCTGGATCTCCCATGATCCCTTGGTTCCTTCACTAAGGCAACAACACCCTCATTATCACAGAAAAGCTCTAGAGGCTCCTTAATAGCTGGTACAACTCCAAGGTCTCCAATGAAGTTCTTTAGCCATATTGCCTCCTTTGTTGCCTCGCTTGCTGCTATATACTCTGATTCGCAAGTTGAATCGGCTATTGTTTCTTGCTTGGAACTTTTCCAAGTAATTGCTCCTCCATTTAGGGTAAAGACCCAGCCTGACTGAGAGCAGAAATTATCCCTGTCAGTCTAGAAGCTAGCATCACTATACCCCACTACTCTCAAGTCATCACTCTCACCAAGGGTAAGGACCAAGTCCCTAGTCCTTTGTAGGTACTTGAGAATATTCTTCACCGCAGTCCAGTGAGCCTTGCCCGGATTCCTTTGATATTTGCTGACCATGCTCAAAGCGAAAGCCACATCAGGGCGAGTACAAGTGATAACATACATGATCGATCCCACAACGGAAGCATACAATATTCGACTCATCTCAGCTATCTCAGACTCTGTACTCGGGCTCTGAGTCTTACTCAGTTTGGCGTTACTCTAGATTGGTAATTCAACTTTCTTGGAATCCTACATGCTGAACCATTTTAGCACCTTATCCAAGTAGGTACTTTTACTAAGTCCAATTAGTCTCTTACTCTTGTCTCTCAATATCCTTATCCCTAGGATATAGGCAGCTGCAACGCCCGTAGATCCGGGTTAGTCAATTTAGAGATAATACAAAAGATTATTTAGAATAAATAATCTTAACCAAGTTTTAGAATATGTCTCATGGGTTCCGTACATATAAAGAAAGCCGAAATCCGAGTTATAACGAAGAAGTTATGGCCCGTCGAAGTTTTACGTCAAAACCGGCACGGCACCGGGAGAGGTAAATAGTGAATTTACGATGGAGGAATTTTTAGCCTTATAAATTTAAACAAAAGTTGTAGTATACGTTAAATCGAGAACATACATAAAAAGAATGCCCAAATCTAACTTCGTATGAGGAAGTTATGAATTTTCTAAGATTTGGCATAGCAGTGCACGACCCGAAACTCGAATTTTAGTTCGATTGGTTTTTGGCCTACGCGGCCTAAATGAGAATTGAAGATCTCATTAATAGGAACTCAACGATAAAAAGACAGACGAAAAAAGAGTATGTATGTAGAAGTTATGAATTTTACGCGGACATTTAACAGTATAATCTCCTCGTACTGTTAAATTTAAGATCAGTCGAGAATTAGCTGACGGAGTCAAAATGACAGATGTAGATCCTATTTTTACCTACGCGTGGATATAAAGAACGTCAAAAATGGAGCTCATATGTGAAAGTTACGAATTTTAGAAGTCGGAAGTGTGTTGTACGAAAATGGGTGATGTGGCACAATCTTGGCCATTGCTTTCTCCCCAAGTCTTGGCACTAGATAGTGACATGTTGCACTAAGTTCAGCCCTTTTCACCCTATAAATAGAACCTCTCCCACCCTCATTTTCTTCACACATTTCTCATTCTTTCTTCTCTTTACTCTCTCTCTAGAACCTCTCTCTAGCCCCGAAACCCCCCCCCCCCCCCCGCCCCCGCCCCCAAAACGCCTAGGGAACCTCCCTTGCACGAGACTGAAACCCCGAAATGCTCGACAGCTCCGAGAAGAAGAGCTTTTCGGCTCGGGAACGCTGCTACAAGCAAAGCCTGGTTTTCTATAAAATCCGTTGTAAGTGAGCTACGCCTACGCTATTTTTAATATAGCTTTTATTTAATTATAGTAACGTTATTAGGAACTTATAATAAGTATTTGGGCTATTGTTATGGGTTAGATAAGTATTATTTAACGCTTATATAATGGTAATAATAGCTAGACTATTAATTAGTCTCGGCGAACAATAGACTAAACTCTAGTGGTAATAATACTAGGTTTCGTCGAATGAAATTATTTTTAAGAAGCGAAGCGCTGTCTGAGTTCGGAATCACCACCTTTTCAAGTGAGTGCATGGTCCCGTTCATCTTACAAATAGATATGAAGTATTTTATATAAATTACGTGCTATGTGTGCATATTATTGATGGTAAGCATAAGAACAACCCTATGTGCTCATACAAACCCTAATGCTTGGATCTAGGTTTCTCTATTGTACATGCTTTGAATCCAAGACTAATAAACTTAGATCTAACACATTATAAACTGAATTAGGGTTTATAGAATTACCTTTGATTGTTATATAGCAATAACAATCAATTCCTTGCTTGATTTGGCCTTAGAAAGCTTAGTGCCTCAAGTGCTGCACCTCTAATGGAGTCACAAACACCATATACAACTTGGATGAAGAGGAGAAGAGAAGGGAGGCACCAAAAACGGCTGGAAACCCTAGAGAATCAGTTGTTTATGTTTTTGGAGCTTAAGGGTCCTTTATATACATGTAGGCTATTAGGGTTTACAACTAGGAAACCCTAATTTGACTGCTTAGGCCCTAAGCAGCCCATGGACTCCTTAAACATATCCCTTGGACGATTTCTAATGGGCTTCCCATAGAATTCGTCCAACCTATATATTATTAGGTGATCCATAGCCCAATTATAATTATCTTATAATTACAACTTCAGTCCCTTAAGTTTAATTAATCTCTTTTAGCCACAAAATTAATTCTTGACCAATATTAATTAAACAATATGATTTCTCCTTTAATATATTATTCTCATAATATATTAATAAATCATATTTAAACCTTTCTCTCCTTAAATCATCCTACATATTGCTATGGTGAAGGCAACCCAAAAGGACCATGCTCATAATCGGGTCAAGTACATACCAAAATAGTTATGGACTTAGACACTAATCCAACAATTATCTGAATACTTGCTGTCTATGATGGATGAATGATTTTATACATGTTTTAAATATATATTTATTTTATATCTACAAATATGTTGGGATAAAACATGGATAGATGAAATAGGTGGTGTGTGATGAAATAAAATGATGAGAGATAGGTGATGATAGGAAGGTGATGATAATTAGGTGATGGATACGTGATGATGAATCGATGATGTATGATGAAAGATACTATAACCTTGTCCGACAATTTGGAGATGTAGTCATCTACTAGAGTATAGATGGCGACCACAGCCTATTCTAGACAACCCGTGGAAACACCAGCAGTCTTATAACATGTAGGTGATGAATTACGAGTCCAGGTGATGTTGTGATTGTATATTCATGTGATGATACTCTAACCCTTACTATAAATTACGAGTTCAGGCGACGTTGTAACTACGTATTCAAGCCTTAGGAACGAGCATATAAGGAAATGTGAGGTAAAAAGATGAGAGGTAAATATGATATAGGAGATGACCCTTAAGATAATTCTTTAAGGAATATCAAAGAAGATAACGGGGATGGGTAATCGGGTTGATTGTTTGATATTTAAATATAATAATTATATTATTGTGGGTTGAAAACCCTATGTACTCACCAGGTTCCCCAACCTGACCCACTCCAGCTTATTTGTATCACATGTGTCGATACGAAGCTACTTTGCACTGAGAGATTTAAAAGAGATGTAGATCACTAGTGTAAATGAATGTAATTTCTTTTTATGTGTATGTTTCTATATTGACGATGACATCCCAAATGTTTTAAATGAATAAAAATACATTTCTTTGAAAATGCTTTGATAACGTATTTATCATGTTTTTTTGGGAACAAATTCCGCAACATTTTTATTAAAAGAAGTACTCTAATTTTTATAAAGCATAAACAAAATCTGTCTTTTCTGGCCGTGAAAATAGGGATGTCACAACAGCTTCTCCAAGCTCCTTCATAGCGAAACACTTTCCTAGCCAGGATTCAACCTCCTGCAAGGTTGGGATGATATTTCCTATGAGTAGTATGTCATCTACATACAGTACCAAACAGCTAACCATACTCCCACCAGCCTTAACATATACACAAGACTCATCTTCGCTACTCGAAAAACCAAACTCTTTGACTTTCTTATCGAAACAAAGATTCCATCTACGAGATGCTTGTTTCAATCCATAGATGGATTTCTCAAGCTTACACACTCTATTGGGGTATTTTGCATCAACAAAACCCTCTGGTTGATTCATGTAAACATCCTCAGCCAACTTTCCATTAAAGAAAGCGGTTTTGACATCCATTTTCGATATTTCATAATCATTAAATGCAATAATGGCTAGCATAACCCTAATAGACTTAATATTTGCTACTGATGAGAAGGTCTCATCATAGTCAACTCCTAGAGTTTGAGTAACGCCCTTCGCAACCAGTTGCGCTTTATAAGTGTGTACATTTCCATCCATGTCGGTCTTCTTCTTGAAGATCCACTTGCACCCAACCGTCTTATGACCCGGTACATTGTCAACCAAGTTCCAAACTTGATTGTCGTACATGGACTGAATCTTTCTGTCCATGGCCTCTTTCCATTTGGCAGACTCAGGGCCTGCTATGGCTTCCTTAAAGTTGTTAGGCTCATCCAAATTTACCAGTTTACTATCGTTGATATATGCATCACCTTCTGCGGTAATATGAAAACCATAGTAATGCTCAAATGGATTCCTAGCTCTTGTCGAACACATCAAGGGTACAGACTCATCAACAGGAGTTTCCTCTTCAGGTTGATTGCTAGGGTTTGAGGTTCCTTCACCGCTTGACTCTTGAATTTCTTCAAGGTCAATTTTCCTACCATTGTTTCCTTGGCTTGTGAACTCTCTCTCATGAATGACCCATCTTCTTGCCACAATGACCACATTCTCACTGGGTATCTAGAAGAGGTAATCAAAGGATTTCTGTGAGTAGCTGATAAAAATACACCGCTCACTTCGAGGTTCAAGCTTGTTCAAGCTTGTTCAGAGTCTCACGTCTCACGAAAGCCTCGCAATCGTAAATCTTGATGTGGTTTAAATTGGTAACTTTCCCAATCCATATATCGTGAGGTGTTTTGGCAACCTTTTTGGTAAGGACCAGATTAAGGATATGGACGGCAGTATGTAAGGCATACCCCCATAATGAGATTGGTAACGAAGCTCGACTCATCATGGAACAAACCATGTCTAACAAAGTCCGATTACGCCTCTCAGCCACACCATCCAACTGTGGTGTTCTGGGAGGTGTCTATTGTGAAACAATTCCACACTCCCTAAGATAGTCAAGGAACTTTGTACTAAGATACTCTCCTCCCCGATCGGATCAGAGCATCTTAATGTTCCCGTCTAGTTGATTCTCCACTTCTTGTTTAAATTCTTTGAACTTTTCAAAGGTTTCTGACTAATGCTTGATTAAGTAGACATAACCGAATCTCATGTAATCATCAGTAAAAGTCACATAGAAGCGGTTAGCATCCCTTGTGGCGGTTCTGAAGGGTCCACACACATCTGTGTGTATAAGGTCCAACAAACCTTCACCCCTAACACAATTACTAGTAAACGGTGACTGTCATTTTTCCAATCAAACAAGGCTCGCAATTATCATCTGGACTTAAGTCAAATGACTCCAAAACTCCAGCCTACTGGAGTTGGCCTATGCGCTTCTTGTTAACATGTCCAAGACGACAATGCCACAAGGATGCCTTATCCAAACTAGTAGCAGAGTCGATATACAACAAATTATTTCCTAAGTTGTCTACAACCGACACAGTTTCATATACACCATCACAAGGTCATGCTTTAAAAAAAAGAACATTATTATAAAAAGCATTAATACCACCACATTCATTATCAAACGAAAAAGTAAACCCTTGTTCATACAAACCGTGAAAAGAAATAATATTTCTCACCATTTCAGACAAGTAACAACACTTATTCAAATCTAACACTAACCCATTACTTAGCAACAAAGAATAAACTCCAATCTTGGTGACAAGTGAAGCTTTCCTATTCCCCATGATCAAGTTTATCTTTCCATGCTCGACATCTTCACTTCTTCTTAGGCCCTACAAATCAGAACATATATGAATACCACAACCTGTATCAAGGACCCAAGAATTAGTATGCAGTGAGTTATTCGACAATATAATGTAAATACTTGCATGGGTAGGTTTGACCTTCCTATCCTTAACATCTTCCAGGTACTTGGGGAAGTTTCATTTCTAGTGCCCCTTTTCCTGACAATTGAAGCATTGAGCTTCCTTTGGGTTGGAAGAAGGAGTGATGGAAACACCTTTGGTTCCACTTGAAGAGGTGCCATCAAGAGACTTTCCCTTGGTACCTTTCGAAGGGGTCTTCCTCTTCTTCCTTCTACTTTGCCCGATTGCCAGAATAGGAGTGGTGTTAGGAGTAGGAGTAGTAACAACCGATTTACCTTTGAGACCGGTTTCGACGGTCTTCAAAAGTCCTTGAAGCTTGCTGAGTGTGAACTCCTCCTTGTTCATGTGATAGGTCATTTGGAACTGATCATAACAAGTAGGTAAGGAGTGCAGTATGATATCAATAGCCAACTCCTTGGGGAAGTTCACATTCAACTTTAGTAGACGGTCCACAAACCTTTGCATTTTCTACATGTGGCCCATGATGGATTCACCATCCTTCATGCGGGTTGTTATCATGGAAGAGATGATTTCATACCTCTCTTGACAAGCACTTTGATGGTAGTGGTCCATCAAGTCCATGTGTATGTCAAAAGGGTAAAAGTTCTCATAGGACTTCTTGAGTTCAGCTGTCATTGTGGCCAACATGATACATGCCACTTTGGTAGCATCTCTCTCATGTGCCCTAAAGTCAGCAATCTCCTCTGGAGTAACAGTAGACTCATCAATATCTTTCAGCTCCTTGTCGAGGACATATTCCTTGTCCTCGTACCGTGTGACCATCCTGATGTTCCTAATCTAATCATTAAAGTTTGAACCATCAAAGATGACTCTCCCACAAAGGTTCATGAAAGTGAAGGATCCGATAGGGTTTGAGCAAGAAGCAACATTGTTGGAAGACATCTGAAAAGAAGAAAGACAAGTTTAGATTAGATATAGAATCCTTAATAAAACACCCAAATGTAATATTAAGGCTAGGACCCAACACAATACTTTATAACTTGGAAGAGGGATGCCGTAATCCAAGCTATAAAATATTTGAAGGTAGGTGAATGACGATTCACCAATTTCCACCATAAAATGAAATAGGAATTAGGTTTTAATTGGATTGAAACTCCTCGATTCTTTTGAGATTCATTGAACTTTTCAATGGAATATTTAAATCTTGATTGTACCCTCTCAAGTTTGCGACTGTGATGCCAAGGATCACAAACAAGGTGTGAATAACCATGCAAATTAACTTGGTACCCTTAATCTTTATCACCTAATCGATGTGTCGGTTACCCACACGCGCTCCACCGATCTATGATAAACATTAAGTCACCCTTTTCCACTTTTACTAATCCATGTTAGTGTGTCGGTTACCCACACACGCTCCACCAACGACTTGGTAAGGTCCAAAGTGTAATTTATGGGTTAGGACCAATTTCACATTTTCCTAAAGTAACTAAGAATGGGAATTTATAAAAAGTGTAGTTACTTTTTATTTGTCATTATACTTTTAATGAGAATTATAGTCCTTGTCCTACCTGTTCGGCTAACGACCCTCCACCAGTCAAGGAAGCGGTGGGTGAGAGTGGACACCCATTAAGCTGCTATTTTATAGGCAACAACCTTATACCCTCCTTATAGACCGGCTTCGTGAATGAGGCCTACTAACGGTAATACTGACTTGATATGATACATATATACATATTATTAACTTATAATACTATAAAGTATAAGGGTTTAATTTTAACTTTTAAAACTCTAGGGTTTGGAATTAAAGTTTTCTAAAGTGACTTTACAAATTCCAAAACTTGAGGGCAAGTTTTGAAACTATTCAAAACCTTTCATATTCATAACTTATGAGTTTAATGGTTAATAAAAGGAAGACTCTTCATTTTATGTAACCTATGGTTCTTTAATGGCTCTTTTTAAAGAAGTGACTTTTGGAAATCCATAACTTGAGGACAAATTATGGACTCCATCAATTGGCATTTAGATCAAGAATTACACTAACAAACAATTTGAAAATAATTCGTATGATCTACTAAAACTCATAAGTATGAACATTCATATCAACAAAGTCAAAAATCATATAAACACATATAAAACTTGAAATTTTGATAATAACCAAATGGATTAGCATAATCATTACACCATCAAAAATAGGTTTTATCAGTCAAAAACAGTTTAGGGTAATGATTCTAGTCCATTTCCAGCAGCAAAAATCGAAATTTTGCACACCGGGGCTCCTACTCGTCGAGTGCAAGAACCCACTCGACGAGTAGGATGCATTTTTATCATGGACTCGTCGAGTCCCCCCATGGACTCGGCAAGTTCACTGTGCAGATGGCAGAAAATCGATCCTTTTCAAGCAGTTTGCATCAAATACAAAGAAAACAAGCCTAGGCTCTGATACCACTGATGGGTTTTGATCATTCTAACATTCCTATGGTGTACATGCAACCCTAGAAACCTTGGATCTATGTTTTCTCTTATATTCATGTAAATTTGATTTTTCCAAGGTTTACATCCTAACTAGCATGACATGGGGTACTTGTAATATAAAACTAGTAGAATGACATACCTTTCTTGTAGGGTGGATTCCTTAAGACCTTATGAGCCTAGCACCACAAATGTGATGCCTCAAATGTTTCACACAACACCACAACTCTTGGAATAACTTGAGAGTAGATCACTTGAGCAGAAAATCGGCTAGCCCTCTTTGTCTTATCTTTGATCCGATTTTGCTAGCCATGGGGCTCTTTATATAGCGTGCCACGTGTAGGGTTACATCATGTAAACCCTAATGTACATGGCTTTTCATTTCCCCCATGATCCATGGGTTTTAACCTCCATGTAGCATCCATGGAGCACCCAATGGTTCCTAGCCCAGTCTAGTGAATCATGAACCATAAGCCCACTATATAAGAATGAATGATTTACATAATCAATCCCTATATATTTAATTAGTATATTTTTCATCAAAAAATTAATTCCAAATTAATTCTTGATCAATACTAATTAAATAATATTATTAATATATTAGAACTTATAATATATTAACAAACCATAATAACAAACCATAAGTGTCCTTTTCTCATTTTGTCTATCCAATTGTTGTAATGTCATGCAATCCAAATGGATCATGCCAAATCGGGTAAAGTACGTACTAAATATAGTTATGGACTTAGACACCTTATCCAACAAGTTCAAGTAAAGGTAACATCGATGATTTTAAATTGCTCGAACCGCCAGGCGTGACCCTGAGGTTCGAGTAAAGATAACATCGAGCCATAAAGAAATCGATTATGGCGATGATTTTAAATTGCTCGAACCGTCAGGCATGACCCTGAAGTTCGAGTAAAAGTAACATCGAGCCATAATGTGATCAATTATGGCGATGATTTTAAATTGCTCGAACCGACAGGCGTGACACTTGGGTTCGAGTAAAGGTAACATCATGGCATAATGTAATCAATTATGGCGATGATTTTAAATTGCTCGAACCGTTAGGCAGGACCTTGACGTTCGAGTAAAGATAACATCAATCCATAATGCAATCAATTATGATGATGATTTTAAATTGCTCGAACCGTCAGGCGTGACCCTGAGATAACATTGAGCCATAATGTAATCAATTATGGCGATGATTTTAAATTGCTCGAACCGTTAGGCATGACCTTGACGTTCGAGTAAAGATAACATCGATCCATAATGCAATCAATTATGATGATGATTTTAAATTGCTCGAACCGTCAGGCGTGACCCTGAGATAACATCGAGCCATAATGTAATCAATTATGGCGATGATTTTAAATTGCTCGAACCGTCAAGCGTGACCCTGAGGTTCGAGTAAAGATAACATCGAGCCATAACGCAAGCAATTATGGTGAAGATTTTAAATTGCTTGAACCGTCAGGCATGACCCTGAGGTTCTAGCAACGGTAACGTCGAGCCATAATGTGATCAATTATGGCGATAATTTTAAATTTCTCGAATCATCAGGCGTGAAACTGAGGTTCGAGTAAAGATAACATCGACCATAATGTAATCAATTATGGCGATGATTTTAAATTGCTCGAACCGTCAAGCGTGATTCTAAGGTTCGAGTAAAAATAACATTGAGCCATAATGCAATCAATCATGACGATGATTTTAAATTTCTCAAACCGTCAAGCGTGACCATGAGGTTCGTGTAAAGATAACATCGAGCCATAATATAATCAATTATGGAAAATATTATAAATTTCTCGAACCGTCGGGCGTGATTCTGAGGTTCGAGTAAAAATAACATCGAGCCATAATGTAATCGATTATGGCGATGATTTTAAATTGCACCAACCGTCAGGTGTGACCCTGAGGTTCGAGTAAAGATAACATCGAATCATAATTTAATCAATTATGGCAATGATTTTATGTTTCTCGAACCGCCATGCGTGATCCTAAGGTTTAAGTAAAAATAGCATCGAGCCATAACGCAATCAATTATGACGATGATTGTTTATATTGTTAGCTAGACCTATTCGTAAATGATGATTTTGAAAGGGATGGAATAAGTCATTTCAGAATATGTAATCGAATTACGTCAAAAAAGAACAACAAAAGTTCTGAATTCTAAAATGTCATTATCGCTTGATTCCTTTCCATCTGACCACCTTGTGATGCAATTTTCAAAAGTGAAAATTTTGAAGGTTACGCATATTCCACGTTCTTGGCAACCGGATTCCATTTAATGTCTCCGAAACATACGCTCCATTTTGTCCAACTTCGACCATGCGGTATGGCCCTTCCCAGTTTGGACCGACTTTTCCCATGGGCTCCTACCTACTAGCTTCATTTTTGCACAAAACCAAATCACCCACTACACACGATGATTTTTTACCCAGCCGTTGTAGTACCGCTCTACTAACGCATTGTAACTGGCTTGTCGTATTGTAGCTTCTTCTTGTTTCTCTTCTAATAAATTTAGATGTTTTCTGAGATTCACTGAGTTCGACTGTATTTCTGGGTTACTGGTTCGGGTAGTTCGACTTGTCACCTCTATAGGGAAAACTGCTTCTGTTCCATGCACCAAGCGAAAGGGGTTTTTTTATTCGCACCGTGGTCTGGTATGCCCATAACACATGTTGTAATTCATCAGCCCAATTTCATTTGGCTTTTCCCAACCTCTTCTTAATTCCTTTTACCGGAGTTCGATTTTTCACTTCTACTTGACCATTGGCCTAAGGGTGAGACAACGAGGTGAAGTTCTATTGAATTCCTTTTTCCTGGCACCATTTCTTAAAGGGGTTTTTAGCAAATTTCTTGCCATTGTCTCTTATGATAGTATGCGGTAGGTCAAAACGACAAACGATTTGCCTCCACACAAACTTGATAATTCTTTCCCCTATTATAGTTGTGACTACTTTAGCTTCGACCCATTTAGTGAAATAATCGATCGCTACATGTAAGATCCCAGAAATACGAGCCAAAAAATTTCATTTTTAAAACGTATACTTAGTAAAGCATTTAGAAATAAAAGCGTTCACCGATCATAACATTTCATAAAAGATATCACATGTCTGGAAAACATTTTCATAAACATAATAATGTCATAGTACAAATCCCCAGGAAGATCTCATAGTGCGGAATACGAGGCATGTGTGTGATGGGCCGCTACCGCACCAGCTCCTTCCCCTTCGAGGAAGAGGTACCTGAAACCAAAACTGAAAACCGTAAGCACGAAGCTTAATGAGTTCCCCCATAATACCTCATATCATACAAACCTACAATGAACAGCTAGGAGATACGGGCCTCACCCACACTCATGAAGATACGGGCCTTGCCCACACTCCGCTAGCTGGGAGATACGGGCCTCGCCCAGACTCCCTTATCTGAGAGATATGGGCCTCGCCCACACTCCACTATCAGAGAGATAAGGGCCTCGCCCACACTCGGTTACTAATCAATAACATACAAGTATCACAGCAAATCTATCATACTAGCATATATCATCATCAAACTCAACCATGAGATACGGGCTCTGCCCACAATCCAATACTAGCACATCGTCTATACGGGCCGGCCTTGGTGCCTTAGACCCATTACTACTGGAAAGAAACTCACCTCGTAGAGTAGCTACCGAAAGTCTGACTGCTCGACGTCTCGCTGCTGCATCGGAAATCCTCCTGCTACAAACCCATAAACATAGATTAGCCACTCATAAATACCCCTAAGTCAATTGACTGAACCATCCCTGGTCCAAGGTCAACTCCTTGGTTAAAGTCAACTTCCAGTTGACTGGACTCGCCGAGTCGTGGCACCGACTCGCCGAGTCCTCCTCCTACTAACCCGGTCCTACTCGCCAAGCCTCTCTTTCCACTCTGTGAATCACCCTTGACTCACTACTCGGGGCAATGGATCCGACTCGTGATCCGACTCGCCGAGTTCCACGAGCAGATTTCCTACTCGCTTCCAATCTTCACCAGAAGATCCCGCAAGACGATTTGGTGTTTTGGGACGACGCTACGCTGCTAATCCCGCGTGCAGATACGAAGGGTTGGACCTTCGACACTTAAACCCCTCTTACTCAGTGAAAGATCATATGACTCGCTGAGTTTGAAAAACAACTCGACGAGCTCCAGGCAATCTTCATAGGACTCGCCGAGTTCCACTTTGGGACTTGCCGAGTCCCTACGACCCACTTCCCATACAGACCAAAAATGGGACATGCAACGCCTTTAACACATAGATCTATGCTCATAGGGCATGCTTATCACGTAAAGTTGCAAACTTTACATGCATGCATGGCCCTATGAGCTCAAGAAGGCAAATCCAAGCCCTTTAAGGGGTCATACACCCAATAGGGACCTCAATAACCCCAACCACAAAGACTTTATACTTCTAGGATGTCCATAAGAACCCAATCTGAAGTCCTTTCAAAACTTAAAGCATAAATACATGAAATTTGAGGTTTTAGGGCTTAAAACAACTAATTTGGGACAAAAGGGGATCTAATGGACTAATGATCAAGGTAAGAACTTTTCTACCTGAATGGAAGCTTCTCACGGTGTAGATTTCGGATCTACCTCCCCTCCTTGCACACTTCAACCTTCTCTTCCTTCCTCTAAGCTCCAAACCTTCTCCACAAAGCCAAAATCACCCTCAAGGACAATATGGGGGCTAGGGTTTCTTTCTACAGTTCTATGGAAGTGTTAGGGACTAAGGAGGCCAAGTTAGAGCATTTAAATAGGGTGCAAATGCCCGGATTAGGGTTTATGTCCAAACAGGGTCTACTCGCCGAGTCTGGGGACCGACTCGCCGAGTACAAATTTCAAACCCCGCGCCTTATCCCGCTCCTACTCGGCGAGTTGGTCCTTCACTCGCCGAGTCCAAGGCAAAAATGCATAAAATTAAAATATTAATCATAAGGAGTACGTACAAGGAACCAGGTGCTACAAATCTCCCCCACTTATTTCAGACTTTGTCCTCGAAGTCTGCTGCTCGATCCTGAAACAGCTCGGGGTAATGCTCCATCATCTCTTCCACCGGCTCCCAAGTCCACTCCGATCCCTTTTGGTGCTGCCATTGCACCTTCACGAGTTCCACCCTCTTGTTCCTTAGATCCTTCGACTTCTTGTCGAGGATCACCACAGGCCACTCGATGTAATTCAGGCTGTCATCCACCTGAATATCCTCCAAAGGCACCACTGCCGAGTCGTCTACCAAACACTTCCGCAATTGAGAGACGTGGAAAGTGATGTGGATCTGGCTGAGTTCGGCTGGCAGATCCAACCTATATGCCACCTTGCCCACCCGGGCTACAATCCTGAATGGCCCGATGAACCTTGGGCCCAACTTGCCTCGCTTCCTAAATCGGATGACGCCTTTCCACGACGACACCTTCAGGAGAACCATATCCCCGACTTGGAATTCTAAGTCTGAACGACGCTTGTCGACATAACTCTTTTGCCGACTCTGGGCAGTCTGGAGCCTACTCCGGACCTGCTGGATCTTCTCTGTCGTCTGGAGCACCACTTCGGTGCTTCCCATGACCCTCTGGCCAACCTCTCCCCAACATATCAGGGTCCTGCACCTCCTTCCATACAACATCTCGAAGGGAGGACGGTCGATGCTCGCATGATAGCTATTATTATATGAGAAATCCGCCAATGGGACGTAGGTATCCCAACTACCTCCGAAATCTAGAACACATGCTCGCAACATATCCTCCAACGTTTGGATGGTCCGCTCGCTCTGACCATCCGTCTGCGGGTGAAAAGTGGTGCTGAAATGCAGACGAGTACCCAACTCGTCAGGGAACTTCTTCCAAAACCTGGAAGTAAATCGCACATCTTTGTCTGAAATCACAGATACGGGCACCCCGTGCCGCACCACTACCTCCCTAATATAGATATCGGCCAACTTCTCAGCCGAGACGCTCTCCTGAATTGGGATAAAATGGGCGCTCTTGGTCAATCGGTCCACGATGACCCATATAGAATCCACTCCCGCGCGGTCCTGGGTAGTTTGTGATAAAGTCCATCATAATATCTTCCCATTTCCACAACGGGATATCCAACGGCTGCATCTTGTCGTGCGGTCTCTGATGCTCGGCGTTGACCTTCCTACAGGTCAAGCACCGCTCGACGTACCAAGCCACATCCCGCTTCATCCAGGGCCACCAACAGTCCAGACAAAGATCCCTATACATCTTCGTCGCCCCGGGATGAATGGAGAATCGAGATTTGTGCGCCTCCTCCATCAAGACCTGGCGCACGCCCCTGAGGTACGGCACCTACACCCTGCGGTGTAAAGAAAATAATCCCCTGCTATCATAGTCGAAGGAGGAAACCTGACCCACTATGCGCTCACTCTTCTGATGTTCCTCTTTCATGGCCTCCTGCTGGGCCTCCCGAATCTGCTCCAAAAGCGGGGTCACCACTGTCATCCACATGCAAACATCCCTGATCGGCGCCGCCTTGTGGCTAAGAACATCGGCCACTACATTGGCTTTCCCCGGGTGGTAAAAGATCTCACAATCATAATCCTTTGCCACATCGAGCCACCGACGTTGCCTCATGTTCAGATTCGGCTGATCCATGAGGTACCTCAAACTCTTGTGGTCCATGTAAATGGTAATGTCACCAAATCTTGAGAGCGAAGACCACCGTCCCCAACTCTAAATCGTGCGTCGGGTAGTTTGCCTCGTGAGGCTTCAACTGCCTTGAAGCGTAGGCAATGACATGACATCTCTGCATCAGTACCGCGCCCAACCCCGAAATGGACGCATCACAATATACCAAAAAATCCTCTACGCCCTCTGGCAGGGCTAAGATTGGCGCCTCACACAATCTCTGTCTCAGAACCTCGAATGTCGCCTGCTGCTCAGGCCCCCATCGAAAAGATCACGACTTTCTTAGTCAGCCGCGTCAGGGGTACGACTATCTTGGAGAAGTCCTGAATGAATCTCCGATAGTAGCCCACTAATCCCAGGAAACTCTGAATCTCGGATGGAGACTTCAGAACCTCCCATCTCATCACGGCCTCCACCTTCGCCGGGTCTACTGAAATCCCGTTCTGGTTGACGAGGTGCCCAAGAAACTGCAACTCACGCAACCAAAACTCATATTTGGAGAACTTGGCATACAAGCTCTCCCTCCTCAAGGTCTCCAAAACCTCTCTCAGATGCTCCTCGTACTCCTCCTGCGTCTTGGAATAAACCAATATGTCATCAATGAAAACTATCACAGACCGATCCAGCATCGGTCTACATACGCGGTTCATGAGGTCCATGAACGTGGCAGGAGCATTGGTGAGCCCAAACGGCATCACCACGAACTCATAAGTAACGCGGTCTTCTGCACATCCTCTTCTCGGACCCTCATCTGATGATACCCCGAACGCAAGTCGATCTTGGAGAACCAAGATGCTCCCTGCAACTGATCAAAGAGATCATCAATCCTTGGGAGTGGGTAACGGTTCTTCACTGTTACCTTATTCAGCTCCCGGTAATCAATACACATCCAATGCGACCCGTCCTTCTTTTTCACAAACAGGATCGGGGCTCCCCAGGGTGAACTGCTCAGTCGAATAAATCCCTTGTCTAGCAACTCCTGCAGCTGCGTAGACAACTCCTGCATCTCGGGAGGAGCCAACCGATAGGGTGCCTTGGCTATCGGTGCCGCACCTGGAACTAGGTCGATCCTGAACTGTACCTGACGCTCCGGAGGTATTCCAGGAAGCTCCTCCGGGAACACATCAGCGTAGTCTCGCACCACTGGAACCTCGCTCACCGTCGCCTTACCCACCTCCCGGGTATCCATAATGTATGCGACATATCCCGCGCAACCCTGCTGAAGGTAGCGCCTAGCCCTTGCTGCTGAACATACTGTGGGTCCACGTTGTGGCCTCTTGCCGTGGATCAGCAACTCTCCCCCACTTGGGGTCCTGATCCGCACCAGCTGTTGTGCGCAATCTATCACCGCCCCATTAGGGCTCAACCAATCCATGCCTATAATCACCTTGTTCCCACGCAACAGAATGGGAACCAAATCCACTAAGTGGCGCTCCTCAAACAACCTTAGAACACAATCCCTGAACACTGCTGATGCTCGCACTGATCGATCATCAGCAATCTCCACCTCTAAAGGGCAATCCAACGTGCCCGAAGACTCAGGAAACTTCTTGCTAAGCGCAAGAGAAACAAATGATCGGGTAGCCCCCGAATCAAACAACACCTGAACTGGAATACCGTTCACATGGAACGATCCTAAACAGAGTACATATCAATATTATAACATCATAAAAAAAGATAGGGGGAAAGAATCATACCCGTCACCACATCGGGTGCGGCGCGTGCCTCCTCTGTCATCAGCTGAAACGCCCAACTCCTCACCACTGGAGCCTCTGCCTTGACCTGTTGGCCATCTGTGATCCTCAGAGTCACTAGAGTTGGCACCTTCACTGGCGCTGATGTTGTCATCAACTGGGGACAATTGGCCCTCTTGTGGCCCCTTTGGTTGCAGTGGAAACACAGCAACTCAGATGTCTGAAGAACCGAGACAGGGGCAGTACAGTCCCTGCTAAAGTGCCCCGCCTTGCCGCACTTGTAGTAGCCTGATGATCCCAATCTACATGCTCCCTCATGCGACCTGCCGCATTTTCTGCAGCGGACCGGCCCCCCTTGGCCTTTCGGCCTACCATCTGATCCCTTGGGCTTCTTCCCCGAAGCCCCAACCACCTGCCCCGTCTCTGCCTTTCTCTTTCGAATGTGCTCCAAATCAATCTCCCTTTCCCTCGCCCTGGCAATCATGGACTCCAGGGTAGGGCAAGCTGAAAAGCTAACATGCTCCCGGATATCAACGCGTAGCATGTCATGATAGCGGGTCCTCCTCATATCCTCATCTCCCGCATACTGGGGCACCAGTAATGCTCTCTCCCGGAACTTGGCGGTGATCTCCGCCACAGTCTCCGTAGTCTGCCTCATGTCTAAAAAATCTCTGGCCAGCTGTTAAAGCTCGAAAGCCGGCGCAAACTCTGCCCTGAACCTGGTCACAAAGTCTGACCAGGTCATAGCCTCAACAGCCGAGGCTCCCAATGAGTCACCCACGGACTCCCACCAATCCCTAGCTCGATCTCGTAAACACCCTACTACGAACCTCACCTTTGACCCCTCATGGAAGAAGCTAATCATCTGTGCAGACTCAATGTCTGCAATCCATCGTCTGGCAGCTATGGGGTCCTTTTCCCCGAGAAAATTCGGTGCACCACTGCCCCTGAAGTCCTTAAAGGACAGTGTACGAGATCCTGACTGGCCAGATGCCATGTCGCTCCTGAACGCCCTGAGGCGGTCCTCCATCAGCTCAACTATCCCTTCCTTGATCGACCCGAAAATAATGGGAGTCGACTCAAGGATGCCTCTGGTGATCTCTGACGTGATGAACTCGCGTAGCCCCTCATCTACTTGCTCAGAACCTGATCCCGAACCCGATCCCTCTCCTGTACTGCCAACTGCGGGCCTCGAGCATAGTACCACCATTCTGAAATACATAAATAATAATTGTTAGCGATACTGATATCTCTAGAGGGATCACACCTACTACAAGTTCCCTGGTCTTATCTTGGCCTTCCTCGGTTCGGGTACGGATCCTCTACTTTCATTAGTACGGGCCCATACTACCTTCCACATCTATCCGTACCTTCTCCAAGGACTGACTTGACTTCACCAGGTCCCTCTCACTACTTCTAATCATTTCTATACTCATCCTAGGCTTGCCCCAAGAAAATCTCTAACTCCACTCTACCCGGTCCTTAGCTACCGAAGGCCTCCTTATAATGTCAATTAGTCCTTACCTGAATACCATCACATGTGGTGAGGCTCAAATAATCCTTCGAGTAACAGACTCGGCCCTTCAACGGTTAGACTCAGACAAGAGCTGCGCAATAGGGCCAGATCCAACACTCTAAGATTATTCAACCCTGATCACATGTGATGTGACATATTCACCTAATGTCTAACTCCCATCACTCGAGGTCCCACGAAGCACAAAGCCAGCAGGATTCGGACAAAAAGGGAACAATCTCAAGCAAATCTGTCCTCATAGAGAAAAGTTGAACTAGCATACCATACTAAACTCATATTATCAGGCATAACTCCCAACAGGCTATCCTACTGCTGTATACTCAATTCTAGCATGCAATTTTCATACACTGAAACACATAAAGCAGGCACATAAGGCATCACTCCTACACCCTTAGTCCTATTCTAGCATGTTGTTCTACTGAAACTGATAAACATAACATAAGCTGGTATGGGTACTTTGGGGAATACTTACTTGAGCTCGGCCGGTCGCGCACATCACACACTTCGTTCCTTCTTAAAACTCCTTACTTAGCTTTTTAGAAAATATTTTCTGCTTTAAAATCTTTTAATCCCTCGATTTGAGTTCAGACACCCCTGAAAGCGTGTCTGAATCCCTCAAACAAGGCCTCTGATACCAACTTGTAACATCCCAGAAATACGAGCCAAAAAATTTCATTTTTAAAACGTATACTTAGTAAAGCATTTAGAAATAAAATCGTTCACCGATCATAACATTTCATAAAAGATATCACATGTCTGGAAAACATTTTCATAAACATAATAATGTCAGAGTACAAATCCCCGAGAAGATCTCATAGTGCGGAATACGAGGCATGTGTGCGATGGGTCGCTACCGCGCCAGCTCCTTCCCCTTCGAGGAAGAGATACCTAAAACCAAAACTGAAAACCGTAAGCACGAAGCTTATTGAGTTCCCCCATAATACCTCATATCATACAAACATACAATGAACAGCTAGGAGATACGGGCCTCGCCCACACTCATGAAGATACGGGCCTTGCCCACACTCTGTTAGCTGGGAGATACGGGCCACGCCCACACTCCCTTATCTGAGAGATAAGGGCCTCGCCCACACTCCACTATCAAAGATATACGGGCCTCTCCCACACTCGGCTACTAATCCATAACATACAAGTATCACACAGACGACGAGTACAGGCAAATCTATCATACTAGCATATATCATCATCAAACTCAACCATGAGATACAGGCTCTGCCCACATTCCAATACTAGCATATCGTCTATACGGGCCGACCTTGGTGCCTTAGACCCGTTACTACTGGAAAGAAACTCACCTCGAAGAGTAGCTACCGAAAGTCTGACTGCTCGACGTCTGGCTGCTGCACCGGAAATCCTCCGGCTATAAACCCATAAACATAGATTAGCCACTCATAAATACCCCTAGGTCAATTGACTGACCTATCCCTGGTCCAAGCTCAACTCCTTGGTCAAATTCAACTTCTATTTGACTGGACTCGCCGAGTCGTGGCACCGACTCGCCCAGTCCTCCTCCTACTAACCCGGTCCTACTCGCCAAGCCTCTCTTTCCACTCACTGAGTCACCCTTGACTCACTACTCAGGGCTATGGATCCTACTCATGATCCGACTCGCCGAGTCCAAGAGCAACTCGCCGAGTTCCACGAGTAGATCTCCTACTCGCTTCCAATCTTCACCAGAACATCCCGCAAAAGGATTTGGTGTTTTGGGACGACGCTACGCTGCTAATCCCGCGTGCAGATACGAAGGGTTGGACCTTCGACACTTAAACCCCTCTTACTCAGTGAAAGTTCATATAACTCGCCGAGTTTGAAGAACAACTCGGTGAGCTCCAGGCAATCTTCATAGGACTCGCCGAGTTGTTCATCCAACTCGCCGAGTCTAAAACCATCTTCATAGAACTCGCCGGGTTCCACTTTGGGACTCGTCGAGTCCCTACAACCCACTTCCCATACAGACCAAAACTGGGACATGCAACGCCTCTAACCCATAGATCTATGCTCTTAGGGCATGCTTATCACGTAAAGTTGCAAACTTTACGTGCATGCATGGCCCTATGAGCTGAAGAAGGCAAATCCAAGCCCTTTAAGTGGTCATACACCCAATAGGGACCTCAATAACCCCAACCACATAGACTTTATACTTCTAGGATGTCCCTAAGATCCCAATCTGAAGTCCTTTCAGAACTTAAAGCATAAATACATGAAATTTGAGGTTTTAGGGCTTGAAACCACTAATTTGGGACAAAAAGGGGATCTAATGGACTAATGATCAAGGTAAGAACGTTTCTACCTGAATGGAAGCTTCTCACAGTGTAGATTCCGGATCTACCTCCCCTCCTTGCACACTTCAACCTTCTCTTCCTTCCTCTAAACTCCAAACCTTCTCCACAAAGCCAAAATCACCCTCAAGGACAATATGGGGGCTAGGGTTTCTTTCTACAGTTCTCTGGAAGTGTTAGGGACTAAGGAGGCCAAGTTAGAGCGTTTAAATAGGGTGCTAACGCCCGGATTAGGGTTTATGTCCAAACAGGGTCCACTCGCCGAGTCTGGGGACCGACTCGCCGAGTACAAAGTTCAAACCCCGCGCCTTATCCTGCTCCTACTCGGCGAGTTGGTCCTTAAACTCACCGAGTCCAAGACAAAAATGCATAAAATTAAAATATTAATCACAAGGAGTACGTACCAGGAACCAGGTGCTACACTACAATAAGGAACTTGAGCCTTCCTGGCGCTTCAGGGAACGGGCCCACGCTATCAATTCCCCATTGAAGGAACGACCATAGGCTTGTGATGTTGACCATATCTTGTGGTGGTAATGTTGGCACGTTTGCGTGTATCTGAAAGTCGTGGTATTCTTTTGATGAATGTTTCTTTGTCATGAGTCATGGAGGGCTAGAAGTATCCTGCTCAAAGGATCCTCTAGGCAGTTACTTGCGGTCCTCCATGTACTCCACAAACCCCGAAATTTATTTCTTTTATTATCGCCTCCGCTTCCATGTTTGTTACACACTTCAGCCACGAGGTAGAATGACCCTTCCAATACAATCGACCTCCATACATAGTGTAGTTCGGTGCATTGATTCGCATTTTTCTTGCTTCTTTCACGTCCTCCGGTAGTATTCCTTTTTTCAGGAAAAGGATATAAGGTTTCATCCACGAAACTTCTTCCTCTAGCGCCATGGTTTCGTTATGAGGTTTATCAATGCTTCCTCTTGGAAGTACCTCCACTAAGACCGCTTTTAACAGGTGGCTGAAAGCCACCGGTGCAAGTTTACTTAGAGCGTCTGCTTGTTTGTTCTACGGTCGTGGAACTTGCGTGATTTCAAATGTTTTAAACATGGTGACCCACGCTTGCGTCTAGGTTAATCACTTTCGAATGTGTGTTTCTTTGGCTTCATATGTTCCTTTAATTTGGTTAACCACCTACATCGAGTCACTAAATACCTCCAAATGTGTGATATTAATGCTTGTTGCCAACCAGAACCCTGCTACCAAGGCTTCGTAATCCGCATCATTGTTCGAACACTTGAACTTGAATCGTAAGGCATAGGTCGATTTTTTTTGTATGTGCTATTAAGAACGATGCCCACTCCTAACGCATCTTTGCTTGACGCTCCATCAACATGCAGGATTCATGTTTCCTTACACGTTCCGGTTGACGCTTCCGGGTATTCGTTAGTGCCCTCTAGGGTGGTTATTACTGAAGACTATGAGTCGTCGGGTATTTTTATCAAAAAAAACCAGTCAGAGCCTACCCTTTTATACCGGTTTGGGTTTATGCGAGATATCGTGTTCCCTTAGCTCTATCGCCCATTTCTTCATTCTTCCTGACCGATATGGTTGTAGTAGGATCTGCTTCATTGGTTGGTCGGTTAACACTTCGATGGGGTGTGCCTGGAAATACCTGTGCAGCTGCTTGGCTGCATATACTAAGTATAAGACCAAATTTTCCACCTTGGAGTAATTTCGTTCCGCTCCATGCAATATTTTGCTAACGAAACACACCAATACTTGTTTCGTTCCCCTTTTCGCAAATAACGTTGTGTTGACCGTCTCATGACTTTTCAACAGGTACACTATTAACACTTTGTCCTTCAAGGGACTTGCCAAGGTCGGTAGTTGCCTGAGGGATTGTTTCAACCTCTGGAGCGCTTTGTCCACCTCGTCTAACCATAATATATCTTTTCTCCCAGTAAATGCTTTCAATTTGTAAAGGAAAGGTGTCGTTTGGTGTGCTGACTTAGCAAGAAATCACCCCAAGGCTTCCAACTTGCCATTGAGACTTTGTACTTCCTTCATGGTTTGGGGCGTTGTTGTTTCTAGTAAACTTTCAACTTTCTCAGGACTGGCCTCTATCCCTATTTCGGTTACAATATGACCCAAGAACTTCCCTTTTTGCACCCAAAAATGATTTCTTTGGATTAAGCTTCATGTTAGTTTGTCGTACAATTCTGAGGGTTTCCTCCACATCTGTCAAAAAATCATCATCTCCTTTACTCTTGATTACCATATCGTCTATGTATACCTCAACATTCCTTCCTATTAGCTTTGCGAACACCTTATCCACCAACCTCTGGCATGTCGCCCCCGCATTCATCAAACCGAAAGGCATCTTTGTATAGCAAAAAGTCCCTTTCTCCATATGGAAAGCTATTTTATCTTCATCAGCAACTGCCATCTTTACTTGCTGATACCCCTTCTATGCATCCAAAAAGGATTTCCATAAATATCCCTCCAATGACTCGATCTTCTGCTCAATTTCTGGAAGGGAGTAACTATCTTTTGGGCAAGTTTTATTGAGATCAGTGAAATCGACACACATCCTCATCGTTCCATCTGTCTTCTTTACCAACACTAGGTTGGCTATCCACTTTTGGAATTATGTGGCTCTCATGATCCCGACTCTTACTAATGCCTCGACTTCCTTATTGACAATTTTGTTTCTTTATTTAGCCATGTTACGCTTTTTTTTTACCGGAGTGCTTGAGGGATCGATATTCAAATGATGCTCTATTACTGATCTTGAGATACCTGTCATGTCTACGGGTGTCCATGTGAACGTATCTTGGCATTTTCTCAACATCCCCGTCAGCCCTTCCCGCAACGCCCTAGGAAGGCTGGCCCCTATTTTGATAGTTTGATCCTTGTAGCTGTTGTTTACAATTATCTCCACAGTGTCTACCGAAAAGACCCCTTCTTCTTCCATGGGCTCAACTGGCTCTAGTTGCATGGCATGACTACGTTCAGAAGGGCCTGGGGTGGTGTTCTGAATTATCTCCACCCCCTATTTAGTAGGGAATTTGAGTAGGCCGTGCACTATGGATGAAACGGTTTGTAGTTTCCACAAACCGGTTCTTCCCAAAAGTATGTTATAGGGGAAGGTGCTTGCACCAATACAAATTTTGTTAATATGGTTTTCCGAATGTTACATTAGTAATGTTCTAGTGTGAAGGGTAGCAAGATCTTCCCTCTTGGCCATACAGACTGTCCTGCGAATGCCACCACTACTTTCATGGCCGGTTTGAGGTATCTTTGGATGTCCGGGGATAGGCCCTTTAGGCAATGTTTATACATTACATTGACTGCACTCCCATTATCCACGTAAACCCTTCTAATCAATGATCTTCCTATTGCCGCTTTAATTATCAAGGCCCCCGTCCCTTTATGATCAAAGGGTATTGGGTCATGAAGACCAAACTCGATGTTGGTTACTTTTCGCTTCCATGTTAACTTGTCACCAGAGTCTTCTACACCTTGTACCATGGCAATCTCAACGTCGTACTTCGATTCATCGTCTTTCTTCGTCGTTCGCTCATCAACTTTTAATGACCGTTTTTTCTCCTTTTCCCTTCTTAAACTTTCACAGTCTTCTGGGCCCAACTTATTGTGAAAGTCACAATATTTGTTCGGGTCTCGGGGATGTTTTCTACTTTTATTTGGGTTATACTTACTCAGGCTCCATGGAGTGTATGCTTCAGAAACTTCTTGTTGATATGGTTGGTAATAGTCATTCCGTTTTCTTCTTTCACTTTGGTGTGGCCTTCTCCTGTAATGGTGGGGCACCCGTTGAGACGGGTTTTTTGTGAATCGCTCTTCCCTCTTTACTTTTCCCGCCATGGCCTTTCCTTCCATTCTATCTTTTTCGGCACTCTCAGCTTCTTGACTCAGAAATCGATTGACTTTTCTTATCATTTCCTCTACATTGGCCCATTCTCATCCTACCAACTTTTGAAACAGATACCCTTCTAGTAACCCATATGTGAACGCAACTATGATCATAGGGTCATCCCGAGTTGGCATCTTTCTACTGATCTCATTGAATCTCTTAAAATATGCTTTGTTCGATTCCCACTCGTGTTGTCGACAGACAAATATTGCATGTACTTGCTGGTGAAACCTTCGTTGTTGTATGAAGTTGTTACATAATTTTTTTCATAACTCTTCGAAGCTCCTTATACTTCGAGGCAGTAAGCTAGCAAGCCAGGTGGATCAGTCCAAGGTCCCTGCGAAGTATAGGCACCATAACTTCGGGTCCATTGGGATCGTCTTTATTGCCCCCTGGAAATTGGATACATGATCAGGCGGATCTCCGGTGCCATCTAAAGTGGCACCCTCGGTCCTTTGAATCCCTTGGGGATAGGCGTTTCATTAATGTCATCCGTAAATAGAGAATGAAAGTTTATATTCTTGAACGCCTGGTTGTATTTTTTTGCCTCTATCACCTCCGGGGGCTTTTCTTGTTTCTTATAAGTGTTCTTTGCGTTGGATAGTTGATATGCATCTTTCGCATCTTTGCTCAAGCTCTTTCCACGAGGACTTGACTCCTTTTCTCCTTCAATAGAGTCCTCCGTTTGGTCCGTGTGGACCGAAACTCAGTCCCACTCCTTCTCTTTCTGGAGTTGTTTTTCACTTTGCGACTTTCTCAGAGCTCTAAAGCGTTGGAATGCTTTGAATTCGTCTAACTCAATTTCTTTTGCCGTTTTGCCTTGTAAGTCCGCTCCCTCGTTACTGACAAACTTTCCGACAGTTGCGCCCTGATATCTTACCACAGTAGTAACTTATGGGGTTGCTTCTGGGCCTTCCAGATTTTGCATTCTTACGATGGGACTTGCTCCGCCTGCTGGTACGCTTGTATCGGCTGTTTGTTGCAAAGTCATATGGATGGCGCCACTTCATACGCCCTTAGGTCTTCCTTCCATATCTCACTCAAGGAACCAAACTCCTCAGGGAATAGGATTGACCTAAAGACAACAAAAAAACCGTAATCAACCGGCCGGGAATGGATGCCGGTCGATTCTCCGAAGGTTAAGTTAGTGAGAGGCTAAGCTTGATTAGTTTACACACTAGAATTAGGGGTGGATTCTATGTATGTACCTTCTTGACGTGTCAGGATGCCTATTTATAGTAGTATGGGAAGAGCTCTCTTCCCATATCGACCCTGCCTAGCCATCTTATCGCATTTATGATAAGATACCCGAAGGTACAACCATTGGTACTATGCAGACCGTTACATAGCTGTCGTGTGGCTGTGTAAGGATCTTTTGACCATATATCCTCGTACAGGTTGTATCTATATGGTTTCAAGATACTGCATTTACTGTTCCTGACGTCACCTCATACCTTCTCTCTATTCCTCCTTCTCCTCCAAGGTCATTATGAAGTACGGTACTTATTGGTTCAGGCCTCTTTGATCATGCTTGCTTGGCATGTTCAGGAAAGGGTAAAGGTATTTCCGTACCATACCCTATTACAAACCATGTGGAGGACCCCGAAGAAAAGATGTCGATCCATATGGACCGAATTGTAGATACCGAACCATATGCCCAGCCACTGAAGGTCGGACTTTATATACTGAAATGATCATCATCGAAATTATTGATTATTTGAACGTAAGTTCTCTGAAAGGACTGAGTTGTTGGGTCGTCAATTGAAAATGGTTGGGTTGCATATGTATCGAACCATAGGTACCGATTAACTATACCGAACCATAGGCACCTGATCACTACAAGTGTTTTTCGGGATATCGATACTCAGATTCGAGTAGATATAATATAGGCAATGCTTTTTGTATTCCACCAAATAATTCGATTCAAACTGTTGGTTGTGGTAAAACAATTTTTACTGATGAGTGTTTAAGGTAGCATGAGTGTTATTATTCCCCACTTGAGCTAAATTTAATGCCAAAATGCATAATAATGATGTTTCTAGGCCCTGCAAAAGCTTAGATGGTGACATGGGAAGAATCCGATATGAAAGAAAAGTGACCAGATGACGCATAACTCGGAAGTCCTGGGGAATGTAATTTTGAGAGAGGTAGTTGATCGTATGAGTGAATATCTTTCCATAAGTGTGTATTGAGAATGATATTGATGATCCTAGAATGATATTCAAGATGCCTGGTATGCACATCCTACCTCCTTCTTCTACTTGAAAGCATATTTTGATTCAAGACTACCTCCTTTGGCATTTTGATGAACCCTTATATTTTACTGTTCATCATCCTTCTTTATTAGCCCACGAAAAATACCACCGCTGAGCAAAAAGCTTTGCAATAGAAGCAATCAAAGAATATTTTTGCTGCTTGAGAATGGATGTGGATTTTATATCATTTGAGACCAAATAATGTTCAATCAAATAAAGTTTCAGTGACTTTAGAGCTATAATTCAGATAGTAAGAAAAGAAATATATTAGGGAGGTGGAAAAAACGAACCCCCTACTCTTTTCGTGGTTCTTGAACTTTTGTTGTCTGTACAACTTGTACTTTTACTGCAAGTGGGCTAGGTTTTTTTTGTACATTAAAATGTAGGTCCTTGAGTTTTAACAAGAAAAATAATTATGGATCAAAACAGAAGCTTAAGTTTTAACATGATTTTCTTTATAAAAAAAATAAAAGCCTTAGATTTTGATCCTCCTTTAACGCAAAGTGCAAAGTTTGAAATGGAAGCTGAGGATAAACATGGTAAGAGATTTAAGAACATAACTTTTTCCGATCTGTGGGGATAGTTGTGCGAATGATTTCAGAATGCGCGAGGCAAAGGCTATTTTGCTCGGGTCCCTCGGATGGTGGCACTTGATGTAACTAGGAAATCGTCAAGAGGCTGATTTAGTCGAGATCTTGGATGTGTGCTTCATTGCTGCTAGCGAGCCCCGATTTGATTCATGTTACTCTCATAAACGAGATCGTTAGAGTCACCCCAGGACTAGCGTCCCGGGAGCGGCCTCCGACGGTCAAGTTAGTATCAATACGAAATGAGGTCGGGTCCTTCTAGTGGAAGGGACCCAATTATATGTAGAGAGTAGGCCTATCGAAAAAACCCGAAACCCGATCTACCCACTCGACCCGTTCCGAATTCGGGTAGAATGGGTCGGGTAGAACGGGTAACGGGTATGAATATTCGGGTAATAGGTTAACCCGATAATAATATAGGTCGGGTTTTAGGTATGAATATTTATTTTCGGGTATACCCGAATACCCGAATTCGTTTTCTAAATAATACCAAATATACAATGCAGTCATGTACGCACACTTCAAATAAAACAAAACCCTTTGTTTCCTTCTTATGAACGACAACTCGACAGTCGACGCAAACTTGCAAAGGGAATACGAAGCTGAAGTTGAAGTCCTGAACCGTCATCACAATTCTTAGTTTCTCACTATCGCACGGAATGGAATTAAAAAAATACATAACATATTATAATGATTTGTATTGTTATAATATATGTACTTGTTAATTGTATGGAGTATTTTGCTACCCGATTCTATATTAAACCACCCAACATGTAAACATAAAAAAATAAAGAAAAAAAATTATTAATAAGTGTTATTTAAGAAACTTTCGGGTATACCCGATAATTACCCGACCCTATCTCAAACCCGAATACCCGAAACCCGAAAACCCGAATTACAATATAGGTCGGGTATCGGGTATTATTTTCTGAAGGAAATACCCGTTCTACCCGACCAGTTCTACCCAAAACCCGAAAATTTTACCCGTTCGACACCCCTAGTAGAGAGAGAGAGAGAGAGAGAGAGAGAGAGAGTTGTTGCCCTTTTTTGAAGGGTCTTGAGAGGTATATATATATATATATATATATATATATATATATATATATATATATATATATATATATATATATATATATATAGTATAATCGGATGTACCTTATTTCTTAGGGAGAAAGCTTAACAGCCGGACATGAGAAGGTTGAGGTGACTAGTGTACTTTTCACATTAGGAAGGAGCAAGCTGAAAATGGATAAACTTCGTAGAACTTGCCGAAAATGCTAGAACTGGCCGAACTGTCTAGAACTGGCCGAACAATACGGAAATGACCGAATCGTCCAGAAATGGTTGAACCATTTCTAAAAGGTCGATGATATATATATATATATATATATATATATATATATATATATATATATATATATATATATATATATATATATATATATATATATATATATATATATATATATATATATCGACACATATAATGCATAAAAACAAGGCTCTCAACTCTAGCACCGAACCACCATCAATATCTTAATTATACATATCATCATACACATTAACCTTAGGCACCCTACTATCATACAACTACCGGCTCTCAACCATTCTACAACCACCGACTCTCAACCATCCTACGACCATCGACACCCAGTCATTATACAACCATAAACTATTAGCAACCCTTCAACCATACCAAGTCTATTCATAATATTGACAATCACCTTATGAATACATAGTGATATGTACTTAGTAAATAAGATAGACACTCGAACAAATGGTCCTACCCGAGAGAAGTTAATCAGACAAGAAATGGAGTTATGACTCTCAGAAGCTGAAATGGAAGTTGGGAAAAACCCTTCACCATGACTTGGTGAGAAGTTCACCAAGACATGGTAAGGTGTGTAGCACGTGCCTATAAAATTAAGATTTTCATCGTATTTATAGGCACTACCTTCCATGTTATAAGTCATTTTCCATCATCTATCTCGACAAGAGCTCCTTGGGAGCAAACCCTAGAAGGTTCTTTTTGGGCTTGTTTTGCTCCTTGAAGGTTTTTGAGTGCTGATTTGGAAGCAAGGATGCAAGAAGCTTTTTAGAATATGGTTGCTAGTCAACTTCTCGACCTATGTAAGTCCCTAAGCTTGTTACTTTATAATTTATTCTTAATAACTCTAAGTTTTGATCTAGTTTCTCCATTGTTATGAAGTTTTAGGAGATTTGTTGCAATAAAGCTTACAACTTTATTGCTCTCTGAAGTCCCAAGAGTATTATATGTTTCAGATTTAGACTTAAAACTTGTTTTAGTGCCATACATGGGGTTTTGACCCTATTTTCGTTCATTTTGACCTAGTTTGGTGAAGGACATGCATGTTTATAAAGTTATGCATTTTTTGAACCATTAGGGTGTCATGAAGCCTTCTGGAAAGTATTAGGATTTGTCTTAACGAATTAAGGAAAAAATAAGGTTTGGAATATGCCAAGCAGACCATGGCGTGGCTAAGGACTAACCACGACGCGGTTGGCATATTCATCGTAATGGTTTTGTATGGGCCAGACCACGACACAGTCAAAGTTTCAGCATGGTGCGGTAGTCGTTGACCGTTAATCATTGACTTTTGACCAAGTTTGACTTTTGGTCAAATCTCAATAAAAGTATGTCTTAGCCCAGTATTTAAGGGAAAACGGTATTTTTCCGCTAGGATGAGGATTGAAAAGAGAAAGACTCGTTTAAAAAAGAAAGTTAAGTTTTATCCTTTAATTATTAAATCAGGGTTATTTATTGTGTAGTTTTAAGGAAGATTCGATGCCACTAGCTTGGTCTTGTAGATTCATCTGTATTAGATCTTCAGGTGAGTTCTCTCGAACGTACTTACTATGTAGATTATATGTTATATTCCAGCCAGACTAGAAATAGACCACTTTGAGGAAATCTAGTAGAATCAAGACCATAACATTCCTCTCTGAGGGAAGTGATCAAGACCCTGATTGACTGATCAAAGGGAAGTGGTCAATACCAAGTCAATTAGAGATATACCACTTAGAGAGAATCTAGTGATCATAGTTAGTTATGTTAACATGCTAAATCAGTTCATGTTTCAGCTAGTAGGTTTATATGTTTTGGTTATGTGTTTATGTGTTCAGTTATATGTTTATGTGTAAGTCTCAGAATGTATATCATTTATATAGTGATTAAGTGTTGTGATTACCCAGTATGCTTTAGGCTTACAATTGTTACTTCATGTTTTTAGTTGTAGGTCCTTCAGGTTCATGGGCAAGGAGCTGGCTTGATTGGGATATATGGACATTCTCGGGGGGCATGACATCTGTCTGCATTATCTATCGTGTTTCCATTTCAAAACAAGATTTAACTTCCGCTTTTTATGATGGTTATTGATGCTACATAGTTTTTTTATGACTGGAATCCCTTTATATTAATTTCACACTCTGATTTTCAAAAACTTTTATAGTTGGATTTTTTGGATGCTGAATGCGGGTGACCCTGCCGTAGAGAGCCCTTTCCTATTAAAATTCCTATGTTGGGATCCCATTAACAAGAACGTACGAGCAACACAAGTGTAAACACAGTCTAATCAAAGTAATCCATTTTTTATTGTAGCCCATAAATTTCATGATCGAGTTTAGATAACCCTACCTCAAAGAATCATATACCTTCTTGAAGTTTGTTTTTAGAATGACTAATGACTTTTTTTCTCTTCTTGTAGTAACCAAGTAAATCTGTAAATCATTCACTATAAGTGGCTCATCCAAGATTTTTAGGACCTTAACAGAAGTCACTACCCAATACTAGCAATGATGTCAACCACTTGAGCGAGTCTTTTTTCCAATAATTTGGAAATTGTTTAATATTGAAGTCCATCTAACTTGATGTGTTGAAAATATTAAGCGATAATGACTTGAAAGGGTAATCAACTATACATTTTGTACATATTTAATCACTTAACTTTTTTTTTGTGCAATGTTAACCATGAAACTTGTATTTTTGTTTTAAACATACCATTATTACCTGTAATAGCAGGTAAAACCTATTTTGGGGGTTGAGTTCCACCTGTGTTGATATTTCCGACATCTCTTAACTCCGGCTGGTCAAGTGTAAGTTTTATGAAAAATTTTGTTTTGTTTTGTTTTTTTTGTTTTCTGGTCAAATGTGAGTTCTCCGGTCAAATTTCCCTTATCTCTACACCTTGTTTTCTCTTCTTTCTTTCACACTTAAAAATGGCGATTGGCAAATTTCAGAGACAAAAACCATCATTTTTCTTCATCGTTAAGCTTCCCCTAACCCAATTCCTTCATCTTCCTTTTTTTTCTCATTCTCTCCAATTTCATAACAAAGAAAAGCATCAACCTTCATTATTACATTGGTTCATAAAACCCACCTTCAATTCCATCAGTACAACTACAAATGCATCTTTCTCTCTTGTCTTTAGCTCGATTTCACAAAACCACATTAAAACCCTTTCGTAGTTTCACCTCCCATGAGATCAATCCCTCAAAAATGTCATCTGATCACCAACCGCCTAATGAAATGTCAATTGGTTCCATTCGTTAAACAACAATTTATCATGTTCTTGCAGGTAATAATAATACTTGCTTCGATTATCAAGTCTTAAGTACCACATATGAGGTTTGATTCAGAACTTACTATTGTACCCCTAGATTACCACAATTTTTTTGTGTCATTTTTGTGCGCTGCTGATTAGATTCATTCTTCTGCGTATTTGTTAATTTAAAGTCATTTCAAAGTTGTTATCGTATCTTTCCGCTTGAATTTTATTTGGAAGAGTTTGAATCGTTGTTCTTAAGTCAATCGATGATTTAAAAGAATAAAGTGGATTTTGATCAGAAAAGGGATTTGGAAACAAAGATTTGGTGTTTATCAACTATTGATTTTCATTTTGAAGTAAAGTCGATGTTAATGGGTTTGAAGATGATATAACTGTTGTTTTTGATATTGTGGCTAATGAACAATTGAAGAACATGATGAATTTGGTTGAATGTGACGATTTTGATCTTATAAAATAAATTTGGGATGATAAATTGTTGTTTACCTAATGGAACCAATTGGTCAAAACGATTTAGAAGAAGCGGCGATTGACCGGAGAAGAAAACTGAAAAAAAATGGTCAGAAAATTCACATTTGACCGGAGATGCTGTCGAAGGTAAGGGACGTCGGAAATATCGCCAAATGTGGAACTCAAAGCCTCCAAAATAGGTTTTACCTGCTATTACATGTAATAATGATATATTTTAACCAAAAATACAAGTTTAAGTGTTAACAATGCACTAAAAAAAGTAAAGTGACCAAATATATACATAGTATATAGTTAGTCACTCTTTCAAGTCATCTTCTCTAATATATGAAAATACTTTTGTCACATGTCATTTTCTCATATATTATGCAACATGTTATTTTGTCATAATTTTGAAATATTTATTTTCTGCTTGTCATTAATTCATTTTTTACTTTTCAATATATCATTAATTTAGTTTATATAAATTAAAACATACCATAATGACTATATTAATTTCAAATTTTAAATTTCAGTTTGAAACTTCAATTTTAATTTTAAATAAATTTACAGTTTAAACTTTAGTATGTAAAATTTTGTTATACATTTTTAATACACGGGTCTGACAATTAAACATATAATTTTAATTTATTCTTTTTGCATGTTTATTTTTTTTCTCATAATTTTTACTTATTTCAAATTTCAAATTCAAAAAAACTTCCCATTTAATCATTCGTCTTTAATATTTTATTTTAATCAACCCGTATAATATACGAGTCTGACAACTAATTATCCTAATATTTAGGGTTTGAAACTTATGAGATCAAAATTATAAAAGACCAATTACAACTCGGTGGGATTATACCAGTAACACAAGGCTCACAAACAAAATCCATAATATCATTTTTCACAAATATCAATAATGTTTGCAAAAAAATAAAAATAAAATAAAACTAAACTAAACTAGGGGATGTTTGGGAAAACTTTTTAAGGCTCAAAGTCCTTTTTGAAAAATGAGTTTTTTTTTAGTGATTTTTTCCAAAAGAAAATCTTAAAAATATGTTTGTATTTGCTTTTGGGCTAAAAGTTAACTTTTCAGGTTAAAAGTCTCAAAAGTCACAAAAAGATAGGATTTGTGACTCTTGAAACACTTTCTTTTCCTTCAATACAAAAAGTCATTTTTAAAAGATCTTTTTCAATAGCCAAACATCTTTTGGATGTTTTTCAACTTTTTGGAAAAGTTAAAAACCAAAAAATGTTTTAAAAGCAATGTCAAACACCCTCTAGGTCCTGGTGTCTTTCACTTCCACACCACCACATAACATCCTTCACCTCCTCCTCGAAACTTAACACTTGAAAATGGAAGCCTTAGTCGAAGACATTTATGTAAACCTATGGCTTCGGTTTTGCATCTGCAACCCTAAAATGAGCGATTTTTTAACCCACATTGGTTCGTTTATGCACGCACTTTCCAACTTGGTCCCTTGAATATACAATTGTTTCCATTTTCAATTAAGCAACCTGTGGAAGAACTTGGAGTCTATGACTAACCATCCATAGACAAATCAACATAAACACGCATCAACGATAAAATTATTAAAAGTATCCAAAAGATCTTTGCAAAAAATTGTTCCAAGGAGATCTATCCCTAACCACTTTAAAGTCCTCAAACAAAATATAACAACCCCTCTTGTGCTCATAAAAGAAATAAGATAAGTCCAAATCATTTTCTTGAGATACTCCTCATGTGGTGTATAGTTTCATACAACATATGAATTTGGAAAAAATACCTATTGCCTTCGACAATGACTAAATACTCGGTACAAGTAATTTTACTCTTCAAAAAATAAATAGAAGGATCCCAAATATATATTAATTCCACCCGACATACCCTTAACACTGCTACAAATGTGTTAAACAATTATTTTTGATCAAGATAGTTGTTTTTAGTTCAATACATATCGATTGAAGGCAAACGTATTTGAACTGAATTTTTCTCTATAAATTTTTAATTTTAAACATATCCAGTTGTGTCATACGAGATTCTTGGACCCCTAAAAGCTTATTAGATGCTTCAAACCAAGATTCATGATCAATCGCCTCTCATTTCCAATGCTATTAATAAAGTTCGTTAGGATCATTTTTGACCCATTCATATCGTAACCCAAAACACCTCTCATTTAAATATTCCATAGCATTTCTTTAAATAATGATACCCATCATATTTATTTTTAAACCCTCTTAATATTATTTAACTTATCTTTTCGCAATATAGCCGAATCAAAGAGAATGATTCTCTTCTGGCCATTTTTCTCATGTCCAACAGCGGAGGACATTGACCAAAGTGTGGAAGCAAACATGCGGTTTTATGGTAGATGGGCTGTGAAACGAAACCTACCAAATCCATACCCAGCCCAAGTAATTTATACAATAAAGATGAACCCAACTTATCAGACCCAGCCCAGACACAAATTTTGAGCCCACCTCAACAAATTCCCCATTACTCCAAAAAAATTGCCCCTACCTTGCTTTTCTCTTTCAACTTGCTCCTCCTAGTGACCACCATAATGATTACTTCCACCACCTTATATTTCAGGGAAAATGAATTAAAACAGCAATCAATACATAAAATTTGTTTTGCGAACTTATCATTACTTATCATTTTAATCGATAAAAATCCATGTACTTGAAGTTGTGGTTTGAAAAAATGACTAAAAGCTATTAGTTAGATATGGTAAAGACAATAATGGTGTTTGTTGTTATTTTAACCGATAAAAATTATAATCATCAGTATTTTAAAACCATAATAAAAAAATTAGTTTACTTATTGGATACAATTAAATTAAATGTTTAGTGATTTAAATAACAAATTTCGAGTAATAAGTTGTCGTTTTAAATGATTTTCACTATATTTTACCAACATCTTAGAACTTGCCACATCCATACCCTTATATTTGTCATTTCTATTTTCCATCATTCTCATGTACCATTCCTGTAGAGTAATTGCCACGCAATATAATACCATATTAATTGTCATAAATTTGACTATTTTGGTCTCCTCCCCCTCATAACCCTCATAGCGGGACATATTTTCCTTGAAAATAAAAGTTATTATATTTTCATTAAAATTCATTTTTGATATTGTCTTATTTTGTGTTACAATTTATTTACTACCTTTTTTTTCTAGTTGTTGCAATGTTGAGTACTTAATTGGTAAACCCAGATGAAATGACATGCTAACATCAGACTCGGCCTTGTGCGAAAATCAAAATTAGGCCTCAAAAAATTGTTGGAAAATATTATTAAGTAAGTTTGCTATAGTTAAATTCAAAACTAAAAATTGCTAATAAACATATCGTAAATTAACTATTACGGAATCATGTCTCAAAAGAAATGATAAGAAGACACCGCATTTTCTAAACATCGACTTTCTTGCATTTTTAGAAGAAAATTCATATATTACACTTTCATAATCAATATTCTCTAGAAACTTGTTCTCTATCGAAATCAAAGCTAAAGTGTTTATTCTTTCTTGAGAGATGGCTGATTGTAGATAAGATTTAAAAAATTTTAGTTTTAAAAAGCTTATTTTCGTTGATGCAATTGCAATGGGAACAATCAACAATATTATGTATGTTAGAAAGAAGCGACTCTTTCAAATGAAAGGTCATTGATTCAAGTTTTTTAGGAGACATAAGTGATATTTAGGAGTAACTTACCTAGTTTTTTGTTCAAAAAAAAAATAAGGGTACTAGATACGTGTTTACCATTTTTAAGAAATTTAGTATTTCGTTCGCCGTATTATGTTCAACTAGTAAATGTTTTTATAAAAAAGGGATTTGGTCTAGCGGTAAGAAGTGACTATCTCAAATAGGAGATTATGGATTCAAGTCTCTTAGGAGACATAAGTGAAATTTAAGAGTATGTTAGCTAGTTTATCGTTTACAAAAAAAAAAGTAAATGTTTTTGTAACAATTTCAATTCATTGAATAAATCATCAACATTAATGTCTAAGATATGACCATTTTGCAACATCTTTTCAAGATTTTTGTAACTCACTAGTATTTAGTGACTTCAACTTTTATGTTATGAATAAGAAACTAAAAATGTCTTTATATTGTTTTTATCGTTCAAACCTTCGTTCTAATGATCTAATAGTTTGAACATTTATGTACAAAACATACTATATCTTGAATGATTCTTGAGGTAAAAGTTCATGTATCGGTTCTGATGACCCAACATCACTCTCGCCAAAATGACTTTTTTTTTAATCTTCTTTTATTATTTTTATCAACAAAAACAAGTTTAATTCCTAAATCAGAAGCTATATCTCTTCTACAATTCAAATCTTTCTCAAACTCATTCTCTCGATTGTCTTTAAAAAAAAAAAAAAAAAAAAAAAACCTCAATTAGTGCTCCCACAGTACTCATTGTCTCATCAATACACTTATGTACAAAACATACTATATCTTGAATGATTCTTGAGGTAAAAGTTCATGTATCGGTTCTGATGACCCAACATCACTCTCGCCAAAATGACTTTTTTTTTAATCTTCTTTTATTATTTTTATCAACAAAAACAAGTTTAATTCCTAAATCAGAAGCTATATCTCTCTTACAATTCAAATCTTTCTCAAACTCATTCTCTCGATTGTCTTTAAAAAAAAAAAAAAAAAAAAAAAAACTCAATTAGTGCTCCCACAGTACTCATTGTCTCATCAATACACTTAATCTTAGATTAAAGTTGTTTGCTCATGCTATTTACTTTAACCAATATATGATACAATATAGTCATACCGACTATAAAGTCAAAGATGTCAAGTTCATACTTTCCTAAACAAATAGCTTTACTTTTGATCTTTATATTTGTCTTTTCATCAACAAATTTATGTAGAGCTCCTACTATATTAAAGGCCCTTAAAGATCAACATGCTAACTATAGATTCATCTTTAAATTCGGAGGCCCATAAAAATCAAAGGCCCCTTGAAACTGCACAACATGCACACACCCGGGCTGCTACTCACTAACACATTAGTCATTGGTGACGTGACATGCTGACATGACTGTTTTGTTATGTAGCGCTGATATGATGAGATGTTAAAATTGAAAGACAAAATGACACTAAAATTTCATTTTTTTTCCATTTTTAAAATTACGTTTTTACTTTTTTTTTTATTTCAATTTTGACATTTCATTTTTATGTTCCCAGTCGGACATCATTTTTTCCAATTTCATCAAATGTTAACAATTTTTCATTTGAAATGGTACACTTTTTCTTTTAACATTTGAAACAATATGAATACATTTTTATACATTTAAAAACCACATGTTTTATATAAATATATGTTTTCTTTTTTATATTAAACGGTAATGTTATGTATAAATATTATTTATTTTATGACTGTATTTTTCGTCAAATATGTAATTTTAATGTAAAATATGTATTTTTACATATAAATATGTAATTTTAATGTAAAAATACAGTTTAAATGTAAATAAATACTTGAAAATACCATTTAAATGTAATAAGACATGTACTTTTATATGAAATTATGTATTAAATGCAACATTTTTTATAATTGAGCCTTTTGTAATTAATTACAATATATATATTTTTTTTAATTTGGCCCATTGTAGTTGAGTCATTTGTAAATAAATTAACTACATACCTAGAAGTAATGTTTTTCTTATCAATACAACTTATGTTTTTATTATTATTTTCGTGTTTTAGTTGTTAGTCGGTTAATTTGTTTATAAAGTGTAGTTGAAAGTTGTTCAATTTCAATAGAAAAATATAATATTTAAAAAAGTATTATCATTGTTTTCCTCGTTGTTGTTGTTGTTCAAGTTATCTTTTCTTATTCGTATTTTATATTAGGAAAATGGTTAACAAATATCAATTATAACTTGAATATTGTGAAGGATCGTATGTGAAAATATTCTCTAAAATCTATCGTTTCTTGTTCTCAAAATCAAATCCTCCTTAATAAATGAAGGTTTTTTTTGTCACATGTTAATTTCTCATTAGTTTTGACACTTGTCATTTTATAGTATTTTTGAAATAAATATTATCCACTTGTCAATTTTTGATTTGTTTCAATTTTTAAAATTAAAGTTTTATACTTATATATGTAAAGTATTAAATATCATATATATAATATTAAATTACAATAAATACGTTTCTTTATTTTTTCATTTTAAAGTTATACATTAAAAAATATTTTTTGTTTACAATTTAGTTTAATGTTTAATCATTTTTTTAATTAACTCGTGTAATACACGGGTCTCACACCTAGTTAATTTATATAAGTATGGACTTCGCACCTCCAATCTTTTACTAAAATTGTATATTTAATAAAAAATAAGTTATAATATAATTAATATATATTTATACACAATATTACAGTTTACATATAAAATTTATATTCATATAAAAATATGGTTTTTAAATATAAAAAATGTATTTATACTGTTTTTAAATGTAAAAAAAAAAATATTTATACAATTGAAAATGGAATATGATCAACATCGAACGAATCGAAAAAAATAATATTCGATTTGAAACAATAAAATGCAATGTCAAAACTGAGAAAAAAAAATAAAAAAGTTTCAAAATTGGAAAAAAATAAAAAAACTTAGTTTCCTTTGTTTTTTTTGTCAAATTGCAAACGTCATGAAGGAAGATTAATTGGCATGTGCCGCAACTTGCATGTAGAGCCACTGACAGTTGATTAAAGATATACTTATAAAAGGTAGCCATCTTTCTTCTAATCATCCAATATAACTAATTTCATGTGGCTAGTGTGTTGGTAGCATATAACTCCAATGATTACGTGGAAAACTTTTCTCCTAAAAAAGTCGGTAATTTAATCAAAATCTAATCACATTAATGTCCACGGATTGTAAAAATATGCAATGCAAGTGAAATTAAAGTGTTTAATTGTAATTTAAGTCGACTAAATTAAAGTTACTACCTGAAATTATGATGGAAAAAAAATATCAAGCAGGATGCAAATTTTAATTACAATTATTTCATATAGAAATAATAAATTGTATAAATGTATACTAGAGGAAGAGGAAGAATTATATTTAATCATAATGTCAGGATAGTTTTATCTATTGATCGTGACCTTGATTAAATAAGCAACAAAATAGAATATGATTAGATCATGTAGTTATTTATTTTATATGGTTTCATAGGATGATTTTATACACGATGATGATGCTTAGAATCGAGATATTTCTAGACGTGGTGATACTATAAGAACTTGGTGTTGACTATTCAATCAATATCGAGTCGAGTTAATAGTTTTCTTAAAATATACGCATAATCGAAAACAACACTCTGTTGAATGGTTCTTTGACTAATATTAGGATGTTACTTGTTAAATGGTTCTGCGTGTATGTGATACCCTACGGTTACCCTATATGTGTTAATTGTCATGCCTTGAGACTTGATTGCTAGCTCAATTTGGTTACGGTGATAGTTTGTTAATGGAATGCTATGCAACTATGGTATATTTCTGGAAATGCTAGCTATATGATTATGCTTGGGTGCTTGATTGTTGTTTATTACTCATGATGTAATGCTCGTTTCGATGATACGACTTTGCACGTTCACACATAGCTTATGATTAATATTGTGGGATAATACTTAGTAGATTTGGGTAGTATGTAGTACTTGCCTAAAACCATATCCGGATTATTTACGGGTTTAGTAGGTTGAAAGATTACCTTCTAGGATAAAAGTTTAAGTCATCCCTCAGGTTGCATAGTCTTTCGAGATAACCTTATGACACATGGTTCATAGACACTAAGGTGTTCGAGGACTAGAATGGTGTCAGCCATAATGGGGCTAGATTAAGCATCATGTAGGAGTTAAGAGGTGTCTCGTTTAATACACCGCTTGCACCGACTCTAGAATGACACTGCAATGTATTTGTATATATGTGGCAGTTAAGGAAAAACACAAATTTATTTTTGTAGATTTTGAAGAATTTATGTTGTATTTTGTTGTTTATATTTTATGTTTGTGTATGACAAAGGAAGTTATATATTTTATTTTTAATAAAATGGTTTTTGTTATTATTATTTTTAGACGGTACAAATAAAAATATGCATCCTAAAAGTATGTATATATGGACTTGCGAATATTTGATATGCATAAGTAAATATGCATATATACATATGAAAATAAGTGATTTTTTATACATTTTATATCAATAATATTAGACAAATTAATACTTATGTTATTTTATATACAAAAATCACAAATAATTAGATAATGTTACAATAAATTGAATAATATTGAAGAAATTATATATATATATATATATATATATATATATATATATATATATATATATATATATATATATATATAATTTATATTTCCAATGAATAGAGATAACCATTTGTTATGGTATAAATAGTAAATACTTGTTTTTCTACCCTAAGAAGTGAGAACAGCGGATTGAGATTGTTTAAGAAATTCATGTAAGTGATGATCTCTTGCCAATTGATTATGAGTAGTTTTATTGAGATTAGAAGCAAATTGTGCAATAGCTTTTAGTTTCGCGAATTGTTCAAATTTTAATTTTAATTTACCGACCACTTGTTATATAACTTTAATTTGAGTCACATATTCCATTCTGGAAACATAGATCGCCACATTAATAACGGGTCAAATTACAACATTGAATAGGTTAGTAGATAATAATAATTGTCCGCCAATAATCAAAATGATAGTAATAGGAATATAAGCCGAAACATCTCCCGATTGGGTTTCTATTATTGGTAAAGCGGACATACTTCATTCACCTAAAAGAGAACTTAATTTAGCAGATCTTTCCAAAAGGTATGAATGTAAATAAAAAACATCCTCTGGATAAACTTCATTGTAACACCCGTTTTACAAAATAGTTCAGTGGCGACCTGAAGAGTCAAAAGTATGGTTTTTGAGGAAAAATATTTTCCACGATGTGGTGTATGGATGCACATGATGTGACATGAATTTTTATGATCGCGCATTTCTGGTGAGCGACACAACGTGGCAAGTAGTGTGCCACGACGTGATGGTTGTGACAGTCCAAACTCATGATCTTTTAGGGTTTCTTTCGTATTTAAAGCCTCTAACTCCAAGATTAGGACATCCTTTTCAGTCTCCATCATCTCCAAATGCCTCGAAGCAAACCCTAATCCCCTTTCCTCTATTCTTGAGCTTATTTTGGTGTTTTGGTGAAATTGGAAGGAAGAAGAAGAAGGCACTCGTACAAGAATCAAGCAAGCAACTCCTCCCCACCTCTAAGATCACCTTATGGACCTTTATAAGTCCTCTTTTTCGGATCTTGTTAGATAACACTCTTTAGATCTAAGTTTTAGTGGCTTTTCTTTATGTTCTTGGAGTTTGGAGTGGTTGGATTCAATAAAGTTTGCAACTTTATTGATCATTGTAGTCCCAAGAGGGTTAGATATTCTAGATCTGAAGAGTTATGTTACTTTGAGCTCATACATGGATCTTGACTCCCAATTACGCCACTTTTGACCTAGTTGAGCAAGTGATATGCATTGGACATGCGTGTGATCGAAGTAAGGATTTTTATGGACCATTAGTATCCCAAAAAGCCTTATAGAAAAAAATGAGCTTTAGGCTTAAAGAATTGGGAGCTTTATCCGTTAAGTTGTTTACTATGTAGTTGCCACAACATGATGGCATGATTTCCATAACGTGGCGATTTCACTGATCGTGACTGTTTTGTCAAGAAGGTGCCATAATATGGCCAACGGATGACCATGATGTGGAGGCCATCTGCAGTTGAGTTTGACCGTTGACTTTTGGACAGGCTTGACTTTTGGTCATATTGCTAGTTTTAGAAGGTATACTAAGGGTTTACCTTATGTGATTTAGTAAGTGGTGTGTAGCACCTATTCTTGGCTGTGTGAGCTGGTTAGCTATTGAATACGTTGCAAGGTGAGTCTTCTCACTATACGATATAGGATGCTAGTTGTCTTTGTAACACTTGCCTGGAACACCAAGGTTTGGCCCCTGAAATTTGTATGAAAGACCAGGGTTTGGCCACTGGCATTTGCATGAAAGACCAGGGTTTGGCCTCGGGTATTGTATGGAAGAACAGGATCCAGCCCCTGGCAGTTGTACAAGAACATGATTTGGCCCATGGCAAAAAGTAATGGTAAGACTATGATTTGGTCCATAAAATTCACTAGGGATTGAAATAGACTCGTTATGTTATGTGTGGTATATGCTCTTTTGGGAAACTCACTAAGCTTTATGCTTACGGTTTCATGCTTTAAATGTTTTAGGTACTTTTGGTTTGAAAGGGAAGGGCCCGACTTGATCGCACTGCACCCCCTAGAGATTTATTCCACACTATCTATTTGATACACTTTGATGTTATGAGAATAATTTATACTTTGATTATCTTCTGAACAAATGGTTTTGGTCGTTTAAAAATTCATGTTAAATGTGACTCGAGCATTTGGATCATGTTCATGAAGCATTTGGAGCACTTGGATCTCAATGGAGCACTTGGGGTTCATGAAGCATGTGACAAAGGAACAAATCTTATAAGAGAGGAATGGATCATCAGCCAAAGGAACGCATTTTGTACAAGGGGGTTTGGAGCACCTGGAAGGAGTTTGGAGCACTTGGAAGGGATATGGAGAAACAAGGGGTCCTTTTTGCGCCACATGATGAAGAGATGGGTCAAGAGAGATGCTCTTGCGCCATATTGTTCTCCTCTTGCGCCATCTTGTTTTCTTGTTGAGCCATGCATGGCCTTGTTGAGCCATGCATGTTCCTGTTGCCCATGGTGATGTTGTTGCTCCAAGATTGATGTTGTGCGCCATACTTGATGCTCTTGCGCCATTTAGAACCCTATTGCGCCAACTAGGGTTGCTGTTGCGCCATGAAGAAGCTGTTGCGCCATGAAGAAGCTATTGCGTCATCATGGACCATCTTGGTACATGAAGCGCCATATTAATTCATTTGTTGTGTCGTGTTGATCTAAGTATGCCTAGAAGATGATAATGCTCAAGAATGTTCCAAAAGATGCTACATTGCAGATTGTGATTGGTTGACACCCTTCATAGGCGTATGGACAATGGGCTTGACCCATTAGGGTTTTAGGTCTGATCCCTCAAGTATAAATAGGGATGCATGCTAGGTAATTTAGTATCTTGAATTCTAGAGTGATAGGCGAGTCTCTGTGTAATTGTACTTGTAACCTCTATGTTGAGAGCTCTGAAATAAAGAATACTCCCCTCCTTCCCGTGGACGTAGGTCTCCTTGACCGAACCACGTAAATATTGTGTCTTGTGTGCTTTTGGTTTTGCTAGTTATCCACTTTACTTCCTAACAAGTGGTATCAGAGTTGCGGTTTGTATTCCTATGATTGAAGATGTCTACTCACAAGTTTGATTCGGAGAAGTTCAATTACTCAAATGACTTCACTTTGTGAAAGGTGGAGATAAGGGCTCTTCTGGTTCAACAAGGATGTGTGGTTGCACTGAAAAGATAGGAAAAACTACCAAAGGACATGACGACTGATAAAAAGGTGGATATTCTGACGAAGGCACATTGTGTCATTCTATTGAGCTTGACAGATCAAGTACTGAAGGAGGTTGTAAATCAAACAATTGCTCCAGGGCTCTGGGATAAACTTTATGACAAGTACCAGAACAACTCACTGACGAACAGGTTGTATCATAAGCAAAGGTTGTACACTTTCAGAATGTCTGAAAGTACCCAAGTCAAAGATCATCTGGATAACTTCAATCATATCATCTTGGATCTACAAGGTGTTGATGTGAAGATTGAAGATGAAGATCAGGTGCTCATTCTCTTATGTTCGCTTCCTAAATCATATGAGAATTTCGTTGATACCATGCTTTATGATAGGACAACGATCATTGTGAATGATGTGAAGGACTCTCTGATGTCTAAGGAACTGAAAAGAAAAGTTTCAGGTGGAGAGGAGCTGTCCAGTTCCGGTTTTTTAGCAGGGAGAGGGAGGACAGAAGAGAGGAAAGGGGAAACAGAGGGAGATCACGTTCAAAATCAAAGTCTAAAAGATCATCAAACATGAAATGTTATAAATGTAAGGAGAAGGGGCACTACAAGCGAAATTGTCCACAACTGAGGAATAGGAAGTCCAATAGTGAATCAAGAAGCAATAACACTGTTGCTATGGTTCAGAAAAGCTTTGATGAAGGGGACGATGGTGATGTACTGACTGTGTGTACATCAAGTTCTGCAGATGCTTGGGTCTTGGATTTTGGAGCATCCTATCACATGATGTATAATCATGACTGGTTCGACTCCTTCAAAGAGTGGGATGGCACAGTCAAGATGGGCGATGAATGGGTGAGCAGTATCAAAGGTAGTGGCACGGTTCAAATGAAGATGCGTGATGGCATGGTCAGGATGTTAGATTGTTGGTACATTCTAGAACTTCGGAAGAATCTAATTTCTCTTGGCACATTGGCTAAGAATGGGATGAGATACGTTGGTGAAGGTGACTGGGTCAAAGTGACCAAAGGCTCTATGGTTATAATGAAAGGGAAGATGAATCGTGGAGGGATCTATATCCTAGAAGGAAGTATGGTTATGGGAACGATGGCTATCTCCCAATCTTTAAATGAAGGTGATGACAAGAAAGAGATGTGGCATCAGGTTGGTGCACATGAGTGAGAATGGCATGTCAGTTCTAAGTAAACAAGGACTACTTGGTGGAGAGGCAATTGGGAATATAATGTTTTGTGAAGCTTGCATCAAGGGAAATCATCGCAAAGTGAAGTTCGATACCGGTCAAAACACAAGCAAGGAAATCCTGGAGTATGTTCACTCAGATCTGTAGGGTCCTGCACCAGTGAAGTCTTAAGGAGGATGCAACCTTTGATGAATCTGCCATGGGTAACCAAGGAGGAGGTGAAACAAGTCAATCAGGGAACAAAGATCAAGGTGCTAGCCAGAAGGTGGAGTTTGCATCTCAAACTCCAGACAGAGTTGTGATAAATGACAAAGAGAAAGGTGGTAGTGAACAAACTGGACAAGATGAAACCCAAGAGCAACACATGGGATCTTCGTCCAGTGGTACTGATGACGGGAAAGATGATGGGTCTGAACCTATAGCAATGAGAAGATCGAGGATAATTATTCGACTACCTGACAAATATGTGGGATGTGTATATTCAGGTGAACTTCACTCCATTTCTTTTGCTTTAGCAACTGGAGAAGACATTGACACCGAGTAGCCTCAATCGTATAAAGAGGTTGTGGCGAGTAAAGAAGAAAATGACTGGTTGATGGGCATGAATGAAGAAATGCAATCTTTAGAAAATAATGAAACATGGGATCTTGTTCCATTACTAAAGGGAGAAAAACCAGTGGGATGCAAATGGACCTTTAAGAAGAAGGAAGGGATACCAAGAGTTGAACCTGCTAGGTTCGAGGCAAGGTTGGTAGCAAAAGGTTTCTCTCAGAAAGAAGGAATTGATTATCACAAGGTGTTCTCACCAGTCGTGAAGCACAAGACAATTCGAGTTCTTTTGGCCATGGCGAGTGCATTTGATCTGGAGCTTGATCAACTTGATGTGAAAACTGCATTTCTTCATGGAGATTTAAAAGAGAAGATTTATATGTCCTAGCCAAAAGGGTTCCTTGATGCTAAGAAGGAGCATGTATTTTTGCTGAAGAAATCCTTGTATGGTTTGAAGCAGTCTCCACGAAAATGGTACAAGAGATTTGATTCATTCATGATCTCGAATGGCTACACTCGGAACCAGTTTGACAATTGTGTTTACTCAAAGGAATTGTCACCAGATTCCTACATATATATGTTGATATATGTTGATGATATGCTTATCGCAACCAAAGACATGGCTGGAATAAATTACTTGAAGGCGACCCTAAAAAATAAGTTTGAGATGAAGGATTTGGGAGCAGCAAAGAAGATACTAGGGATGGAGATACAAAGGGATAGAAAAGCAGGGAGGTTGTGTATTTCTTAACAGAAATACATTGAGAAAGTTCTGCAATCCTCCAATTATGATCATTCCAAGCCAATTGGAACTCCTTTGGCGGCTCACTTTAAACTTGATCCAAGCACTATACCCACTACTAATGAAGAAAGGAAGTACATGAGCAGGGTTCCATACTCTAGTGTTGTTGTGTAGAGTCCCAATTCAATGACCGAAAATAGTGATCAAAACCAATAAGAATAAGAATGAAGAAGAGTAAGAAGTTTATCAAGCAATCCACACATCTATTAGAAGAAACGTCTAGTACACATTGAGAACACACACAATGACCGTAAACACCTCCGATACATCACCTCACTCTGACAGACTCTAACACAATATATAGGGACAAACTGACCATGAATAGGGTTTACGGTCGTACACACGTTTACGACCATAAACCTATTCATGGTCGAGAACACCAACATTGTCACAACTGGCAAAATTAGGTTAAGATGTGAATTCCTAAACAATAAAATCTCCCTGTATAAGCCCAAAAACTCGATCCAATAAGCCAACTCCAATCATCTTTGGGCCTTAGCCCAAGAATCCTCAACCCAAAACCTTTATAGGACCGAGATTTCTTTATTGGGCCCTAATATGCTGATAACTTCTTCACTTAGTCTCTATGGGCCGAAAAACTCTTTTGGGCCATACCAAAAATCGGATTTGATCTTTTGGGCCAACCTTGGGCCAAGTGCCTCTCCAAACTAGGTTAGCCCATTATCAAAAAAAAAAAAAGAATAAGGGATAATGCATTGCCACCTCAATGTTGTCCATCATACATCTATGCCTTGGACCATCATGTAACAAGGCATGCATCCCATCAATTTTTAAAGAAGTCAACTTCTCCTCTTCCTCTTCTCTATATCTTGGCATACACACACACACACACTTCACTAATCCCACTTTCCTCCATATCCTCTCAAGCATTTTCGAGTTTTTCATCATCAAGGAGGGATTTATAAGATCCTAGGTAAGTCCATAATAAACTCCATTGTTTTATTTCAAGTCTTTACAAAGATCTTTCCTCTTACAACTCTAAATTTCGTGATTATGCTCTTATAACACCAAAACTACACAAATATCATCAAGAACTCAAGCTAGGTTCAAAGTTTCACCTTTTTCTTCTTCATCTACATCTCAAAAACCCTCCAAGGTGAGTTCATACCCCTTTTTTTGGTTTTATAATGTTTTGGGGGAGGATACAAGTGCTTTTGTGTTAGATCTATGTATATGTGCATGTTTATGGGTTTATCTTTTAGATTTTTACTTGAAAATGAAGTTAATCACTTGGATCTTCATACAAACCTTGAGAAAAGTATGTTTTATCACATATAAAACATGTAAAATTGTAGATCTGGGATTTATACAGTTAAAATAGCAAAAACAAGTGTTGTGAACAAACTTGGATAACTTAAACCCAAAAATCAGCCCTTGACAGAAAAGTTTTGTTCCAATCTCGAACTGTTTTGACCCCCTTAAAGGTAATATTTTTCAAAACTGTTTTACATGCAAAATTTTTAGGATATTACCTTTAAAATGACTACTCTCATGTTTTCATACGATTTTTCGACAACTTTTGGCGAATTTTACAAAACTGTCTATTAGATTTGAAATAATTTCGGACCAGCCTGTGAAGGTGTGAAATTTCACACTTGTTAGAGGCCATTAAAAATTATGAGAAAAATTGTGAACAAAGTAGACAAAATTTCCAAACTTCCAGAATTTACGGATCCAAATTTTGACTTATGATGATTTTTTCACAAATTTTCCAACAACTAGGTCAGAAAAGCCAAAAACCAGAAAATGTGTATTTTCACAAATATCAAGCCAAAAATGATATTTTTGACAAAAATGGGTTTAAAATATTATTTTTACCACAAACTAGCCATAAAAACAAGTTTTGAACAAAAGGGGGACTAAAGTGTTATTTTTATTATGATTGGGCCTTAATTGAAAATTTGTGGCTTATTGAGCCAAGAACGTCGTGGGCTTTTTATATCAATTTTGTAAATAATCGAGCTAAAATAAACAAAACAATAACAAATGGGTTAAGAACGATATTCATATCCTTATTGTGCCTGGAAATAATATACATGTTTAGGGGGCTTTAGTGTCCTTTTACTTGTTTAGTGGGCCTTACTGTCCTTTTGCATGTTTAGTGGGCCTTAGTGTCCTTTTACATGTTTAGTGGGCCTTGGTTGTCCTTTTACATGTATATTGGGCCCAAGATATACATTCATATTCCTTTTGATCATGGAAATAATAGTCACGTATAGTGGGCCTTAGTGGTCCACTTACATGTTTATTGGGCCTGGGAATGAGTTTTATATGTTTTTCTTCTTTTTGCGTAAACTTTGATTAAGGATCTAGTGAGACTTTTCGTTTGGCACCATATGAGTGTACAAACATAGCCTGTAGTTATTACTAGAGTCTCGGAGAGAGAGCGTGAGTTTGTGTACAGATCTATACGGGGGTGACACCCTACACCTGAGCTGTTCTCTATAGTTAGACTAGGCCAGTCTAAGGTGACAAACTGTACCTTGTTCCGTCAGTGTCCGAAAGACGCAAAGACAAGAGAAATTGTCATTATTTAGTATGGTTATAACGATTCACTTAGAGGAATTAATGTTATGAGTTTTACGGGAAACCATTCTATTTTCTTTTTGGATAAAACGGGAAAACTTCTTCTTGATAAAACGGTAATCTATACGCACTGGTACTCAACCACACGGTTGAGATTCCAACATCATCTATCGCAGACAACATCAGGTTGTCTGGAAATCATTCTCATTCTATTTTTGTAAACGTTAACACGCATGCATTAATATAAGATTAGACGCAAATATTTCAAACCATTTCTTTTTAGAAAATATCGGATTTTTTTGGAAGCACTATGAAAACTACTCTAAACAAGTACAAAAACCATTTTTTTATTCAAAACTGCTTATGAACTCACCAACTTTTTAGTTGATGCTTTTCAAAATGAATTGTATTCTTAGGAATTCCAGTAGCAAGTAATAAGTTCGACTATAAGATCAAGTGGTGCGACTTCAAGAAATTTTACTTTTTTACATTTGTGTAATTGATGAACAAGATTCAATGGTACACTATGTAAGTGTGTATTTCCAATGTATGATGTTTGGTTTCTATGTTTCATTTATATTCAAATGTTATGATGCTATACACGAAGTCATCCAACCCCGGATGTTTCCACCGTCCAGGTTCGGGGGTGTGACAGGTTGGTATCAGAGCATTGTTTATAGTGAACTAGTATATCTAACCATACAAGATATACAACTTTAAATACAATGTGACTAAAAACACTCTGACTAAAACTATACCTTAAGAATATAAGTATCTTTTAAAAGTATACATACTTGTTAGAACCGTATCATAATATGAACAAAACAAAAGTATTTAGATGTTGAACACTACAGACAAACCTGGACAGTTATGTAATCATATCTGGAATAAATAGAGCATGATCAACTGTATTTCTTCAAGATATGACCAACATGTGTTTGGGAGTGATGGTGGTGTTGCAACAAGTCTAAAACTTACAAACCCTACATGCAAGGGAGCATTAGAACCAAACCTAAGGTATAAAATACTATAGGAGTATTTTATGATACTAAACAATAACAACAAGTATAAAAACGTATGGATTTCGTACATCAGGAAGCCCTAGGACCAAACATGTAATACTGTAGTAGCATTTTTGAATACCATACAACCTCCACACTTAAATCTTCTACATATATCTCATACCTCCACTCTCGTGAATACAACATGACTGAGCTTCACCCCAAAGACCCCTACTACCCTACAGTAATAGCCAATGAATGGAACGAGGGAGAACCAGAGGAACTGCAAAGTGAGAACCCAGAAATGGGTCCTGAAGAATACCAAGAGAGGAACCTCGAGGGAAACGATTCTGAGGAGGTGTCAAACATGGATGAAGGCACCAGAGAGATCCTTAACGAGCCTTAACCCCTCGGAATGCTATACCGAACCAACACGCAGAACATGAAGAACTTACCAATCATCTCCGCCCCTTAGAAGAGGAGGTGACCACCGTAAAGGAACAACTCATGGAAGCTTAGGCTAGGGCAGCCTTAGCATAGCAGAGAGCGGAAGAGGTCACTCATGAAATGAGCGAAATGGTTGGACACCTTTACGCTATTTAGGCATATGAGAGTCATCACAATATTCTCATTAAGTCCTAGGTCTACCATGTAATTCGTCACAACTAGTAGTAGTAAATCAAGCGAGGTATGCCCTACGAGAACTCATGTAACCTAAGCCAACTTAAGGATCTGATATCTATAATCTATTAGGGTAACTTAACATTTGTACAATACCTATTTCTACATACTACCATTAATACATCATAGGGATGTAGGTCGAAACAACGAGAATCGTAAAAGAAAACATGTGATTTATATGCGTACATTGCATAATTTCATATCTATAATCATAGATGAGATACGACTAGAAATAACCATAGTTACTCATGAACTTGTTCCTCATCATGCAACAGAATCATGTCTGCCCATGGAAACAACCAGCTAGCCGGCAAAACACCAGTTCTGCAGATGGACCCCGCAACCTTCCATGTCGCTGTAACAGCTGCCGTGACAGTCATCATGGCACAACTCAACGCCAACAATCCAAATGGAAATGGAAATGGTGTTGATAACTCCAACCGTAGCATCAACCAAGGAAACCAATGAGGGACAACTTAACCAGACACCCCAAACTCCAAACCTAAGGTGATGAAGCGAAAGCGGGGGAACAAGAAAGGAAGCAGATCGACTCAAGGGCCTACTAAAAGGAAAAAAGTAGTAGCATCCCCTAAACCCACTAGCCCCCTACCCCAGCACCGAGAAAACAGTATCATGGAAACCTCCCGCTCTAGAGCAAGTGCCGCTACCATCATCATGAAGTCTGCCGGGAACTGCATTGCAATAGGTGCAAAAAGAAGGGGCACATCTCCCGCTACTGTAGGGCCCTGGCCCCATGCGTCACTCCAACCCTTAACCCAGAAGTAAGTCTAGTATGCCACTCATGCGGTGAGACGAGACACTTCAAGAGGAATTGTCCAACAGAGAAGAATGACGGAGGACTAGGAGGAGTTTAACAATAGGACATGATGAAGCAACAAGGAACCCTACTGGAATTACCGGTACGTTTCAAAACAACAAAAATTTAGTATCGCATTTTCACAAAATTTTGGACAATTAAAAATCATAATCATAAAGTACTCCCTCGTCTGAATTAGTCATACCCTTCGTAGAAAAACTAAATATTCTTGTGAAAGTTATGATAACGTAGTGTAAACGTAAGGTCGTGTGTAATTAAGATTCTACAAACTTAGAGTACGTGGACTCGCCTTAATTCTTGTTCCTTGGCTGACTGTGGATTTAGGGCATAACCACTCAGTCTACAACCTTTTCAATCTTGAATTACGTACGACTAAGCTAGATCGAACCATCATAGAGAGGTCTAATAGAAATCATACTATGAAATCACATCGTTTATACTAAGGCACTTGTATTGCTAGGGCACCCAAAAATTCAGACCGAGACAACCATAGTAGTAATACCAAGAACGAAATGGGTAACATTACAAACGTGTACATAGAATACACTATCATTTCAAACAATTATCCATTTCAGATCAATCCAGCACCTACTACAATAAGGAGCCCAACGGTATCAACTGACATGGGCTGACTTGATCCTCACCATACGAAATTCATGTACCAATGAGACTCTTCACCTTACCCAAACGATTAACGAAACCCCTACAACTTATAACAACAATCCTTTAATTATTTCGGATATCTAGACCCTTAGGTACCCGTACAAGTGATACCACACTCTTTCCTAGCCCTTAATGGGGATAAGAAACAAAGAGTAAAGGACATCGAGGGTAACCTAGAGATTTATAATCCCCCTAAGATGTCTCCAAAGTCCTTCCGGAAATATCACCAACATGCCAACTTGAGTTCAGAGATTGACTCAACTCATGGAACCATCCTCGTAGCCAGAGCACCAAGACCACTTAGCACCAACATAAACATCGAAGGTATCCGATCGATGGAACGACCCAGTAAGTATGAAGTTATCAAACTAAGACTTGAACCTTAGGAAACGCCTATCCAACTCATAAATAGGAAAGGCTAAGTGTCCATAGAACTACTAACTACTAAGAATCAAATGAAACCATCCTCAAGGATCAATATCCCCTATCCCGAATCGAAAACTTACTCGACCCACGCTTAGAAACAAGCAAAGATCGACCTCCCACTAGATCATGATCGCGTAGTAAGAAACTCCCATGCCAACTTAAGAAGTATAAGGCCAACTATACCGCACAGAACTCTAACTTTAGTAACAATAGTGTTCACCCTAACGTTTAGAGGCACAACTTCTAGGGCGTCAAATACGTGATCCTCATTAACTGTGACAATCTGTTCACTTCACCATATAGGACTCAAAGGTAGAATACCTCTATGTTAGGCCGAGATGACCAACACCTAAGTAACCAAAGGAGCAAGGTCAAAGGCCAGTAGAAAAGGTCCGCTAGAACACTAAGCAAAGACTTCAATTCTTCTAAGAACGAAGAGACTAGACATAACAGAGACACTCACACTTTTTCCTTAGTACTTTGGATGCTGCTTTAGAATGAATTTCGGGACGAAATTCCCTCTAACAGGGGGATGATGTCACAACTGGCAAAATTAGGATAAGATGCGAATTCCTAAACAATATAATCTCCTTGTATAAGCCCAAAAACCCGATCAAATAATCCAACTCCAATCATCTTTGGGCCTTAACCCAAAAATCCTCAACCTAAAACCTTTATAGGCCCAAGATTTCTTTATTGGGCTCTAATGGGCCGATAACTTCTTCACTTAGTCTCTATGGGCCGAAAAACTCTTTTGGGCCATACCAAAAATCGGATTTGATCTTTTGGGCCAACCTTGGGCCAAGTGCCTCTCCAAACTAGGTTAGCCCATTATAAAAAAAAAAAAAAAGATAAAAGAATAAGGGATAATGCATTGCCACCTCAACGTTGTCCATCATACATCTATGCCTTGGACCATCATGTAACAAGGCATGCATCCGATCAATTTTTAAAGAAGTCAACTTCTCCTCTTCCTCTTCTCTATATCTTGGCATACACACACATACTTCACTAATCCCACTTTCCTCCTTATCCTCTCAAGCATTTTCGAGTTTTTCATCATCAAGGAGGGATTTCTATGATCCTAGGTAAGTCCATAATAAACTCCATTGTTTTATTTCAAGTCTTTACAAAGATCTTTCCTTTTACAACTCTAAATTTCGTGATTATGCTCTTAGAACACCAAAACTACACAAATATCATCAAGAACTCAAGCTATGTTCAAAGTTTCACCTTGATCTTCTTCATCTACATCTCAAAAACCCCCAAGGTGAGTTCATACCCCCTTGTTTTCGGTTTTATAATGTTTTTGGGGGAAGAGGACACAAGTGCTTTTGTGTTAGATCTATGTATATGTGCATGTTTATGTGTTTAACTTTTAGATCTTTACTTGAAAATGAAGTTTATCACTTGGATTTACATAAAACCTTGAGAAAAGTATGTTTTATCACAAATAAAACATGTAAACTTGTATATTTGGGATTTATACAATTAAAATAGCAAAAACAAGTGTTGTGAACAAACTTGGATAACTTAAACTCAAAAATCAGCCCTTGACAAAAAAAATTTGGTCCAATCTCGAATTGTTTTGACCCCCTTAAGGGTTAATATTTTTCAAAACTGTTTTACATAAAAAAAATTTCAGGTTATTACCTTTAAAATGACTACTCTCACATTTTCATACGATTTTTCTACAACTTTTGGCGAATTTTACAAAATTGTCTATCAGATTTGAAATAAATTCGGACCAGCCTGTGAAGGTGAGCAATTCCACACTTGTTAGACGCCATTTAAAAATATGAGAAAAATTGTGAACAAAGTAGACAAAATTTCCAACCTTTTTTGAATTTACGGATCCAAATTTCGACTTACGATGATTTTTCCAAAAATCTTCCAACAACTAGGTCAGAAAAGCCAAAAACCAAAAAATGTGTATTTTCACAAAAATCAAGCCAAAAGTGATATTTTTGACAAAAACGGGTTTAAAATGTTATTTTTACCACAAACTGGCCATAAATACAAGTTTTGAACAAAATGGGGACTAAAGTGTTATTCTTACTATGATTGGGCCTTAATTGAAAATTTGTGGCTTATTGGGCCAAGAACGTCATTTTTATAAAAAGTTGGCTTTTTATATTAATTTTGTAAATAATCAAGCTAAAAAAACAAAACAATAACAAACGGGTTAAAAACAATATTCATATCCTTATTGGGCCTGGAAATAATATACATGTTTAGGGGGCTTTAGTGTCCTTTTACATGCTTAGTGGGCCTTAGTGTCCTTTTGCATGTTTAGTGGGCCTTAGTGTCCTTTTACATGTTTAGTGGGCCTTAGTGTCCTTTTACATGCTTAGTGGGTCTTGGTTGTCTTTCTACAGGTATATTGGTCCCAGGATATACATTCATATTCCTTTTGAGCCTGGAAATAATAGTCACGTATAGTGGGCCTTAGTGGTCCACTTACATGTTTATTGGGCCTGGGAATGAGTTTTATATGTTTTTCTTCTTTTTGCGTAAACTTTGATTAAGGATCTAGTGAGACTTTTCGTTTGGCACCATATGTGTGACAACCCGAAATTTCTATCTTGTACAACCATTCAACTCAATCAAAGCCATACTTGTTTCTGCTAATGTTTAGCACTGTTCAAGAGTTTTTTGAGCATTCTAAACCTAGTACATCAAAGGATTAAGTGTTTGGATGTGTCAACTAAAGTTCTAACCCATCAAGCAAGCCATAACCCTTAAATGAGGAGTTTACGACCAAGACCCATGAGTTTACGGCTGTAAACTCATGGTGGCCGTAAACTCCAGCCTATAAGTATGAAACTTGGGCCATTTTCTTCACTTTCTCCATTTCCAAGGCTTGGAAACCGATTTCTCTCCCTAGGATCTTAAAGTTTTGCTTCCAAACTTCAAAATTGTAAGTGATTTCCTTCCTTTGTGAGATTATACTTATCTTATCCATGAATCACCATTGATTTCATACATGGATTCCATCTTTGAGTCTAGATCTTCAAAGATTCTCAAGAACACTTAGGTGTTTTGGGCCGAAAACACCCTCCTTTGTCTTCAAATCGTAAGTATCTACCTCATATACTTGTTATTTAGTTAGGTTATTGGATTAGGGCCTTGAAAACAAGATTTTCCCAAGAACATGAGGTGTTTACGTCCAAGAGCATCTCCCTTGGCCGTAAACCCTAGTTTAAAGTGCATTTGGACCTTAAACTTCTCCTAAGGCTTAGACATGAACCTAGAAACCTTCCTCAATGCTTGAAAGCCCTTTAAAACACCATTTGGCACTTTTCTTCATGATTTTACAGCCATAAACTCATGTGGCCGTAAACTCATGGCTGTAAACTCACAAGAAGCATACCACTAGGCCGTAAACACTAATGTGTGGCCATACACCCGTTATATGCAACCCTTTGTACTTCTAACACTTGAATCTAAGTGTTTTCTATGGCCTAGGGTGTCCTTACTTGTATAATTAGTTGTTTAAAAACTAATTGTATACATATATGTCACACCCCAAAACCAAGAACGGCGGAAACGTTCCGGGGCGGAGGACGTCATGTACAGTATCACAACACAGTAAATGTAAATAAGCAAACAACATCATCCATTGCATTAAATATATAACATTTTAGTACAAGTGTGTTCTGTACAGTTATAGACACCAAAAATAATGAAACACAAAATAATATGAGATGAGTCTTGAATGCACTCCATCTTCTCAAAAGCTGGCCTCGGTACCTGTCTACTGATGACCTGAGAATACAAGTTATTTTGAAAGAGTTTATCAGCATAAAGCTGGTGAGTTCATAAGTATTTTAGTGTCAATGTTTCTTGTAAAAACGTTTGAATCTCTCAGAAAATCCTATATTTTCTATAAAAGTAACCTTCTACCAAGGCTAAACTGTTTTGTAAACTTGTCTGTTGTAAAGTGTGTGATTACCCAAATATAACTATCATTTGTTAAAAATATAGTTTGTACACTAATGCTTAAGTGAGATTATCACTAAAATATGTAATGGGTAAATCATTGTAGTACTGTAGCTTTGTATATTAAGACTACTGCTGTACTAAATACTACTACCTTAAACCGGATTTATATTAAGGCATAATGTGATAAATTGCACCATGCTATCGACTGGTAACAACGACATAATGAATGGTCGTAATAAGAAATGACGTTTGGCACCCGCAGACCTGTAGGTCCGGCTGTAGCTAGCAGCAAGGTGTAGGATAGTCAATCCAGTATAGATCTATACGCAAACTCACGCTCTCCCTCCAAGAGAATTCTGGCTACAACTCGGGCCATGACATTTAAGGCATGCCCGATACAGTGGATCACAATTATTACGTATTTATGTATATGTATTGTTTCTCGTATATCTGTATATGTATTGTTTCTAGTATATCTGTATATGTATTGTTTCTAGTATATCTGTATATGTATTGTTTCTAGTATATCTGTATATGTATTGTTTCTAGTATCTCTGTATATGTATTGTTTCTAGTATATCTGTATATGTATTGTTTCTAGTATATCTGTATATGTATTGTTTCTAGTATATCTGTATATGTATGATCCTGCGTTACCCCGATGGTAACCAGCTAATGATGTACTGATGAGTATGAATATCGAAGTACTTTTATGTCTATATATGTATATATGATATATGAGTAATATTGAAACGACCTCCGGATGGTCACCCGAAATCCCACCAGACCACATCTCAAGGCGCGAAAAGGAAATAGGGCGGATGGCCTTCCTAAGTCCTTTAAACATTATTTATACATCTATACATATATGGGCATGCAATTGGATATATAAAGCATAAATAAGTTTTCATAAAACATTTGAAGCATAAATATGATTTCAGGAGGAGATCGACTTGATGTCGATCTATAAAACAATTTGAAGGCATAAGTTAATAAAACAGTTTAAGTATAAGAAGCATTTGTTTAAATCACAGTCTATAAGTAAGTTTGGATAGTAACACAGTTTGTAAAACATTTCAAAGTAAGGCATTTTGATAAACAGTTTGAACAGTGGTAAAAATCGTTGTTTTCCTAGTTATTAATCACATGTGATTAAATGCAATCACATGTGATTGAAGCAATAACTTATAAGTATTTGACTTGTATCCCCCCCATAAAGTATTTAAAACACTTAAAATCATTTCAAAGGTTGATTCAAGGGGTATGAACTCACTTGTGGTGAGTCGTTCGAATTGTAGTGTCGGCTACCGTGCTAGGTGGCAAACGGAGACTGGTTTACACGCACGAGCCTAGTTATCATATAATAAACATATATATAACTAATTAGACAAATAATAACTTAAATAAATAAGTTAAGACACTTAGAAAACATTTAAACACTTTTGTGAGTGTTTAAGGTTCAAATGGTTGCATCTAAGTTGCTACGGGACAAGACAAAAGGGTTTGAATCATCAAAGGGCCTTGTATAGGAGTTCACCATCCAACAAACCCCACACCTTGGAGTTTACGGCCGTAAACTCATAGTTTTATGGCCGTGAACTCCTCAAATGGTGTTTTTGGGTGTTTTGTGGTGTTATCTTGCATCTAGAACACTCCTATCTTTATTGGAATAATGCATGAAGTAGTTTTGAGGCTCTAGAACACTCCATAATGGAGTTTACGGCCTAAGGTCCTTCACCTTAGAGTTTACGGCCGTAAACTCTAGGAAATTAATTGATTTGAGGCACTTAAACATCAAGAATGGCATCCATGATTTTATCTAAGGCTAATGGGGACAAGAGGCACACTTTGGTGCCTTCACTTGGAGTTTACGGCCCAAGTCATGATCCTTGGCCGTAAACTCCTTCCAAGGAGGTGTTTCTATGTGTTCTTCTCTCCATTCTAGTCCCAAAGGTGCAAGATAAATTGTCTAAAGGCTTAAGGGTAGCTTGGAATGATTTTTGTCCCACAAAAAGGGGTTTACGGCCCAAGAAGGGTTCTTGGCCGTAAAATCCTAAAAACTTATGGTGTTTATGGGTTTTTGATGTCCTAATCAAGCACAAGTACTAGAAGATAAAGTCCTTAAGCATTTGGGGAAAGATTTAGGGCATTTAAGCCCTTAAAAAGGGGTTTACGGCCCAAGGGAGTTCCTTGGCCGTAAACTCCTAGGACTTATGGTTCTTGGTTGCTTTTTGATCCATAAATGTCATAGCCTATCTCCTAAACAAGTCTTCTAACAAGGAATTGGGACTAGGAAGCCGTAATGTTCCATTTTGGAGTTTACTCCCCAAGAACGTTCTTGGGCGGTAAACTCCCGGATCTTGACATCTAGACATGTAATTGTTGTTAATATGCATTAAACAAGTATTGAAACACATATAGAAAAGTAGACTCACAATCTGGGATGAAAACCCGAAGATCCGTCAGAGAGAATATGGCTTTTCTCTATTTGGAATTGTGAATAATGAATTAATTTAATTCAGAAAACTATTTATAGTCCTGGAATATTTTGGCAGAAAATATTTTCATTCCTGATGTTGGACTGTAACATTATGAAACTTGAAATGCCCAAGTTTCACAAAACCAGGAGTATCCACTCTCCTGATATCACCTAAAACGTAAACCCTAATGTACACAAACTTGTTCGGAAAAGCTTGAAAAATCACAGAAACTGAACTAGCTTCTATTGAATAGATGAGGTTCGTACAATGGAAATTTAGGGTTGTCACATCATCCCCCCGTTAGAGGGAATTTCGTCCCGAAATTAGAATTTAAGCAAATAAAAGTTACAAACAATCAAGCGAAAAGATGAGGGTATTTCAGCTTCATCTGATCCTCGCGTTCCCAAGTGAATTCCGGTCCTCGCTTAGCGTTCCAGTGAACCTTCACGATAGGGATACGGCTTTGTTTCGTCTGCTTGACCTCACGGTCCATGACCTCGTTGAGGCTCTCGTTGATCTCGATCTCGTCGAGTGGGATTACGAGAGTCTTGTCAGACAGACACTTTTTCAAGTTAGATACGTGGAATGTAGAATGTACGTTACGCAGAGTGTCGTGTAGATCTAGTTTGTAAGCTACGGGGCCGACTCTGGCAAGAATCTCGAAAGGCCCTATGTACCTCGGATTAAGCTTCCCACGCTTGCCGAAGCGTATCAAGCCTTTCCAGGGTGAGACTTTGAGAAGGACTCGGTCTCCCACCTGAAATTCCAAAGGTTTTCTTCGTTTATCGGCGTAGCTCTTCTGTCGGTCTCTAGAGGCTTTCAATCGTTCACGGATTTGAACGATTTTCTCTGTCGTTTCCCGAATGATTTCCGGACCAGTGAGAGTACTGTCGGAAGCTTGCCCTCTCGCTAATTGGGTATCACCAACCTCAGCCCAGCACAGAGGGGATCTGCACTTGCGGCCGTAGAGAGCTTCGAATGGAGCAGCCTTGATGCTAGTGTGATAACTGTTATTATAGGAAAATTCGACAAGGGGTAAATGGGTATCCCATGCCTTCCCAAAATCAATCACACAGGCTCGCAACATGTCTTCCAATGTTTGAATGGTTCTCTCACTCTGTCCGTCGGTCTGTGGATGGTAGGCTGTGCTCATGTCCAGCCTTGTTCCTAGGGAATGTTGTAGGGATTGCCAAAATCTGGAAGTGAACCTACTATCTCTATCGGAGATAATGGAAATAGGTACACCATGCAACCGTACAATTTCCCTAATGTATGTTCTCGTAAGTTTCTCCATCTTGTCTGTTTCTTTGATAGGCAGGAAGTGTGCAGACTTGGTCAATCTATCAACGATGACCCATATGGTGTCAAGTCCACCCGTTGTCTTGGGTAACTTGGTTATGAAATCCATAGTGATCCGCTCCCACTTCCATTCTGGAATCTCTGGTTGTTGCAGTAAACCAGAGGGCTTCTGGTACTCGACCTTAACCTTCGCGCAAGTAAGGCATTTACTCACGAAGGTAGCAATCTCTGCTTTCATATTAGGCCACCAGTATAGCTTTTTCAGATCCAGATACATCTTATCTGAACCTGGGTGGACGGAATACCGAGTGTTGTGAGCCTCGGTCATGACCACGTCTCGGAAACCACCGTGTTTCGGTGTCCAGATCCGGTTCATGAAATATAAAGCTCCGTCACCCTTGGCTTCGAAGTTCTTGTCCATTCCCCTAAGGGATTCACTCGACACATTTTCAAGTTTCATGGCCTCCAGTTGAGCCGCCTGAATTTGTTTAGTCAGGTGTGAATGGATGGTTATTGATAATGACTTGACTTTGCGACCAGAGTATTCTTTCCGACTTAGGGCGTCTGCTACTACGTTGGCTTTACCCGGATGATAACGAATATCGCATTCGTAATCACTGAGTAGTTCGACCCACCGTCGTTGTCTCATGTTGAGCTCCTTCTGATCGAAAATGTGTTGTAAACTCTTGTGGTCGGTAAAGATAGTGCTCTTCGTTCCGTACAGGTAATGTCTCCAGATCTTCAGAGCAAACACTACTGCTCCTAGTTCAAGATCGTGGGTCGTGTAGTTAACCTCGTGTGTCTTCAACTGTCTCGAGGCGTAGGCGATGACCTTACCTCGCTGCATCAGAACACATCCGAGTCCTTGATTGGATGCATCGCAATAGACTACGAAGTCTTCTATTCCTTCTGGAAGGGATAGTATCGGTGCGGTGCACAAGGCTCGTTTGAGCGTTTGGAACGCTCTTTCTTGCTTCTCTTCCCAGTCAAAGGCCACGCCTTTCTGGGTCAGGGTTGTAAGAGGCTTCGCTATTCGCGAGAAGTTCTGAATGAACCTGCGATAGTAGCCAGCGAGACCTAGAAATTGACGAATTTCTGTAGGCGTCTTTGGTGCTGATCAGTTCTCAATGGCTTTTATTTTGGATGGGTCCACGTGGATTCCCTCTTCGCTTACCACGTGTCCTAAGAATTCGACTCTTCGGATCCAAAATTCACATTTCGAGAACTTCGCATAAAGTTTCTCTTTCCGTAGTGTCTCTAGAACTTGTCGCAGATGATCACTATGCTCCTTCTTACTTCTGGAGTAGATCAGGATGTCGTCAATGAAAACGATGACGAATTGATCTAAGTAAGGTCGGCATACTCTATTCATCAGATCCATGAAGACTGCGGGCGCATTGGTCAATCCGAATGGCATCACCACGAACTCGTAGTGTCCGTAACGAGTTCGGAAGGCTGTCTTTGGCACATCCTCCTCGAGCACTCGTAACTGGTGATATCCGGATCTCAGATCAATCTTGGAAAAATAGCTCGCCCCTTGCAGTTGGTCGAATAGATCATCTATGCGTGGCAGAGGGTAACGATTTTTGATCGTCAATTTGTTGAGTTCTCTGTAGTCAATACACATACAGAATGATCCGTCTTTCTTCTTAACGAACAAGACCGGTGCTCCCCAAGGTGAGAAACTTGGTCTTATAAAGCCCTTGCTGAGCAGTTCGTTAAGTTGACCAGAGAGTTCTTGCATCTCGGCTGGTGCTAAACGGTAGGGCAACTTGGCTACTGGGGTAGCTCCTGGGACCAAGTCGATTCTGAACTCGACTTGTCGATGCGGAGGTAACCCGGGTAGTTCCTCTGGGAAAATGTCGGGGAAGTCGCTCACTACTGGGAGGTTCTTTAGTTCTTTCGCTTCTAGGTTCGTGTCGACGACGTGAGCAAGAAATGCGTGGTATTCTTTGCGCAGATATTTCTGTGCTTGAATACTAGATATAATGCGAAGACTCGCACCTGGTTTGTCGCCGTAGACTATAAGGGTTTCGTTAGATGGGAGGTTTAAACGGACTGCTTTCTCGTAGCACATGATGTCGGCGCGATGAAGACTTAACCAATCCATGCCGATAATAACGTCGAAACTTTTTATTGAGACCGGCATAAGGTCGATTGGGAATGAATGGTTATCTAAGGTTAGAAGACAACCTAAGTATATGTTATTAGTACTTTCAGTCTTCCCATTGGCCATTTCTACTGTGAATTGTTCATTAAGTGCGTGCGGTTGTTGCTTAAGCATGCAAGCAAATTTGTGGTTTACGAAGCTTCGCTCCGCTCCACTATCGAATAGAATGCATGCATAGGAGTTATCAAGGAGGAACGTACCGGTCACCACTGTCGGGTCAGCGACTGCTTCCCCGTGGCCTATTGTTAGTACCCTCCCTGCCCCTCCAGTATTCCTCGCTTTAGGGCAGTCCCTTTTAAAGTGGCCTGTTTCGCCACATCCATAGCAAGTTGGGCTCACGCCAGAGCCAGGAACTTGGGAGATCGGTTGCGCCGGGAACCTACAGAATCGGACGGTGTGTCCTTTCCTGTGGCAGTTAGTACACTGCATTTCACGGCAGGCGCCGTTGTGGTGGAAGCTGTATTTATTGCACTTCGGCAAACTTCCAGAGTACTGCTTCCCCGGAGCAGTAACAGCAGTAGGGGCTACCGCAGCATGTACTGCTACGATTTGTTGTTTCTTTGAAGCACACTGCTTCTTCTTCTCATCCCAAAACTTCCGCTTGTTGCCAGCGGGTTTGGAGGGTTCTGGGATGACTAGGGTGGTTGTAGTTGCAGGGGTCTTGACTCCATGGTCAATAAGTCTTTGTGCCAATCGCTTGGCACTGTCGAAAGTAGCAGGGTTGGATGCTAAGACGTTCCCCTGGTACGGAGGCACTAGCCCCCATACATACCGCTCAATCTTTTTCCCTTCAGTGGGAACCATGTTGGGGCATAGGGCCACCAGTTCGCTAAAGCGGGCAGTGTAAGCGATCACGTTGGTGCCCTTCATTGTCAGATTCCAGAGTTCATGTTCTAACTTCTGGACTTCGCCCCTAGGGCAGTATTCCTCCGTCATGAGGTCCTTCATCGTTGCCCAGCCCATGTCGTTAGCCACGACGAGAGTTAGGGATTTGACGTGGCCGTTCCACCACGTTAGGGCTTTATCCTCGAAGGTGCATGCGGCATATTTCACTTTGAATGCTGCAGGGCACGAACAGATTTCGAAGACCGATTCCGTCTTCTCGAACCATTGCGAGAGAGCAATGACTCCGCCGGTGCCATAGAAAGGTTTCGGCTTGCAGTTTGTAAAATCCTTGTAAGAGCACTCCCTCGAGCGCACAGGGATTTCAACTGGGATAGATTCCACAGGGGTTCCACCTCTGCTAGCATCAGACGAGTGATACTGAGCCATGGCCGTTGCCACTGCTGCAGCTACGGCAGCATTCAGGGCTGCAGTATCGATGACTGCAGGTGGAGGAGGCGGTGGAGGTACAGGATTATTCATATTTCTGGGAGACTTGCGAGGAGGCATCCTTCAGCTATAAGTTTATAAAAATAAGAAGGATGTTAAGAATCAACTTGTAAGCAACGTGAGAGTGACCCATGGACTAACTAACCATAGCCCAATAGTTTGAATGAGTGTTTGAAATCACATAAGAAATATTAGTAGGAATACACAAGTGTACAAAATTTTCCCACAAGTTATATAGATTTCAATAGTACTGGTATTACTGATGTAATAAGTTCAAGGAAAATCGACCTAACAATAGGTCTTACATCATACCATAAGGACAATACTGACAGTCCTATATTCCTAATTAGAGTACCGAAAGTTAGGAATTTTTTTATTTTATTTTATTTTTTTTTTAACAGACAGGTGCTACTTAGAGCACATAAGTTCAAGGCTATCCCTAAATCAAAAGACAGAGATGTACTAGACATCATCTAATGGCAATGGGAATTCCTCGGGCGATCCCTGAGGTCGGACACTTGACGAAACACCTCTTGAAGGTGTCGGTCCTGAGCTCTTTGACGAGTTCGAAGTTCTAAGACTTCAGCACGGGAGGCAGCCAGCTGTTGCTGCAGAGTCTCGTTGGTTCTCCGGGTCCGTTCCATGTCTTCTTCAAGACGGCGAATGCGGACTGTATTGACACCTGAATTGGCATCAATCTCCATGACCCGGTCGATGGCTTCTCGACCTTGCTCGACATTACGAGCTATTCTGCGGATGATCACCGGCAGAGCTCTGTCAGCAGAGCCACCATCGCTGATGTTGTAGAAGGTTTGGTCCCCAAAGTATGGTAAGGGCTGACCCTGCTCATCACTCCAGCGATTCAAGTTGTTTGCCCACATGGGAGTAGGGCCTGGAAACGTTGGTCGAGGGTTGTCGTTCAGGGCTTGACCTACAAGCGGTAGGTTGTTGACTTCAGGCTCGGAGTCAGATCCATCTGAAAAGCCTTCTGCGAGGTGATCATCCAAAGGGATTGGATGCTCATCTTCAGGCTCTTCATCGATCCACCCGGCATTGCCTTCATTGGGAAAGTACGGGTCGCCATGATGAAATCCAGCCATTTAGATCTATGCGAGAAGAGAGGTATAAGAATATAGTATACGTGTAACTAATAGCACAAAATACTCCTATAGTATTTTAAGGTTAAGTTCTACTGATCTTCTTGTGGTATTGTTGGTAAGTTTTTAGACTTGTTAACATATCACAACCATTCTAGGGCATATGCTAATCACTCCTAGGACCAGCATAGTTGATCAGGCTATGCCCTTCCCAGGACTGACCATACATCCCCGAGCTCACTTGTGATATTCAACAATCGTAATACTTTTGTTCTTGTCATTGTGACACTGATTTTAGTATAATGTAGACTAGTATACTTAATTAAATATTTTATTATTTAAAGTATAGACTCTAGGTCAGAGTGTTTTAGTCCCTTTTGGGTTTATAGATTAGTATATCTTTTATGGGTTGATATACTTGATTCACTATAAACAATGCTCTGATACCAATCTGTCACACCCCAAAACCAAGAACGGCGGAAACGTTCCGGGGCGGAGGACGTCATGTACAGTATCACAACACAGTAAATGTAAATAAGCAAACAACATCATCCATTGCATTAAATATATAAAATTTTAGTACAAGTGTGTTCTGTACAGTTATAGACACCAAAAATAATGAAACACAAAATAATATGAGATGAGTCTTGAATGCACTCCATCTTCTCAAAAGCTGGCCTCGGTACCTGTCTACTGATGACCTGAGAATACAAGTTATTTTGAAAGAGTTTATCAGCATAAAGCTGGTGAGTTCATAAGTATTTTAGTGTCAATGTTTCTTGTAAAAACGTTTGAATCTCTCAGAAAATCCTATATTTTCTATAAAAGTAACCTTCTACCAAGGCTAAACTGTTTTGTAAACTTGTCTGTTGTAAAGTGTGTGATTACCCAAATATAACTATCATTTGTTAAAAATATAGTTTGTACACTAATGCTTAAGTGAGATTATCACTAAAATATGTAATGGGTAAATCATTGTAGTACTGTAGCTTTGTATATTAAGACTACTGCTGTACTAAATACTACTACCTTAAACCGGATTTATATTAAGGCATAATGTGATAAATTGCACCATGCTATCGACTGGTAACAACGACATAATGAATGGTCGTAATAAGAAATGACGTTTGGCACCCGCAGACCTGTAGGTCCGGCTGTAGCTAGCAGCAAGGTGTAGGATAGTCAATCCAGTATAGATCTATACGCAAACTCACGCTCTCCCTCCAAGAGAATTCTGGCTACAACTCGGGCCATGACATTTAAGGCATGCCCGATACAGTGGATCACAATTATTACGTATTTATGTATATGTATTGTTTCTCGTATATCTGTATATGTATTGTTTCTAGTATATCTGTATATGTATTGTTTCTAGTATATCTGTATATGTATTGTTTCTAGTATATCTGTATATGTATTGTTTCTAGTATCTCTGTATATGTATTGTTTCTAGTATATCTGTATATGTATTGTTTCTAGTATATCTGTATATGTATTGTTTCTAGTATATCTGTATATGTATGATCCTGCGTTACCCCGATGGTAACCAGCTAATGATGTACTGATGAGTATGAATATCGAAGTACTTTTATGTCTATATATGTATATATGATATATGAGTAATATTGAAACGACCTCCGGATGGTCACCCGAAATCCCACCAGACCACATCTCAAGGCGCGAAAAGGAAATAGGGCGGATGGCCTTCCTAAGTCCTTTAAACATTATTTATACATCTATACATATATGGGCATGCAATTGGATATATAAAGCATAAATAAGTTTTCATAAAACATTTGAAGCATAAATATGATTTCAGGAGGAGATCGACTTGATGTCGATCTATAAAACAATTTGAAGGCATAAGTTAATAAAACAGTTTAAGTATAAGAAGCATTTGTTTAAATCACAGTCTATAAGTAAGTTTGGATAGTAACACAGTTTGTAAAACATTTCAAAGTAAGGCATTTTGATAAACAGTTTGAACAGTGGTAAAAATCGTTGTTTTCCTAGTTATTAATCACATGTGATTAAATGCAATCACATGTGATTGAAGCAATAACTTATAAGTATTTGACTTGTATCCCCCCCATAAAGTATTTAAAACACTTAAAATCATTTCAAAGGTTGATTCAAGGGGTATGAACTCACTTGTGGTGAGTCGTTCGAATTGTAGTGTCGGCTACCGTGCTAGGTGGCAAACGGAGACTGGTTTACACGCACGAGCCTAGTTATCATATAATAAACATATATATAACTAATTAGACAAATAATAACTTAAATAAATAAGTTAAGACACTTAGAAAACATTTAAACACTTTTGTGAGTGTTTAAGGTTCAAATGGTTGCATCTAAGTTGCTACGGGACAAGACAAAAGGGTTTGAATCATCAAAGGGCCTTGTATAGGAGTTCACCATCCAACAAACCCCACACCTTGGAGTTTACGGCCGTAAACTCATAGGTTTATGGCCGTGAACTCCTCAAATGGTGTTTTTGGGTGTTTTGTGGTGTTATCTTGCATCTAGAACACTCCTATCTTTATTGGAATAATGCATGAAGTAGTTTTGAGGCTTAGAACACTCCATAATGGAGTTTACGGCCTAAGGTCCTTCACCTTAGAGTTTACGGCCGTAAACTCTAGGAAATTAATTGATTTGAGGCACTTAAACATCAAGAATGGCATCCATGATTTTATCTAAGGCTAATGGGGACAAGAGGCACACTTTGGTGCCTTCACTTGGAGTTTACGGCCCAAGTCATGATCCTTGGCCGTAAAATCCTTCCAAGGAGGTGTTTCTATGTGTTCTTCTCTCCATTCTAGTCCCAAAGGTGCAAGATAAATTGTCTAAAGGCTTAAGGGTAGCTTGGAATGATTTTTGTCCCACAAAAAGGGGTTTACGGCCCAAGAAGGGTTCTTGGCCGTAAACTCCTAAAAACTTATGATGTTTATGGGTTTTTGATGTCCTAATCAAGCACAAGTACTAGAAGATAAAGTCCTTAAGCATTTGGGGAAAGATTTAGGGCATTTAAGCCCTTAAAAAGGGGTTTACGGCCCAAGGGAGTTCCTTGGCCGTAAACTCCTAGGACTTATGGTTCTTGGTTGCTTTTTGATCCATAAATGTCATAGCCTATCTCCTAAACAAGTCTTCTAACAAGGAATTGGGACTAGGAAGCCGTAATGTTCCATTTTGGAGTTTACTCCCCAAGAACGTTCTTGGGCGGTAAACTCCCGGATCTTGACATCTAGACATGTAATTGTTGTTAATATGCATTAAACAAGTATTGAAACACATATAGAAAAGTAGACTCACAATCTGGGATGAAAACCCGAAGATCCGTCAGAGAGAATATGGCTTTTCTCTATTTGGAATTGTGAATAATGAATTAATTTAATTCAGAAAACTATTTATAGTCCTGGAATATTTTGGCAGAAAATATTTTCATTCCTGATGTTGGACTGTAACATTATGAAACTTGAAATGCCCAAGTTTCACAAAACCAGGAGTATCCACTCTCCTGATATCACCTAAAACGTAAACCCTAATGTACACAAACTTGTTCGGAAAAGCTTGAAAAATCACAGAAACTGAACTAGCTTCTATTGAATAGATGAGGTTCGTACAATGGAAATTTAGGGTTGTCATAATATATGAATCATTATATGATGAGTAGGATATGTGTGTGCTCAAGTCTTCACTTGACACTGAGCATTCTATACCACTTGTTCATCCAAACCACTCACTACATGTGAGTTCATACCCCTTAATCTACCTTTTAAATGATTTTAAATGCTTTTATGGGGGGGGGGAATACAAGTTGAAACAATATAGTTATTATATCAATCACATGTGATTAATAACTATCAAACAACTGGATTTACTATACTTTTAACCGTTTTATCAAACAAATGGATTTACTATACTTTTAACTGTTTTATCAAACAAACTACTTCAAAATGTTTATCAAACTCTTTTACATACTAAAATCTTTATCAAACTTGTTCTTATATGCCAAACCTTTTCTTTTAACTCTTTTAAACTTATATATTGTCAAAACCATGTCTAATGCATATATAGTTATATAAGTAAGGATGGAAGGACTTAGGACTGATAACTCACTTTATTTCTTGTTCCTTGTTTGGTTGTGGACTTAGAGTAACCTGTTGTTTGTCCGAGTGTCGTTTGATCCTTAGTTATATATTATGTATATATGTATAAGACATAAAAGCTTTTATCTCAGTTTAACACACTCAGTCATACAAGCAACATTACTAGTAAACTATAATAGGTATAGTTTAGGAAGTCGCTAATACTATTACTAGAACAATGAAATATACAAAGAGTCAGTTCATACATGAGTCAATACATACTATAACAAGAAACAATACAAACATACTATTATGAGAAACAAGAATGAACATACTATTAAGAGAATCAAGAAAGAACATACTATTATGAGAAACAAGAAAGAACATACTATTATGAGAAACCAAAAGAACATACTATACACTAGAACATAATATACAAGTACTAGCATACTATAACTTTAATGTGAGTCTACTTTCTGGCATAGCAACAAATTTGTTGTGTCACGATTGGTAACCAGAGTCTCCTGGAGGGAGAGTGGACATTGTGTGTATAGATCTATACGGGACTGACAAGCCCGCATCCCGACTATTTGCTACAGTTGTCTGAAAGGCCAGGGGTGAAAAATGTCACATTTACTTTTCGGCGCCATCAGGTCGTCGTGTTATCTACTTGTTGATTTAGCATGGTTGCTACTACATCACATTCCAACCTTAATTTAATAAACTTGTTTAAGGTAGTTAGTACATTGGTAGTTACTTACATACAATACTACAATACTTTATTATTTTCCCCATTGCATTCATATTGTGATTTTCTCACATAAAAGGTAATGTAAAAACTATATTTTGTTAATGATAGTCACACCTGGGAAAAATACACACTTTTACAAAGAAACAAACATAGAAAACATTTGATGCCATGGTAGAAGGCTACTTTTAGTAGAAAATATAGGATTTTTTAGGAGTTACAAACTTTTACAAACTTATACTTTAAACATTTACAAACATTTTCATAAAAACAATGACACTAAAATGCTTATGAATTCACCAGCTTTAAAGCTGATAAACTCTTTCAAAATAACTTATATTCTCAGGTCATTAGTAGGCAGGTACCGATGCCAGATTTTGAGAAGATGGAGCTTTTAAGACTCGTCTCTTATTTTGATTCATATTTTGGTGTCTTATAAACTATACAGAACACGCTTGTATTAAATTATATTATTAATGAAATGAATGATGTTGTTGCTTGTTTACTATTATGCTTTGTTGTGATACTGTACATGATGTCCTCCGCCCCAGAACGTTTCTGCCGTTCAGGTTTTGGGGTGTGACAATATGAGTGTACAAACGTAGCCTGTAGTTATAACTAGAGTCTCCCGGAGAGAGAGAGAGAGAGAGAGAGAGAGTGTGTGTGTGTGTGTGTATGAGTTTGTGTATAGATCTATACGGGGGTGACACCCCACACCTGAGCTGTTCGCTACAGTTAGAATAGGCCCGTCTAGGGTGACAAATCGTACCTTGTTCCGTCGGTGTCCCAAAGACGCAAAGACAGGCGAAATTGTCATTATTTAGTATGGTTATAACGACTCACTTAGAGGAATAATGTTATAAGATTTACACGAAACCATTCTGTTTTCTTTTTGGATAAAATGGGAAACCTTCTTCTTGATAAAACGGTAATCTATACACACTAGTACTCAACCACAGGGGTTGAGATTCCAGCATCATCTATCGCAGACAGCACCGGGTTGTCTGGAAATCATTATCATTCTATTTTTGTAAACATTAACACACATGCATTAATATAATATCAGACACAAATATTTCAAACCATTTCTTTTTAGAAAATATCTGATTTTTTTGAAAGCACTATGAAAACTATTCTCAACAAGTACAAAAACCAATTTTTATTCAAAACTGCTTATGAACTCACCAACTTTTTAGTTGACGCTTTTCAAAATGACTTGTATTCTCAGGAATTCCAATAGCAGGTAATAAGTTCGACTATAAGATCAAGTGGTGCGACTTCAAGAAATTTTACTTTCTTACTTTTGTGTAATTGATGAACAAGATTCAATGTGTAAACTATGTAAGTGTGTATTTCCAATGTATGATGTTTGGTTGCTATGTTTCATTCATATTCAATTGTTATGATGCTATACACGAAGTAATCCGCCCCTGGACGTTTCTGCCGTCCAGGTTCGGGGGTGTGACAAACATAACCACAAACTACACCAAAATGTACAATAGAAAGACCAAGACCCTATAAAGACCTAAAAAAATTATTACCTAGCCCAAACCATATAAAAGTAGGTCCCAACAATCTCCCTCTTGGTTTGGGACTAGCATGAGCTCAGGTCTGCTTGAACACTACGTCAGATTTTCCTACGGCCCCCATCCAAAGCCTCTTCTCAATAATCATAGCCACCATGCCTCTAAACTCTTTGGCCATTGGCTTAATGAGCTCCATTTTGCAGATGATTTGATGCTGAGCCAAGTTGCGAATGTCCCGCTCCCTGAATCGCAACAGATCTTTAGCGTCAACTAGCCGAAGAACAATATCACAATCGGTGAACTTGATTGCTGATGTGGCTGTGACATCATCATATGGCCAGAATTCCATACGGTCCAAATATCCATCATGGAAATGTTGAGGAATAGGAATTTCTTTCAACTGTTTAGTTGCAGGCCACAACACTATCTTCATTGGCTCATTGGTTCTAGGATCAATCACCTCCTTATCTCTTCTAATGAGTGAGTCTGCAGTCTTCATTCCAAAATTTTTCTTTGACCTATCTTTCCAAAAAGAGTTTGAAGAATGGATTGACTTGAGTATGTTCATTTTTGAATCGATCGACAATTCTAGTGGTTCTAGGAGGTGGAAGATCCACAGGGTTGTCACGCTAAGAAGGCTGGACAGGGACACCGGAAAAACCTTCAGTGGCAAAAGGCTGTTCGATTGATGACTTGAACTTGTCACCAAGTTCTTCAAAAAGTTTTTTCTTCAAATCATAATAGCACGCGGTCAGAGCTCCAAGGTGATTCTGGAGATCGAATATCTGTTTTGACTTGGATTTGTTGTCTGCTTCAAGATCCGAAAATCGAATATCGAGTTTTCCTATCAAAATATCATTTTTAATGATCATCTACTTTGACACTCCTATCTCAACCTTGAGCTCTGAGTTGGATAGCTCCACTCCCTCTGAGTTTTCTTCCTCAATAGATATGCCTTTTCCACGAGGAGGAAGACCTGATGCTTCTTATACTGCCAAGGCCCTTACAAGCCTCATAGAAGCTATGTCATACGCAGGCCTTGGTGGGGAGAAACTTCCAGGAGTTGAAGAGCTCCCGGTTTCAAACATAGTGCGAGGTCCTTCTTGTGTTTGAACGATTGGAGTAATAAATAGTGTAGTGATTGCTGGCTGTGGCGGAAAAGCTTGTTCATGAATGAGTACTCCCGACCTCGGATCTTGTCTTCTCCTTTTCAACGAAGGCTGGGAGGTCTGAGTCATAAGTGGATCAGTCACAGATGGCATAGAAGTTGGAATGTTAACATTAAGGGGAGGAAGCCTTGATGTTGCATCTGTATCAATTGTAACATCGGCCATCTGTTTTGAAGCAGGAGGTGTCGCTTCTTGAACATCTTCTACTTCCCTTGACTCTGTTGTTGGTTGTGCAACTTCATAGTCACCGTTAAAGAAGGAGTCGATGTCCTCATTTGATGGGCAGTAATCATTCATAAAATCAAAAGACATGTCAATATCATTAGCCCCAGACATGTCACCACCAAAAATCGAATCATCATCACCAAGAAGTTCGTCATCCGTTTCGTCACCCTCATTGAAATCACTTTGAACCACCACATTTATCATGTTATCATGTTCATCAGCTACAATTGCAACAGGACGAACTATTTCATTTTCGTGCTCAGAGACGATTATGACATCATCGTCAGATTCCATGTGGTCAGAGGAGTCATTAGATTCAGATGCATCACTTAACTCGGTAAACAACCCGAACTTTACTAAAGGGTATTTGCCTACGAACACAACCTTACCCTTACGGTTATGTTTCATTAAATCGAAGGTGTTTGACCCAAGAGATTTCCTGTCTAGTGTTCTCCTCCTTGTTCAATCTCCGGGTAGCTGTTGTTGATGATCAACTATAGGAATCATGGGTACATAAGGAATTTATTTCTTTTATTTCCTTCAATATTCCTGATCAATTCATCCATGATGTACTTGGAGAAGTTGAAATCAAGACCTGCGGCAAGAGCGGCGATAGCACCTGTATTCAGTAAAGAAATTTCATCTGCCCCAGATTTCCTTCCCGAGTTGCAGCTCACAAAGACATGAGCTAAAAACCTCCAGTATGGTAGTAACAGATTTTTGAGGGTTGGAGGAAATTCTCCTTCATATCCCATTTTTTCGATGATTTTCTTGTGTTTGATCCATTGCGATCTAAGTCAGAAAACTTGGTTGGTCATCAATTCTCAGAACGTCTTGGATGATCTGCTCTTTAACAACAATTCTTCTTCCTTTAACAGTTGCTTCAACAAATTTTGAATCACCATCTCCCTTTTTTGCCACTGCAGTGCTCCAAAATTCTTTAATCTGGCTTTAGTAGATCACTGGATTCAAAGTCAGAGCAGAAGCAAGGCAGCACTTCTTCAAACCACGCACCATTGACTTGAATTCACCATGGGCTGCTAGTGGGTCCACCAAAAAGATCACCAAGTTGTGACAGTCAGCAAACTTAAGTTCAGCCATTTTGATCTGCACTTAACCAAGCCAAGTGAGAAAACAATTTATTTAAACATTTAAGATTAAGGTTTTACTCATTAAACAATTTAATTAGGCTTCAATGGTGATCAAATGTTAAAAAAATTATGCTCAAAAGTTTGGGGTTTACGGTCAGAGAGGGAGTTTACGGCTGCAAACGGGTTTACGGCCGTAAACCCTTCAATGGTCGTAAACGCTTCAAGAACCGTAAACGCTGAACAATTCAATTTCTTCGATTAGACCCTTGATTTGTGGTCGATTTCGTCTTAAAATAGCATTATGATGATCACCATAGTCATACCTTCAAGAATAAACAAACAATTTCGAGTTAAAACACAGATTTTGATGGTTCGATTTCACAGTGATGAGAGGATCCGGGGGAGTTTACGGCCGTAAAGAAAAACAGTGGGTGCGAAGGGCTTACAGTCGAACATGGAGCCTTTTATACCTGGACCCAAGACCCGGTCCAATATCCATGGATTGCAACCCAAAAAGCTTTAAAAATAAGCCCAAAACTCATAAAAATTTAAAAAATAATGCATTTTGAGGACTTAAAAAATAAAATAAAATCTAAAAAAAATTAAACTAAAAAATAAAAATAAAAATAAAATTAAAATTAAAAATAAAATTCAAATTCAAATTAAAAAGGATTAACACTAATTTCTCTTTTACTACTGCTAATAATATTTTTGTGAGTTTGGGATCAAAGTTCTTAGACAACCTTAATCTGTTTATCAGTACCTCTTCCTTCATGAATAAATCTGGTCAATCGTCGGTATTGTGGTCCACTTAAGCACGAAAGATTGTGACAAAAATAGGACATAATACAAGTTACAAGACATTGTAACCTTACAATTCTAGATAAAATTCCTAAGGACCATTTATCTGACGACGACCAATGATATTGTTGTCCACCTAAATTGAGCAGCGAGATCTACAGACAAGCTATTAATAGTTCAATTTTAAATGTACTAGAACATGTTTCCCAATTCCTGACATACCCCAATAATCAAGAAATTCCGAGATACTCCTTACTTTAGGTGAGCAGACAATTATTATGAGAGAAGACAGATTTAGAATGCATATGTTATACACCTAGGTCGGATCTCTTCCAATCACACAAAGGGTGAAACATAAGACTAACTAGAGTTTAGAGGGATTGAGAAGTAGAATGGTGCATATACTGTGTACTAGGTTAGATTGTTAATCACGCAAAAGAGACAACATATAGCTAACAGGTAGAAAGAATTGCATAGAAGAAGATGCAGAGAGATAGAATTGGATATGTTGCAGTCCAGGTTGGATTTTCCGATCACACAGAGGAGGCAACATATGAATGACAGAAAGAAAGAAAGAAAATAACCTTCTACAGACCTACTTTATCGGAATTCATAGTCGCCCCATCAACATCGGAATTAAGGACAGAGTCTGTACATCAAGGAAAAGTAAAACCACGGTTCTAGATACAGATTATTTAGTGTAATCCGCAGATTCCCATGTATATCTCCCTGGTCAACCTATCCGAGTATCGTATTGTTAGACTAAACAGAACTATCTAGGTCAAGATTTGTCAAGTCTCTAGATTCCTTAAGTTCATATGTTCCTAGTTAAGTCCATTAAATCTTTCGTGCCTACCAGCGCATCGAACACAGAGCCTAGACAATTCAACTTTGGTACGTTACAAAAATTCAAATTGTCTGTTATCACCAAGTTTATATCACTTCCCATCACAACACCTACATAAATATGCTACTGAAAGAACATTATTTTTGGATTTTTTTAATTTTCTAATTTTTGTTTGATTTTTGTTTATTTCTCCCCCTAAATTTGTGCATGTGTGAGAATGAAAACTAAATGCACAAATTTAAACTATCCTAAAAACAAAAGTTAGTCCTGAAAGCGTATCATTTTCAAAAATCCCACAAGCACATCGAATTGAGCTTTGATAAACGGTTTTGTGAACAAATCTGCCACATTATTAGCAGTGGGAACCTGTTCCAACCGAATGAGCGAACGCTCAAAACAATCTATGATAAAGGCGGTACCAGTTCTAATGATAATAAGCAAATATGTTTCATTTGTGATAGTGTCGGCCACATTGCTCGCAATTGTCCCAACAGGGCGTAAACCATGTTCACGACCAATCTGTGCCTATATATAGTGTTAGAGTCTGTTAGAGTGAGGTGACGTATCAGAGGTGTTTACGGTCATTGTGTGTGTTCTCAAGGTGTACTAGATGTTTCTTCTAATAGACTTCTAAGTTTAACTTTAAAATTTTCAAATTTAGCTTTTCGGTTTGACTTTTAAGCTTAAATTTTTGAGTTTGACTTTTAAGTTTAATTTTTTAATTTGACTTTTAAGGTTGACTTTTGAGTTTTTAGTCAAAGGGCGTTTTTGGGAAACAATGAGTTCTTCAAGCATCTCAATCAACGAAGTTTCATGTACTCCATCTTGTTAAGCTACAATTAAATTTTTACAAGAGCAATTTGAATTAGTAAAGAGAGAAAATGAGGAACTTAGGTATGAGCGATACACCCTTAGGGAAGGCCAGAAACAGTTTCAAGAACAGTTAGAGGCCAAGACTAAGGATTTTAAAAAATTACAAAACGATTATAGCATCAAGTGTGTCTGTTATAAATACCTTGAGAAAGAACTTGCTGCTGTCACTGAGGAACTTAACACATTGAAGATATGTTTTGAAAATGCTGATTTTAACTTTAAAAAATTCGATGTGTCAAGTGAGAAAGTTACAACCATGATTGAAAAACAATTAACATTTAAAGATAATCAAACCAAGGGTCTAGGGTATCACAGTGTACCACCTCCCTTTATTAACAACTATAACCCACCCCTTGAAACCAATGAGGAAGAGACACCTGCTCAGTTTGGCCCACTCCCTGAACTAGCTATAGGTTCAGTTAAGAATACTGATGTTTCTACTTCCTGTGCAGGTAAGGTCACGGAAGATGAGGACAAGGAGAACATAACTACTTCTAATTCTATTGATGCTATTGATTGTCAAACAAATAACCCCTTAAACTATGAATCTGTTGCTTATAACTCAGTTACTCCTAACAAACATGTTGATAAGAAATACAGGCCACCAAAACAAGCGAAACCGACGGCTTGCTATAGGTGTGCAGGTGGGAACAATCAGAGACGAGGCAAGGGTATGCCACTAGGGGCAGGAAAAGACCACTTCCCAGTGAAGAAAAAGACATGTTTTCATTGTGGAACACCTGGACACATTGCCTGAAACTGTCCAAATCGTGCATATGTTCCCTACTACGCACAAGGCTGGCAGAATGCGCCAAGAGGGAGATTTTCCAAAAGAAACCCCTCAAGGTCATGTTCATACAATGGCGACCAGAACGCCTACAAGGCCAAGAAGTCAACTTCAAACAACAAGAAGGAACTGTCGGCCAAAAAGGATAATTCAAGAGATGATCCAACGAAACCAAGACTTGCTAAGTCAAAGTCATCTCAACGGCCAACATCAAGCTCAAAAGCAAGTACTGAGGCACCCATCTGCTCGAAAAAGAAATGGGTTAAACCCAACTACAGATAGGTACCAAAGGTTCAATCTCCCAAATCTTCTAATGATTCTAATATTTCTAGATCTTTTGTTTGATATAAGAAGGATATGTCATGGGAGAAAGTACCTTGCAAAGATGAAAAAGGTCGACCTATTTTCAAAATGGATTGGGTTCTAAAGACCAACTGATCCCGCTTTGTGCTGGAAAAGCTATGGAGGTATATCATCATACTTCGATTTGTTGATAATGGTTGTTCCAAGCACATGATAAGGGACATCTCTCAACTGTACAACACTCAAAACTTTGTTTGAGAGTATGTGTTCTTTGCGGGAAAGGAAGAAAGGAGAGGATCACTCATGGGGTTTGTGCTTAATGATGTGAAGAATTTTCGGATCTGTTCTAAAATAATGCATGTTGTTCTTAGATCTTCTGGATGCAAATTCAATTGGTGACTTACGGTTTGAGTTTTATTCACAATACTCCTGAGTTTATCTTAAACAGATTCGTTTTGAAGACAATTTTTTTTTATTTTCTTATTTTTTTTTGTTATTAGGTATTGTTTGGGAAGTGATATCAAGAGAGTGATAACGGGCAGTCTAAACCAGTGTAAGGTACTGAATCTAAATTGTCTAGACTTTGTGTTCAATGTGCTGGTAGGCACAAACGATTTGACAGTGTGGATATAGATATAATTGTTTGGACAGACCATACGATGCTCAGGTAGATTGAGCAATGAGATAAACACGGGAACCCATGAGATACACTAAATTAATATGCATCTAGAACCGTGGTTCAACTTTTCCTCGATGTACGGACTGATATCCTTAATTCTGGTTCTGATAGGGTGACTGGGGGGAGAAAGCAGTGTCTCAGATTGCGCCACGTTATCTGGTGGGGAGAAAGCAATGTCTCAGATTGTGCCTCATTGAGTTTCTGGTCCAACTCGTCGAGTTTGTGTTACTTGTCGTTATCTGGTGGGGAGAAAGCAATGTCTCAGATTGCGCCACGTTACCCACTTCGCTGCAGCACCCTTCCAACTTCTAAACCACGTAACTTTCGCATACGAGTTCCATTTTCGATGTTCTTTATATCCACGCATAGGTATTGACAATATCTACAATTCTCTTTTTGACCCCATCAGCTAATTCTTGAGCGATTTTAAATTTAATAGTATGAGAAGATTACACTGTTTAACGAACGTGTAAAACTCATAACTTCTACATACGGACTCTATTTTCGACTGCCTTTTTATTGTTGAACTCCTATTAATGAGATCTTCAATTGTAATTTAGGTTGTGCTGGCTAAAAATCGATCGATCTAAAATTTGAAGTCCGGCCTACACACTGCTATGCCAAATCTTAGAAAATTCATAACTTCCTCATACGCAGTCAGATTTGGACGTTCTTTTTATGCACACTCTTGGTTTAACGTATACTACAACTTTTTTTAGATCGCTAATGCTAAAAAGCGCTTTATCGCAAACTTACTTTTCACGTCACACAACGTCGTGCCGGTTTTATCGCAAAGCTTCGAGAGGTCATAATTTCTTCGTTATAACTCAGATTTCGGCGTTCTTTATATGTACGGAACTCTTGTGACATATGATATAACTTAGTTAAGGTTATATACTCTAAATAATATTCTACCAAAAATTTATTATTAATGCTCATTGTCTCTAAATTGACTAGCCCGAATCTGCGGGCTTTACAGGATTGTACTTGATCCCACATCGGCTTGGAAGGAGAACAAAACATTTCCTTATAAGGGGTGTGGATACCTTCCTTGTCACAACACGTTTTAAATCTGTGAGGGCAGCATATCCATAATAACTCTACAGTTAAGCGTGCTCGGGCGAGAGCAATCCACGGATGGGTGACCCCCTGGGATGTTTTCGTGCCGGGAGCCCAAAGCGGACAATATTGTGATACGTGATAGATATGGATGTTACAAATGGTATCAGAACTAGGGCACGGGTCGATGTTTCCGACAGGGACGTCAAACCCTATAATGGGGGTGAATGTGGGTTGTACCTGATCCCACATTGGTTTGGAAGGAGAACAAAACATTTCCTTATAAGGGGTGTGGATACCTTCCTTTTCATAATGCGTTTTAAAGTCGTGAGGGTAGCAGATCCCATAAGAACTCTGCAGTTAAGCGTGCCTGGGCGAGAGCAATCTAGGGATGGGTGACACCATGGGAACTTTTCATGTTGCGATCGCAAAACGGAAAATATTGTGATATGTGACAGATGGGGATGTTACAGTCGAAGACACCAATGTTGACTTACTGAATTGTATGTGTAGTATGTATGTGATTATGTAACTATTATTGATATGTTTATATGAATTATGCATTGAGCCAATTTAGGCTCAGAGTTATTACAGACTCATGGTCGATACAAACTCGGGGGTTGATATAGAGTCGATACAACTACTTGTTGTTATATGGGGTTGATATGGACCGGACATATCCGCGTGCTAGTATATTCATGTGTGTGTTATGTGTGATATTTTACTAAGCTTTGTGCTTACGGTTTAAATTTATATTTCAAGTACTTCTGGTTTGAAAGGGAAGGAACCGACCTGATCGCATCACATCCACCCGTGTTCATCATTTTTATGATGTTTGAGACTCCACTTTGATAACTATTTTCAAATTGACATACTTTTGTTGGATTGAGATGGATATTTGATATTTTTGAAAAACTTAAAAATAAAACTTTTACTTATGAATTTTGGGACGTTACAGATATGAGAAATGCTATCACCTACTTGAAGTACGGTAACTCGATGTTTAAACAACTATTCAGAGTTCCTAGAGCTCCTTGTAAGGCTTGTTAGAAAACACATTGTTTACTCACTTTTTTTTGTTCAAATTTTAGAGTTTCATTTTTGTTGTTTTTTAGTTGTTCCAAAGTCTTCTAAATTGAATCGGGCAAATTTAGTTTTTCTGACTTTATATTAGAGAATCCATTCATGCAAAAATGATTTGCTTTTATTTCTACTTTTCGTAAGTGAACCCAAGCTTTTTCCAACTATTTGATCGCTCCCTCACATAATTATTCTGAATTTATATTAGTATTCAAGATTCTCAGCTTTCAATTATCTAATAAATCACTTAATAAAAGTATATTATCTTTCCATTCATTTCAAAAATTCCAAGATCCCTTCCCAAACCAACCATGAATCTTACTATGCATTTGGTTCTTACTCTCAAAGTAAAATTTCTTATCTTTATTTTTTAATGTAAAGAGCCTATCCTTTGTTCTCATATATATATATATATATATATATATATATATATATATATATATATATATATATACACACACACAATTAATAATATGTTAAAAAAGAATTATACATGAGATTCACATATGATAAATAAATGTGTCACAACTACCATTTTAGCTAGGAAATTATATTCTTGTGTAACCATTCAACTATTGTAAATCATATACTCTAAGTAAATCTCACTCAATGCTCATTTAGATTCACCATTTATGTTCATCAAAGAGTCTGAAGCCCTAAGAACCGTGGTTTAAGTCCATATTGGACTAGGATTTCCTTATTGGGCCTAATGGACCAATAAGCATCTAATTCAACCATTTTGGGCTTGGAGACCCTATTTGGAGTCTAATTGGACCCACTTCCATAAAACTTAGCATTTTGGGCCATTTTAGGTCCAAAATAAATTAGTTTACCCTTAATGGGCCTTATTGGGCCATTAATGAATTAAATTGCCCTAATGGGCCATAAACTCCCTTTTTCCTTCAAAATGGGTCGTGAGCTATCTAATGAGCCCATTGGGCCAAAAAGTAATCATTGGGCCTCATTATCTCGAGTAAAGGTAAGTCAAGGCCCAAACTACTCCACCCTTTCTCCTAGCCCAAGAGTCCTCGGCCCATCATCATTAAAAAAATGAAAAATGAAATGGAAGGGGAGGAGTTAACTTTGGAGGTGCCACCTCCATATTACTCACCATATAACAAGGCAAGCTATCTCATATCTCCATGCAAGTCACCTCATCCTTCTCTCCCCTCTCTTCTTCTACTTACGGCCGAGAGCTAGCACATACACACACTACATCAAATTCTCTCTATCACTCTCAAGAATCATTCTCCTTCTTTCTCCAAAATCTCAAAATTTTCCTTTTGTTCAAGAAGATTCTCACAAGAATATCATCCTTTCTTGGTAAGTTTTTACATACCGAAGCTATAAAACTCCTTTCTCATGTTAGGTTACTTCTCCTAAGCATTTTGGTGATCATACTCTTAGAAAGCCTCCATAAGCTCGAGATCTACAACAAAGGTGTGTTAGGACCAAAAATCTCTTCCACTTCTTCTTCAAAAACCGAAACATCAAGCAAAGGTGAGTTCATACCCCCTTGTTTTTGGTTTTTACATGATTTTTTTTTTTTGGGGGGGGGGGGGGGAATGCAAGTAAAATGTGTAGATCTATGTGTTATATGTATGTCTTGTGTGATTTCTTAGATTATGTTGTAAAAACATGTTAGATCTTGGCAAATCACGACTTCTTAAGTAACATTGAGTTAAGATCCATGAACTAAGACACCCTATACATCAAACTATCAAGTTAAAAGTATTATATGTTTAAGATACAAAATTTATGGCAAAAACTTTGTTAAGGGTCAAAATTGTCAAGAAAACAAAAGATACGGGCAAAAAGTGACATTTTTGTTTTTATAGGGACCAAAAAGTCCTATATGTATCAAAAGGTATTTTTATGTAAAACATACTTTAAAAAGGGCCAAAAGTGCAAATTTAAGCTTAATGGGCCGAAACTTTTGGGCCCAAAAATTGCGAAAAAAATGAAATCTTTGGGATTGGAAATGTTATTTGAATAAAATTTGGGTCATAAATGTAAATAAACCATATTTAGGGGTGAAAAAAACATTTATTTTCAAATTGGACCAAAAATGTAAAATTTTCCAAAATTTGACCGAAAGTTTAAATTTTTACAAACAAAGGGCTGAAAATGCACTTTTCTGCAAAACTAGGTCTTAAATGTCAAAATATATATTTTTGGCCTAAAACCGTGAATTTCTAGACATTTGGGACAAAATTACAAATTTTTACAAACTATAGACTAAAATGTCATTTTTACAAAACTTTGGGCCTTAATTGAAAATTTGAGGCTTTGGACCAAAAATGTTGTTTTAAGAAAAAGGAAACTTTTTATAATAAGTTCGGTAAACCACGAGCTAAAATAAACAACGAAACAATATGAATGAACGGAATATATCGTTAATAATTTTATTGGGCCTAATATTTATCTTATGTGGCCAATGGGCCTTAAGGGCCCATTCAGGTGTATATTGAGCCCAATATCTACCATGACATGTTTATTGGGTCTTGCGAACCATTTACATGTTAATTTGGGCCTAAGTTATGGGTCACACGTTTATTGCGAACCATTTACATGTTAATTTGGGCCGACGTCTTAGATGTTCGTTACAACTAGACTAGGCTAGTCTAGGGCGACAAAACCTTGAAAAAATCCCGACATTTGAAAAAATGTCAAGACAAGCAACCTAGTCATTACCATGTATGATTATAACGACTCATGTTAGGATTTCATACCAAAAATATTAATACTTCGGAGATAATTTCTTCGATGGTGTCAATAAAAAACAACTTATTTAAAAATACAAAAACCTGTACATTATTATAAATAAGAAAATATCGGATTTTCTGGGGAAATAAACATTACCCAAAAATCGCTTACTTACAACACAAGGAAATCTAAACTATATATATATATATATATATATATATATATATATATATATATATATATATATATATATATATATATATATATATATATATCACAACTATGAAATTCACACATGCATTATATACTTGATTTCCACATCATTTTAAGACATTTTATGGAAAATATCGGATTTTCTGGGTTTTATGAAAGATACAAAGACTTTTACTCAAACATACTTATAAACTCACCAATATTATATATCTTGACGTTTTCAAAATAACTTGTATTCTCAGGTAATCGTTAAGCTGGAAGATTTGCAAGTGTGTATGGTTTTGTTCAATATAACAACACTTATCGTACTTTTAACAATTTGAACTTATGTATTTTAACAATGTAGTTGAGGTGAACAATGTTGGTTGTATTATGTAATGTTGGTGATGTAACACTCTAAAAATTCCAACCAATTTAAAGTTTTCAAAAACAACCCAATTTCATAAAGTTAATGCAAAAAGGTTTTTAATACATTTATTATCAGAGTATTTCCCAGAAACCACATCGTAAACACATAAAACCCGAGGAGCGGTACGATCATGCCTTTGCCTTGCCACGGTCTCCTGAAGTACCTGAAACATTTAAACCACAACTGTAAGCCCGAAAGCTTAGTGAGATACCCCCAAAATACCAACACCATACAAACATAACCATATCACATAACCGATACAGAACAGTCATACACTTCGGGTCTACTGTGTGACTGGTCCGCCACACTGGCCTACAGTCCACCTGGTCCACCCTTCGAGTCTAGCCATAAACATCGAGTCTACAGTGTGATTGGTCCGCCCGCACCGGGCCTTCAATCCACCTGGTCCACTCTCTGAGTCTACAGTATGAATGGTACGCCCGCACCGGGCCTTCAGTTGGCCTGGTCTACTCTCCGAGCCTCGGCACGTCTGGTCCGCCCTCGTGGGGCCTACAGCCTATCCGGACAGCTCGTTGGGCCTTCGGGATAACCGGTCCGCCCTGGGTATGTTGGCCTACAGGACAAAGCAGGACCCGCATCAACCAAACCCCAGTCCAACAACCATGTGCACCTAAACATATAATCATATAACAATCCACATCCAATCAAACCGATCTAGCAGATCACATAACATAACCTTATCCTAGTAAGGATACCGACCTAACCGGTCACTAGCATAGCATCATCCTATGTACCAGGATACCGACCTTAACCAGGTCTCTAACATATACCATCCTAACTACCAGGATGCAAACATAGCAAAACAATAACATAACAACAATACCTGGATTACAATCCGATAAAGGGTCGGCCTTGGTTCCTTAGACCCTGTTGATATAGTGAGGATAACTCACCTCGCAAGTGCTGACTGAAAAGGATAATATCACGCTGCTCCAACCTCCGACACGAACTCCACCACTGATTAATACCAAAAGACTGAACTCAATAAATACCCATAATTACCAAAATACCCCTGGAAGTCAACTGCTCAACTCTTGGTCAAAGTCAACCCTCCTGACTGACTCTACTCGCCAAGTCAACCCGCTGACTCGTCGAGTCCCCATACTCTGAAACTCCCATAACACGACTCAACTCGCCGAGTCCCACAACTCTGAGTTTACCCGCACTCAACTGACTGAGTCATCCCTTGACTCATCGAATCACAACTTAACCAGAAAAGGTTAGGACCTCACGAACAGACTCGCCGAGTCCAAGGCTATCTTCAACTAAATCGCCGAGTTGTTCTTCCAACTCGTCGAGTTGCTGCCCATCTTCATGCAACTCGCCGAGTATACCCATGTGACTCGCCGAGTAACATTAGCTCTTAACCCATACAGAGGCTTCCCAAGCCATGCAGGGTCTGAAATCCATATATCTACTCTTATACAAGCCATCCATCATGTAAAGTGGCAAACTTTACGTGAATCCAAGGAGATCTAAGCATAATACACTCTTGGCTAAGGTTTGGGACTAAAAGGCTTCATCAACAACTCTTGAACAGGGACTTTATGCTCTTTTGGATCATCACTACTCTAGATATGTGGTAGCAACCTCAGATCCAACCTCCAAACTCAAGATAACACTAGATAAATTCCAAAAAATCCCACAAATGATAGATCTAGATGGATAACAGCTCAAGCAACAAATCCTCACCTCCAAAGAAGACTCCAACAGAAGAAAAATCCAAAACCTTGCAAAGCTCTTTGCTCCAAGCCTCTTAATCTTCAAAGATTTCTTCAATAAACACTCCTTCAAGATCCAAATGCTCTCTAATTCTCTCACACACGAATATTAGGGTTTCTGGACTTCAAGGGAGAGCAAAGAGGCTGGGGAGAGGGTATTATGTTCTTTATATAGCGCTCAATCCCTGAGATTAGGGTTTTTCCACACAGCACCAACTCGCCGAGTCCAGCCACCGACTCGCCGAGTTGGTCACTTAACACGCGACCAAAATCGCGACCCTACTCACCGAGTCCACCTATGGACTCGCCGAGTTGGCCATTCACATTTTCACTTTGAACCATGAACTTGCACTCCTAAACTCGGGATGTTACAGGTGATGAATGTGTTACGTTTCATGTATATTCATTGTGATGATTATTCAATTGTTAGGCACACGAGCCCTGAACGTTTCTGCTGCCTGGTTTTGGGGTGTGATATAAAGCCCACACACCACTTTGATATATTTTACTTCCCTAAAACTTTCTTCTATGAACTTTGATATAAAAGAGGGGAGAAAAAACTTTCTTCTATGAGCTTTAAAAAAACCACTAAAAATCTATAAAAATCATGAGAGTTTGAAAATTGTTTGGTTTAACAAAAAAAATTTCTTTTCAATTTAACCATTAAAGTTTGATTTTTTTTCTAGAAAAACCATCATTTATCCAAAGAACAATCTTTCTTTTGTTATATGCACCTCACTAATGGTAAAAACGTTGAGTGTTTTAAAAAAAAAAAAATACAAACTCTAAGTTGTTAAACTAGAAAAAAAAATTCTTTCGATGGTTAAACAAAAAAAAAAATCCAAACTACACTGATTTTGTAAAATTTGGCCTAAAAAGATATTTAAGTTTGAACTGATATTTCAAATACAGATAAATTGTCATGTTTAAGAGAAATAAACTACCTTATAAACTAATTTTCAAAGTAAGTTTATTGTAATCTAACATTTAATAAGATCACAAAAATAGATTACCATATATCTTGTAAGTTAATTTGTTGATAATATAACTTGAAATAATTTCTTTATTGATAAGTTAGATTTTAAGCAAGTTAATTTATCTACCCTATTAAATGAAAATGACTTTGCCACATGTCATTCTCTCATAAAATTAGCCACATGTCATTTTGTCATTATTTGAGATATATTTATTTTCCACTTGTCATTATTTTAATTTTTATTTTCAATATATCATTAATTTAGTTTCCATAAATTAAACCTACCATTAATTTCAAATTTTAAATTTTAAATTTTAAATTTTAAATTTTAAATTTCAAATAAATTTACAGTTTAAACCTTTATGTTTAACATTTTGTTATAATTAACCCGTTTATTACACAATAAACACATAATTTCAATTTATTTATTTTTTGTATGTTTTTCTCATAATTTTCACTTATTTCAATTTCAAATTCAAATAAAATTTCTATTTAATCGTTTGTACTTAACATTTTGTTTTAATCAACCCGTATAATATACGAGTCTCACAACTAGTTGATAATATAACTTGAAATAATTTATTTATTGATAAGTTAGATATTAAGCTAAAAAAATTATGTGTTTTTTTTTTTTTTTGCTAATGCCCAGAACAAAGCCAAAGTCTCATTTCTTCATAATTGTTTTATAGAGATCGGTCTTTATATATACATCTCCAGTTCTCCACTACTTGGAACTTAGAACAAAGGTTGCGACGATTATTTATATAGCGAAATGTTGAATAAAAACGTCATTCTTGTTGTCTAGATGTATGTTTTATTAACCAATAACCATTTTACATATAACCAAAAAAATCATGAAATACACATATTGTTCATAAGAAAATAAAGTTCAAACATAGGACAAATCAATCACACAAGTCTATGCAGTGATTTTATCATTTTATGGTGGGGTAAGGTATTTGGTAGGCAATCTGAAACATCCGTTAGCGGCCCCTTAGAATAATATTATCCACTACTATAAATAACATAGTGACGTTATTTAGTTCTATCACCTTCTCAGTCGCGGCCAACGCTACCACCACCGCCGCCGCCGAGATTCGCTACCAACTCCTCCATCTTGTCCTTCACCTCCTTCCCCAACTTCTCCACCGCCTCAACAATCTTCTTGCGAACCTCGTCTACCTGGTCCCCCCAAATCGGGTGTTTTCCGGTGACATAACGGTATATCAACACCGGGATGAGGAGGATAAACACCAGGATGATAAGCACCGGGCTTAAGATGATTAACACCGGAATGATAATGATCAACACCGGGATGAGGAGGTTAAACACCAGGACGACAACGAAAGATATGACCAGCCAAACGGGGTCAACACCGGAGAGGACAATGATTGGCAAGAATTTAAGGGTCTTGGCAAGTGTTTCGTCCAACAGGGATTGCTGCTGGTCTGTACCATTTTCAGCCATTGGAGTGTTTTGATGACGGAGTAGGATGTGTGTTTTTAAGGTGGGTATGAAGGGTGTTTTGTAGTGGTGGTGCCGGAGTACGGCGGTGTGGTTGTATGATGTGATCGGAGGTTGTAAAATCACGTGAAACAGGGTTATTTTATGTAGAAAGTTTGCATGGAACTCGATGAAAGTTAGTAGAATGATTAAAGACCGGTGGATATTGTCATACTCATAAAGGGTGCTTCTATCTGTACTATTATACCCACAAAAGAGTATAGAATATGTATCATTTGCATCGGAGAGCTTTTACATCACTTCATGTCATATCGTGTATATGTATTATTTGCATTGGAGAGCTTTTGCGTCACTTCATGTCCTAGATGGGGAATTCTATTCACACCTAAAACCATTTTACCAAAACCATCCTTAGTCACATTAATTAGAATGAGTGTTTAAGGCCGGAGGGAATGGCTCGCTAGCCAAGCTTGCGTCCAGCTCGACAAGCTCACTTCCACCATTTTCATTGAATTCGCTGAGGAAAGTTCGCTGGTTGGATAGCTAGAAGAAAGAGAACGAGAAAGTGGAAAGAAAAGATTGTGATTGGATGACTTCACTTTCCTTTTTATTTTAATAAAAAGTTAAAAATAAAACAAGGTTTAGACTTCGACCGTGAGAAAGGAAGCTCTGAATTATCAGCTTTTATTTTTATGTGTTCCTTTTAACTAGAAAATTAGGGAAGAAAAGAAAGAATTACACATTTGATCCACAAAGTTTTAGCAACTTTGCATTTTTTTTTTGTCCAAAATCATAAACCTTTTTATTTAATATTTAAGGTGTTTGTATTTGAAAAAATAAAAATTATTTAATATTAAGTGTTTGTATATTAAAAAAAGTATAATATATTTTAAATTGAAAAAAAGTAAAAAAAAAAAATGGAATGCTAAGAGTGTTACCACTCCCTCCCAAATGCTAAAAACTAAGTGTTAAGAAAGAAAAATAATATGACACTCAAAAAAATGATATGATTAAGGTGTTAGGAGTGTTACCACTCCCCTAGCCTAATCATTAACCATTTACAATTGGGGTTTCTTAGACCGGTTGGTATGAGCAACACCCATACGTATTGTTCCGACCTTGCACCCAAATAAAAGGCACCATAACGCCTGGAAGATCGCCTTCGATGCGTGTTGTTAGGTGTTATGGTATTAGGCATTGGCATGATAATAGGAGGTAACAGGGTTAATTCACTCAACGGTAAAAAAAAAAAACATGGACCGTTCAAGAACGGTGGAAAAGATAAAAGAAAAAAAAACTTTTTCAAATTTACTCACTTATAAATACATATTTATTTCATTTTTTACACAAAATATCTTCATTTCTTACTTCATTTTTTTCAAAATACCTTCATTTCTCACTTTTAAACAAAAAAATGGATTATTTTGATTCGTTCCATCTATTCAACGATGATAACGGTGACGATATCTTTGTGAGTACGATGTACCAATATTCTATGGATGTGCTATTATAGTCAGAACCAACTCCACTACTCACAAAACATGTTGTGTTAAATATAGATCGTGAAAAAGGGCATAGACGTCTATTCAACAATTATTTTGCGGAGAATTATGTCTACCAACCTAGCGATTCAAAAGAATGTTTCGTTTGTGAAAAAATGTGTTTCAACGGATAGTCAATGCATTGGAAAACAAGTATCGTAAATACAGTTTTTAGATAATCGTTTTTAGATAAAATAAATACACTTATATATATATATATATATATATATATATATATATATATATATATATATATATATATATATATATATATATATATATATATATGTTTTTATATAATTTTTAGATAATCGTTTTTTATCAATTAAATAAATATTTAGGTATGAATTTTTCAAATGAGGTATGATGCGAGGGGTAAGCGAGGTTTTACACGGTTGCAGAAATATGTTGCTACAATCAAGCTTATGGCTATGGAGGAGGAGTCCGATTCTATTAATGACTATATGAGAATATCGGAGCGAACTGCACGAGAAAGTTTGTATAGATTGGCGAGAGGTATTGTCGAAACCTTCAGTGACAAATACTTGCGTAAACCTTCACTAATGATATGCAACAACTATATGTGGCGCATGAATAACGACATGGTTTTCCAGGTATGCTTGGAAGCATTAATTGCTTAACGTGGATATGGAGAAATTGTCCTGTTGCATGGAAAGATCAATACACAGGTGGTCATCTTGGATCGCCTTTGTTGGTTTATAGGTTGTCGATTCGCAAGACTTATGGATTTGAAATGCTTTTTTTAAAGTTGTGGGTTCCAACAATGACGTAAACGTTCTTGATCAGTCACCAAAATTTGATGATCTTTTGACAGAAAAGGCATCCAATGCTCCTTTCACAATTAATGTAAATGAATATAAGTTTGAGTATTACCTCACGGATGGAATATATCCACCGTATTCTACGCTTGTGAAGGAGTTTCAACACTCAATAAAACCAAGAGACAAATTTTCAAGAGAAGACAAGAAGGAGCATGTAAGGACATAGAATGTGCTTTCAGAGTTCTGAAATCAAAATGACACATAGTTGACCATGCGGCACGACTGTATGAGTTACAAACTCTATAAGATATTATGTATGCATGTATCATAATGCATAACATGGTGTGAAAGGTCCCAAAATTTAAGACCGAAAATTGATTTTAATAATGATAAAACCATCATCCAAAGCGTGTTTACAAAACCATAAAAGAAAAATCTAAGTGTGTCAATAATCATCCAAGGATATCAAATCAACAAAAGCGAAACAACGTGGTGTGTGTGATGCGATCATTCTGATCCCTTCCCCTTCGATCTGGAAGTACCTGAAACATAACTGAAAACTATAAACACAAAACTTAGTAAGTTACCTAAGATACCCTATACCATACATACCAAACATACAATGGGCCATGCCTAACAACCATCGGACCCGCTCGGAACAGATCTGTCAATAATATGAGGTTTTTTTGTATAATTAGTTTTTTTTTTATAAAAATAAACTTAAATATTGGAAAAACTAACAAAATGAAGTGAGTTGTTGTCGAAAAAAAAGTTTGTTTTTTATATATCAACATGGATCTGTATGGAAAGACGACGAAAAATCAAGAAAAATGTTATATTCGGTTTTTTTTTTTTCGATAAAAAATGTGGCATAAAAAAATTTTAAACGAAAAAAAAGGTTAGTTTTTTGGTAAGGAGGTCGATATTTTGGTATAATCCGGTGTATGTGCGTCTAATGTACAAGTGTACATCTATTTTCTTGGCCGTTGATCATTATAATTTTCGACGCTCATGATTGGTTCATTGATTCCTTGTTAATTATGATATATATATATATATATATATATATATATATATATATATATATATATATATATATATATATATAATTTATTGAATTTGAATTAAGTCCACTAAACATAAATTAATATGTATTAGACCATCAGAGAAATGACCCTTATAGCAAATTACATTCCCAATTCAAAGAGTTTGTAATTGTCACTTCGTTCAACGACCCATATACCAAATCGTCATTTCTTATTTTGATGTTTGTTAAACTTTATGATTGATGTAAACACCGAGGAAAAGCCTAAAATCTAAAGGGAAGATTTTTGATTTTCCATATCTTTCGGGGATAGGGACTGTTAGAAATTTGGGTGTAGAAAGACTTGGAAATTCTGAGAATTGTGATTATCACTTTCAAATCGAAGTATTTGGTGGTACTCCGAAATCTTCAATTGGATAAGACTCAGAGAGACAAGAACTGAGAATGTTTGATGATATTTTCGTATGTACCAGAAAATGAGACCAAAACCAACTTTAATATCTATGTCTGAAAACTGTCATATGATAGTTTTTAACTGTCATAAAACCATAAAAACTGTCATAAAACGGATATATGGATAAGCTCGATCCCAGCCAGGGGCTCTGCCCCTTGGACCCCGCCAGGGGCTGTCTCCCCTTAGACCCCGCTCCCAGGGGCGCTGCCCCCGGACCCCCGTTCGTTAAGGGGCTTCGCCCCTAAATGACAGTGTACTTTGAAACTTGATCAAACTTAAACAAGTGTGTACTCCACACCTTCCTTACTTGTTTAATATTTATCAAGATCATTTTTGGTCAACACAAAGTAATCTCATTACACTTAAATAACATTGATGATCAAAATCACCAACAGGGACGCTGTTGGATATTCAGTGATGGGGACAGAGATGGTTAACCCGTCTCATCTGCGACCCATTTCCATCATTATTTGGGTTTGATTGATGAGTTGGGTCGATCATTGTTTTCTTACACAATACGTACATGTTGACATGCATAATGCACCTGACGTTTGTAGAATAGCAAAATAATAATAATAATAATAATAATAATAATAATAATAATAATAATTATAATTATAATAATAATATGACATGTGCATATATATATATAGGCCTGGCAATCGTGTCGTGTTCGGGTTGGCGTGTCGCGGGTTGGCGGGTTGGCAGGTCAAAATATGCCAACCCAAACACGACCCATTTAAATATACAGGTCACGGGTTGGCGGGTCACGGGTTGACGAGTTTGGAACTTAAACCCATATATGACCCACCAACCCGTTTATTTATACGGGTTCACAAGTTGGCGGGTTCGTGGGTCAGATTTGGGTTCGTGGGTCTAAATTTTAGATATTTAAGTCTTAAACATCCAAATGAAAATTAAAAACATTCATAGAAACATGTTACAGACTTAGTCTTATAGGTTACGACTTATGACCTTAGACCATCCACCACGAGTAATAATGTCAAAACAATCAACTAGTCTATGAATAAATTGTATATATTATATAATACTTATTAAATATTAATACTTGATACATAAATACATTTAAAAATATAATATTTTTTTATTAAGAATATAAACGGGTTGGCGGGTCAACCCGTTTATTTTTTGAGAAACCCATATATAACCCGTTTAATAAACGGGTTGGCGGGTTGACGGGTTAGCGGGTTGGCGGGTTGAAAAACTCAACCCAAACCCATTTATTTCGTGTCGTGTCGCGGGTCGTGTCGCGTGTCGTGTCGAGAATTGCCAGCCCTATATATATATGTATATATATATGTATATATATATATATACATATATATATATATATATATATATATATATATATATATATATATATATATATATATGCTTATATATGCTTATGTTATTTTAGTTTTACTAACTATTGTGTGTTAGAATGCACAGATCTGGACTACCGGATGAATAGAATCAATGATCATGATCTGAGGGTCTATGATATTACAATAGAGTAGCATGTACCATATAATCACATAAATTTCAGCAAAAGGGTATTTTGGTCAATTAACCTATTTTAAAAAAGGTAATTTTCGGATTTTAAGGGATCATTAACACTCCTAATTTTAAAAATCTGAATTTTTTAAATTAATTCTAAACATAATTTATAAACATAACCGATTTTATTTCGTCAGAATGGATTTTTGTTTGAATGATGTTTTTTCAGAGTTTTATTCTATTAGAATATTAATGAAGAATAACAGAATTCTTGAACTCCTAGTTGAAGAGTAACAACAATTTAATATTTTCATATACATTCGAACTTAAATACAAATTCATACATATTCTTACTTACTAATAGCCTTATACATTTTAATATATTTATACATATTCTAAAAGAATATCATAAAAAATCAGCATTCTTGAATATACAGTTAATGAATAAATACAAGTGTAATTCTTAAAAAATAAGAACATTCTTAAAACTGTGAGTGTCATCAATCTTTGGCTCATTCTTCAAGTCATTCTTATCAGGTCTTCAAGCCATTCTTCTGACCATTCCTATCATAAATGAAACAAAAACTAATAATGGTTAAAAACATGTTGCTTGCAATTCCTATTAATTTATACATTCTGGTAGAATACATATAATTCATTCCGGTAGAATATACAGAACACAATCTTGCATAATACATAGAATATAATCTCGCAGAATACATAGAATAAAATTTGCTAGTTATAATTTTATATGCCACTATAAAGAATTAAAAGCATGTGATTTGCCATTTGCAATCGTATTTCTCTATATATAAACATTCTAAAGCATAGAATGTATAAATGCATTCTGTCAGAATTACTAGAATGTTACTTGCAATTCCTAGCACTTTATATATTCTGGAAGAAAACATAGAATATGATAGAATACATAGAATACATTCTGACAAAATACATAAAATTTGCTACTAAATCAAGATTATAAAATTGTGAATTGTGGAACATATTAAGATTAATATTTTTCAAATAAGGAGTTAATAATAACAACAAAAAACATATCAAAAGGTTTAATGAAGAAAATAAATGAAATACTCTTTCAGGCAATTAACAAATAAACATACCACATGTTAGAACCAAGAAACACAAACAACCAAGTTAAAATTATTTTTGTGTTCTTCAAGAATTTGAACATCAAATTCTCTTTGAGGCATTTCTACAAACACCTAGCATGCAACATAGAAATCAAATTTTCTTTCAGGCCATTTCTACAACAAAGCTGTCAAATTCTCTTTGAGGCATTTCTACAAACATCCATCGACTGTTAATCAAACGAACACCTATGTAGTTCTGCAAAATCAAACAAGAACAAAAAGAAAAGAAGGAACCTTTACCTATTGATTGAATCATTGTTGCCCAGCTTCCTCCATCACCGATTCCACCCACCTGTCGATTGCCACCACCCCATACGACTTTCTGTCGCCTTACAACTCCCAATTTGCAACTACCCTTGTGTTTCAAGACGATCGGACCAGAAGAAGAATGGAGTCGGGGGGGGGGGGGGGGGGGGGGGAGCAGCCCTGCGCTGCCAGCCCCCCTCCACCGCCTATGCTAGCGATCCACCAGCACCACCAAACCCTCACTTCTAGCCTCTTTCTGATCACAATAGGCCGACGAAAATGAAGCTATGGAAGAAGAGTAGTTGAATAGAGGATCTAGAAGTTGTTGTCATGATGGCGGATCATACGCAAACGGTGGTGCTCGGATGTAAGGATCAATTTCTGGTGGAAAGGAGGAATAGAGGTATCGATGATTTGAGGAGGTCGCCGTACTCTTTAAGGTTAGGGATGTTGGCTTTGTACGGTTAAAATAATTAAGGAGCGATTAATTGAATTATTTTTTACCATAATTAGATTTATGAAGTTTACCATTATACCCTTTTTTAATTTATTTAATGATTTATTATTCTTGAATTCTCATTGGTGCATTTAGGTATACACTATTTGCTAGAAACATTTGAACGTGTGTGTGTGTGCGCGCACACACACATATGCACAAAATATTCATTTTTTTAAATAGGAAAAATCTCTTAATCGCAACTTTTTCCAGATGGTTTATACACATTATTTTACCATAAAACGCTACCTGAAGTAGCTATTCAAAAATAAAATAAACATTGTTTTTTTTATATATGAGCATATACATTGTTTTCCGATTTTTTATACTATTCTCTAAATAGATATGTGCATAGTGCATGTGTGTTTTGGTTAAGGAAAAAAAAATCCTTTTAAACACGCTCTCCATTATTTGATTTCTCTATTGATCTGGCCTCATGTTTATATTATTCTCCAAGTTAAGTAGTTTAAATTCGCTAACAACCAACACGTGTATGTACATTACTAATATAGTTAAAAAAAACTAAAGTACATTGCCAATATTAATAAACCAAAATACATTTATTTCAGTCCCCTTTTTGCAAAGCACATTAGTCCTCTTAGCCTATAAATGTGGTCAACCTTTTATTATAGCCAATGTAATCGTCTGTTTTCTTTAAATAAAGACTTAGTTTTAAGCTCGTAATACTTTGTCTCATTTATTTCTTCAGCCTCTTTGCATTTTTACGGCTCACATGTTTGAACAATAATTTACCTTTAATATTTCATATAGTTAGATCTTTATTTCCAACAGAATTTGCAACATTTATTTAATCTATTCCCCTCTCTTTCTCCCTCTCCCTCAGTGTCAACACACATACACCCAAACACGCTATGAAAACGTCCTTTGTTTTCTCACCTAAAGCCACTGATGGAAATTTCCTACAATATTCCTAATTCTCCATATCTCATGTCCCACATATGATGTTTCCCGAATCCCTAGATTACCCAATATGCAGTTTGACACCATTAACAACTTAAGGTTCAAACCCAGTTAAATTTTGTCGACAAAATCGCAAAATTACTTAAAATATTCAATTTACACTTAGGTTTCTAATGTTTATAGTGTTTATGTTATTTTTATTAGCATAAAGAAAGTAATACAGGTTCAACATGTGGTCATGCGTTTCCAACAGAGACATTAACAACTATCTAGGGGTTTAGGGTTTCATTAACTTTGATTTGGAGGGTTTGGTGGTGATTTTATCATCTTTTGTCATGGTGGTGATTTCATCTTTATCATGATGGTGGAAGGTGGGGTTGACGATCGAAAATGAAGGGAGAGAGAGAGAGAGAGAGAGAGAGAGAGAGAGAGATGGGTAAGGGAAGAGAGAGAAATGTCGTGGGAGATTGGTGTAAGAGGGATCGATTGAGGTTTTTCTTGTCCTAATTTATTATTAAAGTATTAAAAAAATATAAAATTATGTAAAAAAAATTAAAACATGTAAATTTGTTTTTTCATATTTTGTAGGGACTAAAACCATAAAAAATTTCAAATTTTGAATTAATACTGTAAATTGAAAACTTTTAGGATTTTATGACAAAACTGCAAAATTGGTCCTTGTGTTTTACGAAAAACTATGGATAGGGTCCAAAAAGTTTCCGACTTGCATGAAATGTCCAAAATCGAAATCTTTCTGTGGTTTTAGTCCTAAAATTAAGAAGTTTCTGTGTTTTTGGTCTTAGGGAAACCTGAAAGGACGATTTTACCCTTCTAATTTCCTTTTTGTGTTTTTATCTTAATCTTTTATCAATTAAAAATAGAAAAGAAAAGAATGGAACCACTTCATACACACACACACACTCTCCCTCCCCCCCCCTCTCTCTCTCTTCGATGACCAAGAAGATCACGACTCAGACTCTTCCTCTCCTTTCGTATACTCCTCCCTAAACCCAATGACACCACCATAATCCTCTAAACCCGTGGTCATCGGCATCATCGAAGGCTACCACCGCAACCCCATTTGGTTCACAATTTGTCTCGATTAGCCCTCGAATGCCATAACTCACCAGAATCGATTCAATCCACGAATATGGGTGTTGGCGTTATTCCATCTTTCCGATTTGAATCTGGTGGCGATTCTGAACCCAGATAAACCTAGTAATTTCATGCTCAAATCGATTCAATCTATGAATGCATTATGAATGGACTAGATTTTGAATCTTTGCATCTGATTAATCTAGATGGGTTTCTTGGTCAAGAAGAAGATAGGAGAGACATGGAAGTCTTACCCTTCAATCATAGGTTCAAGGTCCAACTGAACCAGATGAATTGATTTGAATCGATTCAACACGGGTCTTGTAAATTCTAGGGCTGACTGTCATGGATAGTGCAAATCTAGGGCTTGTAAAGTTAAGATTTAAACCTACAAATTGATTGTAGATTGGTTGTGTGTGTGTGTGTATATATATATATATATATATATATATATATATATATATATATATATGCATGTGTGCTCATTAGTATGTATGAGTTTTGAATCATGAAGACGTCGATAGAGAAATGGAAGATGATGCAGGTTAAAGTAAGATTTTGCATGTGAAAGGGAGAGGGGAAGATTGCAGGGGCGATCTTGGGGTTTCGGTGCTTATCGGAGTTCTGGTGTTCACCGGAGATCTTGTTTTCTAACGAAGCGCACACACTTACAAATTTTTTGTTCTGAATTTTTCTTGCTTTGCAGGTTTTGTATGAGAGAGAGAAAGAGAGGGACAAAGAGAAAGCCAAATGGAAGAACGATGGGGTTATAGGTTGCTCTCTTTTTTTTTTTTAATTTGCAGGTGAAAAAGAAGAAGAAGAAGAAGAGAAGAGAGAGAGAGAGAGAGAGAGAGAGAGAGAGAGAGAGAGAGAGAGAGAGAGAGAGAGAGAGAGAGAGGAGAAGGGGTACGGTGGGTGGAATCGAGGGGTAGGGTGATATTTTTTTTATTTTTTATTTTTTTATAAATTTTTAAATACTAAACTCAATAAAAATGAAAAAAAAAAATAAGAAGGGTAAAATGGACATTTCATTATTTTCAGAACTAAAACCAAAACTAAAGAAAAACTTTGATTTTGGACCATCCATTCAAGTTGAAAACTTTTTGGACCCTATCCAAAGTTTTTTTAATATCACAGGGACCAATTTTATAGTTTTGTGGCTAACCATATGGATCAATTTTGCATTTTATTGTACTTTTAACAAAATACTAATAAATAAATAAAATTAAAAAATTAATCATAAATTGATTTCATAAGCAACAAGTATACAAATTTGTACCCAGAAATTATTAAGGATATAAAAAACCAAATATAAAATTTAGAAAACAAAAACTTTTTAAAATTATTGAATTTAAAGCTAATCCATCAAAAACTTTTTTTGCTATCGTTTGAAGAAAAAAATCAAATGGGTGTAAAATATATGAACTTGACAAGTCATTAATTTGAGTCCATAGAAAAGACATAACCTCGGGCTTTTCGAAAAGGGCAAAACGAAAAAGGCAAAAGATGAATCGTGTTCAATTTAACTACTCAACTTATTTATTTAAGTGATCGAAGATAAAGTTGTAATCGGGGTAACTTCCAACCCAATCTATTAAGTAAAGGAAAAATGACTCAAAAATGTAATTAAGTTTCAAATTTGTATAAAGAATACCATCGAAGTATATCATGTTCAAAAAATACCATTAAACTTAAGAAACCGTTCAAAAAATACCATCGAACTTGACTTTTTGTTATTATGTAACCTAGTGGTAACTGGATGATTAATTTACTAAGGCCCCGTTTGATATACGTCTGAGTGAGTCAAGTCAGACGTTTGATATGCGTCTGACTCGGTCAGCAAAATGTGTTTGGTAATCTAACTTTGGCCATCTGACTCGGTAAGAAATGTCTGACCGAGAAAGGAGTTGGCAGATGTTGACTAAAAAAGGAAGCAAGGCTTTCCAATAATACCCTTACCCTTGGATAAAGAATTCGTAGTTCAACAAAGTGGAATGGGAGGTTACGGGAAGTGAGCTCGGGTCTCCCCTATAAAAACATTGGTGTTTACCAACAAGCTAAAGGGTTTTTTGTATTTTAATCTCTAAAATAGTATATTTAATGTCTATTATGCTGGAAGTTTTTGTATATATTATTATTATTATAAAGAGCATCAGGGTAAAATGATCATTTTGCATCGGTCAGCATATTGAGTGAAGTACAATCAAATAATATGGTTTCTTACCCAGTCAGAATTTATTACTCAGATAGACATTTCACAATCAACACTTTCTCAGCCAGCAACTATCAAACGGATCCTACATAAGTTAGATTTTACTTAACCTATTGACTGCTTAACTTACCATGTAGGTTTAAATGAATTTGCTTTGTTTTTGTTGTTCGAAGTGGCCGCTAAAATTTATATAGAATCAAACAAACTCCTCTTTTCTTTCGTCCTTTTCTTATTCGACAACTCCAAAGCAAAAACCAATTATCCTTCACTTTTCTTCTTCTTTTCTTTCTTGTTCCTGATGTACACCTAATTTCACACACAAAAAACTTGGATGATTTCTACTTACTTATTCTTCCTTGTTCTATTCCGAAAATAAGATCATGAAATCAAATATCCTTCTTTCTTCTTCTTATTTCTTCTTTCTATTCGAGTTACATGAATCAAAAAAATTTCGTTCGAACCTTCAGGTGGTGCTCGGTTGTTGGTTTTTTCGACAAGGAAAGCAGCAAGTGGCCAGTGTTTATCAGAGGTTGAGGGTAGTGATATGAGTTGTGTTAAACGAAGGTGGAGGTATTTGGTTTTCGTATTTTTTTTCTTCTTTTTTGTTTGGTTTTTCAGAAGGATGAAGATATATGATGAACAGTGGAGTGATTTGGTTTGTTTTTCTTTCTGGTTCATAGTTCGACAGAAAAAGGATCAAATATCCTTTCATTCCTTTCTTCTTCTTCTCTGGTTCACACGAAGTCACGAAACACAAAGAAATCAAATATTTTTCTTTTTTCTTTGTTCGTGCTTCCTTGTTGCAGGTGGTCTCGGTGGTGTTTGATAGTTGGAACAAAAACGAAAGCAACTGGTGTGTATCATCAGAGAAAAGAAAATGAAGAAAATTACTTGTCTTCACTATATTGACTTTCTTACAAGTACAAATGCTTTTTATATTACAGCTTACACTACGCACATCTAACTAATATGCACCTAACAGATTAACAACTATGGTTAAGTTAACTACTAAACTAACTATGATTAGAAATGTAACGGTAATACCCCCCCCTCAAGATGGACTTTGAAAAATGTTTTTCAAACCCATCTTGGCCATTATAGGTATCATCTTATGTCGAGGTAACGGTTTAGTAAAAATGTCTGCTAATTGGTGTGTTGTGCGTATGGGCATGAGTTTGATTGTATTATCCAAAATCTTATCACGAATGAAGTGGCAATCGATTTCGATATGCTTTGTTCATTCATGAAAGGTTGGATTTGATGCAAGCTTGATCGCCGATTCATTATCACAAAAAATTAAAGTAGGCTCATGAGTGTGAATGTTAAAGTTGCTTAGCAAATGATGAAGCCAAATGATCTCAGTTGTAGCAACAGCTATTGCTCGGTATTCAGCTTCAATAGATGATCTAGAAACAATGGATTGTTTCTTTGACTTCCAAGAAATCATCAAGTCCCCTAGAAAAACACAAAAGCCAGAAACAGATCTCCTAGTATCCCGACATCCTGCCCAATCAGAATCTGAAAAAGCTGTAATCTTCAAAGAAGGTTTGGAAGAAAAAAACAATCCTTGACCAGGATTGAGTTTGAGGAACTTAAGCAGATGATTAGTAGCTTGAAGATGAGGTAATCTTGGATCTGTAACAAATTGACTTAACCTATTTACTGCATAGGTAATGTCCGGTCGGGTTATGGTTAAGTACATTAACCGGCCAATTAAGCGTCTATATTGAGAAGGATCCAATAAGGGTGCCCCATTGAAATTTGATGTTTTACATGCAGGATCCATTGGATAATGGACAGGTTTGGCAGCTAACATACCAGTTTCTTCTAGAAGATTAAGGACATATTGTCTCTGAGAAATATAAATGCCATCTGTTGATCTGGCAATTTCAAGACCCAAGAAGTGTTGCAACTTTCCTAAATCCTTAAGCTTGAATGTGTTGCTTAAAGATTGTTTGATAGAGTCAATTTCATGGAGAGAAGCACCTGTTAACACAATATCGTCTACGTATACTAACAGGGCTACATATGAGGATCTTTTGCCCTTATAAAACAATGAGTAATCAACTTTCGATTGTGTAAATCCTTGGGAAAGTAGAAATGAAGAAAAAGTGGCATACTGTTGACGAGATGCCTGCCTCAAACCATATAAAAATTTCTCTAGTTTGCATACAAATGGTTTACCATTTGAAGATACAGAATTACAACTATACCCTTGAGGTAACTTCATGTAAACCTCTTCTTCCAAAGCTCCATTCACGAAAGCATTATTCACGTCCAATTGAATAAGAGGCCAAGAACGTTGAGCAGCTGAAGTAAGCAACAATTTGACAGTAACGAGTTTAGCTACTAGGGAATAAGTATCCAAAAAATTGATACCTTCTTGTTGATTGAAGCCCTTAGCAACAAGGTGTGCCTTGTATCGTTCAACAGCACCATTAGAACGTCTTTTGATTTTGTATACCCGGTTAGATCCCAAAGCTTTTCTATCAGGAGGAAAGGGTACTATCGTCCAAGTATTATTGGCTTCAAGAGCCTTTAATTCTTCTTGCATAGCTAATTGCCATTCTTTGGATTTAGATGCTTCAGAATAGGATTGTGGTTCAGATTCAGTTGAAATGGCAAGAGTGAATGCTTGATATTTAGGTGAGAGTTAGGAATATGAGAGAACAGAAGATAAAGGGTATTTTGCATTGGTATTAATGGTCACATTGTTTACTAAACCACAATGATAATCTTGTAGATAAGTTGGACGGGTTCTATTTCTTTGAGGCCTTTGATTTCCAACTGAATGATCTTCATTGAAAATGGGAATGTGATCTGTATTATCAACTGGAACAGATGAATCAGGTAAAGGATCAGAAATAAAAGTATCTTCCTGGGAGCAAGGTATGACCATTGAATGAAAAGGATCTGATTGATGGTTATATGTGGAATGCTTAAAAGGAAAAACATGTTCATGAAACACAACATCACGAGATACGAATATTTCTTTTGTCTTAACATCCATCATTTTATACGCTTTCATTCCCATTGGATAACCAATAAAGATACAACATCTGGCACGTGTAGTAAATTTGTCCCTGTGACTGAGAAGTGTTGAAGCAAAAGTTAAACATCCAAAACTCCTAAATCTTGAATAATCTGGAGGATACTCATACAGCTTTTGAAAGGGGGGCAAATTATCAAGAACATGTGAAGGAGTACGATTGATAAGAAATGTAGCACATAAAATACATTCAAACCAATATGATGTAGGAATATTTGACTGAAAGAATAACGCCTAAGCAACATTTAATAGGTGTTGATGCTTTCGTTCAACTATAGAATTCTGTTCTGGACATTGAGCACAAGAGAATTGATGCAATACTCCTTTTTGATTGAAAAATGCAGTAAAAGCCAACTCCTTTGCATTATCAGACCGAAAACCCTTAATTTTGGTGTTAAATTGTGTTTCAACCATAGCAAAAAATCGTGGAGTTATGCTTTGAACATCAGATTTATGCTTCATCATGTATACCCATGTAAATCTAGTGCAATCATCAACAATAGTTGCAAAATATTGATATCCCTTATAATCCTTTACATGATAAGGACCCATACATCACAATGTACCAACTCAAAAGGTTCATTTGCAATATTCTTGAAAGACTGAAAAGGTAAACGTTTCTGTTTAGCTAAAGGATAAATGGAACATACACTTTTATTCAAATCTTTATTTGAAACAGTGATACTACTAATAGATTGCAACTTTTCATTTGAAGGATGCCCAAACCGTTGGTGCCAACAATCAGCTGATACTGCATTCACATTTAATCAGCTGATACTGCATTCACATTTACTTGTGCTTGTACTCCTATACGCATATCCTCAAGCACATAAAGTCCAACATGAACTCTAGCATTGCCAATCGTTATCTTGGTGTGTATCTGCTTCAAAATAGCATAATCATGATAAAACTTTGCCTTAACAGTCTTGAATTTAGCCAATTGAGAAATTGATACCAAATTCAATTCAAACTGTGGCACATAAAGAACATTAGTGAGAGTAATATGTTCATTTATGTTAACTTTTCCCATGCATTCAACTTGAATAACCATTTGATTGGGTAAACAAACACGAGTGTGTGAGATATCCACCAAATCATGAAACATATTTTTATCATTGCAAATATGCCTAGTTGCTCCGGTATCTAATATCCATATATTAGAATTGTAATGACTAGAAAAGAGAGTCAGAACATAATGATTACCTAAAGTGGTAACATGATCATGTGAAACAGAATTTGCTGAAGCCAATTGACCAGTAAGCATAGCAATAAGTTGCTGGCATTGTTCATTGGTAAGATTTGTAAGAGGAGAACTTGTATCATTACCAGAAGACTGACCCTCTGTAGTAGCAGCAACAACATTTACACGAGAATTATTTGAGATTGAGTTTTGATTTGAATGATATCCTGGCGGAAATCCATGCAGTTTGTACACTTATCAACAGTGTGTCCTGAACGCTTGCAATGAGAACACATTGATGAATTCTTGTTGGAACCTTTGTTGAAATTGTTGTTGGAAACCCGATTTCTTGAATTGTTCAAGTTGTTATTGAAACTCTGAACATTACAAGCCATTGGAATGTTCATAGATTGATTATTTCCAATTTCCCGTTGTCTTTCTTCTTGAATAACCAAGGAAAAGATCCGATTAACTACAGGTATAGGATCCATGAGAAGTATTTGCCCTCGAATTTGGGCATATGAATCATTTAAACCCATAAGAAACATCATAGCGTGTTCAATTTCTTTTGCACCACCACATGTACACTGAGTATCAAAATTGGACAATTCCTCCCAAAGAACTTTGAGCTTAGCAAAATACATACTTACAGAGTCCTGTCCTTGAACAGTATTCATCAAATCACGCTTAATTTGGAATATGCGAGGTCCATTGCTCTGTTGAAACCTTTCTTTGAGTTCATTCCAAATTGCAGAAGCAGTTTTTAGGTAAATCACTGAAGAAGAAATTTCTTTAGATATAGAGTTTAGGATCCAGGAAATTACAATACTGTTGTTGCGATTCTAGGCCTTGAAACGAATTACATCAGTATCCGGAGGTTAAGGAAGATCTCCAGTAACAAAATCAAGTTTGTTCGTAACTGAAAGGGCAATTGTCATGGATCGGACCAGGACGCATAACTGTCTCCAATAAGGTGCTGATTGACAAGAAGAGTGCCAGGATTATCCGAATGATGTAGAAAATACGGATCATCTGAAGAAAATTTGAATTTTGAGAACTTTCTCCAGACATTTTGACAAAACAAAAGATCGAGAAAAAAAAGAGAAAATTGCAAGAATGGTCCATGTGGTTAGGTCGAAATTGCCACTTTGGGCCAAACATGTTTAGGCTAGCACTTATGGTCCAAAGGTTTTCATTTTCTTGCCACTTTGATCCAATTTACTTTAAACTTTTTTGTAATGACGATTTTGCCCTTGGATTTTGTTTTTTCAATTATTTATTTATTTAAATACTTTTATAATTAAAAAAAATAAAAAAATAAGTATCTCTCTCTCTTTCTCTCTCTCTCTCTCTCTCTACCTACCTCCTCCCCCCCTCTCTCTCTCCCAAAACCATTTATCGTCCTTTTTTACCCAAACCACCGGAGCCAATCGTCATAACCATAGTGTCGGAACCCTAACTCCACCTTCACTAACAAATCTCATCTCCGCCACTCCATCTTCAGCAATTTAATCGATGGCCATTATCTGTTTCCACTTCAATTTATATGCGTACATGGTACCAGCCTACCTCTAGAATGATTTAAAAAGTAAACTGGTTGGAAACATGTGGCAATAGAGATTCATGTCTAACTGCCTGTTAGTTAGACGTTGAAGAACAAACTGCACGTTGGCAAAACAATTACAAGAAGAAATATTCATTTAATGGCATAAAACTTGAACAGCTTACACAATTAGACAAAATTGCAGTATTCTTTTATGAAAATGGTGCTAGCTCTTCGCCTATCAAACAATAAACTCAAACACCCAATCCAAATACCCATTGATGTCTATAAAAAAAATGAAGGCAAACAATCGGAGCTATTGCCTCGTTTCCAACCTCAACGACTAAACCTCAACGACTAAACCTCAACGACTAGCTGGAGACCCTTTCCCTTAAGCGGATTCTTTCAAAAAAAAAAAAAAAAAAAAAAAAAAAAAACGGAGATACCTTATACATGTGAACTTCAATTACCTAACAATCTATACTCGAACCTTTTCTCATCCTTCTGTCAATCCTTGCTGACAAACTGTCCCCACCGGAGATGCCCCCCTCCTCGTGACTGAGTAACCATCGCCAGAGATCGAATGCTCCTTGTTTGTTATAGATTACCACCATCAAGCCACTTCCTACCTTCGATCCTATTTCTTCGTCTCAGACCAACTGAGGACCAAAGACCTTTTTCCCCCTCTCTCGACGCCCACCTTCCCTCCCTTCCTCCTTCGCACCTTACAGTCAGATTGGAACGAGCAAAACTTTGCTGCTTCTTCACACATTCGTCACTTCGGTCTAGTCGACCTCAAAGACAATCTCAGCCTACAATTCGACAGACGAAGCCTTATGCTCCATTCTACCAACGTCGTTGATTTTATCTATGTCGATTCCTTCGTGTTTGACTTCCTTTCGTTTGACAATCAGACAAAAAACGAGGGCATATGAGCCCTAATTTCATTAAGTTCGGCCACTTAAACACAATCAATATCTCATGAGATCCCTTTTTACATAAAAGCCCTAAATCATTTTGTGTTTATAAGAGAGAGAGAGAGAGAGAGAGAGAGAGAGAGAGAGAGAGAGAGAGAGAGAGAGAGAGAGAGAGAGAGAGAGAGAGAGAGACCTATTTTTTGTTTTTCTTTTAATTATAAAAGTATTTAAATAAATAAAAAACTGAAAAAACAAAATCCAAGGGCAAAATCGTCATTACAAAAAAGTTTAAAGTAAATTGGACAAAAGTGGCAAGAAAATGAAAACCTTTGGACCATAAGTACTAGTCCAAACCTGTTTGGCCCAAAGTGGCAATTTCGACCTAACCATAGGAACCGTTCTTGCAATTTTGTCAGAAAAAAATAACGATCTTAAAGAAGAAAACAAAGAGATACAAATTGATTGAATCAAGCAATCAAGAAAAATCAAAGGAGAGAAATCAATCAAAGATCGTGAAGAAAGAACAATCAAGAATCAAGATTGAAATTGAGGATGCGGAAGCAAAAACCACGCTCTGATACCATATCATCAGAGAAAAGAAAATGAAGAAAATTACTTGTCTTCACTGTATTGACTTTCTTACAAGTACAAATGCTTTTTATATTATAGCTTACACTACGCACGTCTAACTAATATGCACCTAACAGATTAACAACTATGGTTAAGTTAACTACTAAACTAACTATGATTAGAAATGTAACGGTAATAGTGTGAAAGGTGAAAACGAAGGCAGCAATGGGTAGTCATAACAGCTGGTCAGTCTTGATGGTGATCACGATGGTGATGCTGGTTCTCAGAGCTGGAAAAGGTGGTGATAGTTTACGGTTGCAGCAGAGATGGGGTAGGGCTGTTGCAGACCGAAGGCAGCAACAGGAAGGAGACGAATTGCTGGTTCTGATGATTGACGACGGTTCAGAGTGGGGATGGAAACTGGAAATCGAGGTTGCAGTGGATGGAGATGCTAAGGTTGTTGCAGCTCTAGGTAAAGGAGGTGATTAAAACCGGTTTTGTTTTCGGTTGTGGGAAAAACGAAGGCAACAGGTGAGTGCACAGAAGGTCTTCGATTCCAAAAAAACTTGGCACATAATAGAGAAGGGTACCTAATTCCACGTAAGGGATGGAGTAAGATGGCCATGTAAAATTTAGTTGTGTTTTCCCGGTCATGTTTTACCTATAGTTCCCACATGGAAATATGAGAACAAAAAGTCAAGTTTAATGGTATTTTTTGATCGGTTTCTTAATTAAGCTTAATATTATTTTTTGAACAGGATAAACTTTCATGGTATATTTTGTACAAATTTGAAACTTAATTACCATTTTGAGTGAGTAAACATGAGTTAACCTATTTACAATAGAAAAAGTAAATTAATTAACTAAAAATTATACCATTCAAATTAGTTACAAGCTTAAATAAAATTTCAAAGTACGATAAAAACATAATTCTAATTTAAATACATATAAATTGTTCAATAATAATTAAAATATTTAATTTCAAAGTAATTTTGGACAGTGGTCAGTACTGTCGACACAAAAATAAATAAATAAATAAATAAAAAAGATGAGAATTAGGATTTTTTTAAACATAAATAATAAGACAACATTATAATTTATGAATTAATATTTAGATTGCTGCATAATAATATTTAAATAAGTATTAAAATAAATATATAATAAAATTAAGTGGATAGACAGGTTGAAAATGACTTGATAATTTTTATTTAACTCAACCCATTTAATTTAAATGGATTTAAAATCTCAACCCAACCCGTTAATTTTGGATAATTAGATTGGGTTGGTAGGTTGTGTCGATCATTGTTTTTCTACTACATACACACAGACATGCATAGTAAAAATGACGTTTTGTATAATAATAATAATAATAATAATAATAATAATAAGACATGTGCATCTCCTTTTGGCATATGCACAATATTTGCATTTTTTAAATAGGGAAAAAATCTATTAATCGCAAATTATTCCAGATGGTTTATACACACGTACTACTTTACTCATAAATCTTAATCCTAATAAAAGAGTACTTTTAATGACGTGGCATGTCCTTATGCCTTCTCATCCTTCAAGTTAAATTATTTTTTTACCCCAACTTTTAATCTCTCCTTAACCGGCTCAATTCTTCTTCATTTTCAGGAAACTCATTCGCTTCTCTTTAAAATCATAATCAAAATTCAAATCCTCCCAAATTTAAGCCGTAATTTAAGTAATGATCTACAAAACGTCGAGAATTCGTCGGTGTCATGGGATTATAAATTTATAATTGGATGTTTTGGCAGCAGGGCAGAAGCATCGGCTAGGGTTTATGCTTTCTAAGAATTCGTCGGTATAATCATCTTCTTTGTATGTTCTCAAATTGTTGTACTTTACCATTGTATTTACGATTTTTTGAACTTGATTTATAAAATTGTTGGATTTAGGATTTTGGAAATATATTTGTTCATTCTATTTTGATTTGATATTCGGATGTGGTTGAGGGTTATTATATCGTGGTGTCGACCTTGAGCTTTTCACTTGGAGCTACAGATTATGGAGTTATATTTCTTTGGCAAAGGTTGAGAAGTCTTCATCTCTATCTCTACTTTAGCCTAACATGTAAATCAAATATTTAAATTTCATTAACTTTACTCATTTGCACCCTCCTAAGTTGCTACATGTCAATCATCCTTTCTAAATTTCTACATGAGAACGACAAAGTGTATCGCAAGGATCAGTGATGTTGGGGAAATTATCTTTGGTCTGGTGATCTACCTCTTGGTACGACATTTCTTCTTCAATGACCAAGACCACTATAACATCCATAACTTTTACGTCAAATTTTAAAATTTTCAATCATAAATAAAACCCAATGGTATTGTTTACAGAAAATGTTTTCAAATCATTATTCAATCAGAGTGTCCCAAAAGCCAGATCATAAGGATGAGGAGCGGTACGGTCATGCATTCGCCTTTCCATGATCTCCTAAAGTACTTGAAACAATAACTGTAAATTGTAAGCCTGAGGGCTTAGTGTGCTACCCCCAAAATACCAATACCACACTGATAATATCATATCAGTAATAATCAATCAATCAACATGCATACTGGGCCATCGACCTGACTGGTCCGCCCTACAGGCCTACAGTCTAACTGAATCTATACCGAGCCTTCAACATGACTGGACCGCCACGTGGGCCTACAGTCTCCTCAGACCGCTCATAGGGTATGTTGACCTTCAGCACAAAGCAGGACCGCCTCAACCCAACCGACAAGCAAATAATCATGTGCACATAACTAACATATACTGGCATATAGAGACATCAAATATATCTATCTTACCGATCATCAATCATAGCGATTCCTCATAACTAGAGCACTGTCCCAGCAGGCCACTAACATACCAATCCCTAAGGATCATAAAAACATAACATAATGTCTATCCTGCTTCTGATCTATCAGATCATAATCTCATACATATCATATCATAACCATAACAACTAAAGGGCTGACCTTGGTGCCTTAGACCGTTTTGATACAGTGAGGATAACTCACCTTGCAGATGTCGACTCGGTAGATGAACTCCAACTCTTGGATCACTGCCAAAAACTCCACCACGTATTACCATAATACCATCATACCCATCAGTTCCCAACTTTTCAAGGTACTCCATAAACCAACTAGTCAACCCTTGGTCAAAGTCAAAGTCTTCAGTCAAGGTCAACAGTCCATGTTGAACCTTACTCGCCGAGTACCCTCGGATACTCGCCGAGTTCCTTGAAGTACTAGTCCACTCGCCGAGTAATCGGAGGGACTCGTCGACTTCCTTTGGTTTACGATCGAACTTTAAGGCCACTCTTCGAGTTTCCTTCTTGCAACTCGACGTTTACACACGCATACATAAATTGGGGAAACTTCAACCGACTCGTCGAGTTCTATGGCAATCTTCATCGGATTCGCCGAGTTGTTCATCCAACTCGCCGGGTCCAGGCTTATCTTCATATGACTCGTCGAGTCGACCTTGTAACTCGCCGAGTTCCTTCAGTCTTTAAGCCATATAGACTCTTTTAAGCCATGCAGTGGCTCCAAATTATAGATCCAAGCTCCTAAGACATGCTTTTCACGTAAGGTTGCAAACTTTATGTGCATGCATAGCTAAAAAGGCTCTAAATGTAAAATCCAAGCTCACAATGGGGTTCCATACTCAAGGAAAGCTTCATACATGGTCAAACTCAGAGCTTTATGACTCTAGGACCCAAGAAGTGTCCAGATCTAAAGTTACAATTTCAGATCTAGCTCATATCCCACAATATCATCACAATCAAACCATAAAAACCCTAGATCTCAACCAAATGAGGTCTAGAAGGAAAAATGAGGTAAAGGTGGCGACTTGATACCTCCAAATGATGCTAATTGAGGTAGATTTCTGATTCCCACACCTTCCTTGCTCCTAGTCTCTTGCCCTCCAAGCTCTTCCTTTCCAAAAACCTTCTTTCTAAAGCTCAAGACACACAAGAATGAAGCACCACCCGAATTAGGGTTTCTATGAGCTCTCAAGGACTGCAAAGAGGCCAAAGGAGGCTTACGCCTCTTTAAATAGGGTGCAAAACCCCGGGATTTAGGGTTTCATCTGTCAGCTCCTACTCGTCGAGTCCCTTCATGGACTCGGCGAGTAGGTCACTAAACACGCGATCCCACCCTGCTGCTACTCGACGAGTAATGCAACCAACTCGTCGAGTAGGACTTAAAACCAAAGAAAGTCTTATTTACATCAATACCTGAGAATCGGGGCGTTATAACCACATTGAGTTTGGTTGCAGCGGTTCCAATACTCTCTTACCCATCGCTAATAGGTATTATCTCTAACCACTATCTGACCCTTCTTCTCCCATCAATTTGAACCCCACCTAATTCAACTATACGACTATATCTAACAATTTCAGCTTCATTACTTTCCCTGTGTTTCTTTCTTGCAATTCACCTATTTTTGGAATATCATATATTTGTGGCCTGATCCTTCTAAATTTTACTTATGTATACAAATTGCACTTGTAGGCTTCAAGCTTTGTATGATGGCAAAGCTTATGTTGGAGGTCATCTTCCAGACCCATACTTCTTCTTGACAGAATAATTAGTGTGCCATAATCCAAACTTTCGGTATAAACTAAAACTTCAATCTTATTTTATGTTTGTAAATGTTGTGTTTTAGTTTTTACATTGATACATTTTATAATAACTTATGTTCAAAAATCTCATCCAGATTACTTTCCACTTAAATTTGTAACATATGAACGATGGTCAGAATTAAAACCAAAAAAAAGGGAGTATATCCGGCTGGATTAAGGATGCTTTACTTAATGATAAAAAGGAAATACAATAATCTTTTCAACATAATCTTAGTTTTATTCTCAACAGTGCTCCAATGTGGGATAGATATATTCAAATGCTTCTTTTAATATTATGTTTAGTTAGTTGTATTTTTAAGTATTTACTTTTTTTATGCAGGTTCGAGCTAAAAAATAAAATGTCTTTGTTAGGAGGTTTTTTAGAATTCAAAGGGAAGCAAGATGATACCATGTTAAGAAATATAAAAGTAATGACTTGTATCTATGTTAAAATTTATAAAATCATTTTTTTTCCTTTTTTACTTTAGTCAAGAGCAAGAAGTGTTTTATGTATTAGATCTTGGGGCAAATTTCCATGTTTCTTGAGTGCGGTTAACCAAAAAGTCATCTATTCAATGTCAAAAGTTTGTTGAGGTGTCAAATCCTCCTCAATTGATGGTTGGAAATTCATAATGGAAGTGGATATGCATTGACTCTATGATGATTGACGAGTAAGATTTTCTATTTTATCTAATCTAAATCAAAATATATTGTTGTATCAACAACTAAAGCTTTTGTTTGATGCCATTGCTGAAAGTAGAGCAGATTTGGTTCTGAGTGGTTCTCAATTTCATGCTGATTTTAATAGCGTTTTTAATGGTTGCTTACTCTTCAGTATGGCTGCTCAAAGTTGTTTGCTATGATATGATGGTGATAGTGAAGTTGTATGCAACTTTTGGGGCTTTATCCATTTAGCTTTGTTGCGGCTAAATCACTTGGTGTTGCATTTCTTCATGGTTATATTTTGGTAGTAATGATATTTTGTTAAAATTGCTTCCAAAATTTACATATAGGACGTAGTTGTTTGATAAATATGATCATTCATTTGCGTAAGCTATCTAAATTACACGAGATACAAATAATATTAAAATGTTAGCATAATTAAAATATGTTAAACAAGAGGTACATATTCATCAATTATGTGATGCATGATGCTACGTTTGATGAGACATAGGTATAAAATAAAACATATTTAAACCGACATAATAGGTTTGAGGTGGTAATAGTAAACCAAAATTTTATGTGAACCATTCTAAAGATGAGTTGCATGTAATTAGCTAGGGGTGAGCAAAAACCGCACCGCAAAACCCGCATAAACCGCAACTAATAAACCACAACCGCAATAAAAACCAATTGTGAGGTTTTCTGTTTTTCAAAAACCGCAAATTTGCGGTGCGGTGCGGTTATTAGTTTTCAAAAACCACAAAAAAAAACCGCACCGCATATATTATATACAACTTTTTTTTATTAATTATTAATATATTAAATATTAGAAATAAGACAAGTTTCATGAATGAAAGATAAATAAAATACTAGAACACAAAAGTATTGTTTTTTGTTATGTTTAACTTTGAAAAATGATGAAATTAGACAATTTTAAGAAATTTATTGTTAATTACTATTGATTTGACATTTTCAAGATATTACTTGTTTGTGATTTAAGTTAATTGTCTTATACATTATGATTTTTTATTATTAAAAGTAACATGTTTGAACTCTTAAAACAGTTTGAGCTCTAAATTGTGGTTAAAAACCACACAAATAACCACACCAAATCAATGCGATATTTTATGTTAGTTTTGGTTTCGTACCAAAAATAACTCAAAATTCCATAAGGCACTAATATCGTACTTTTTTTAATTTCATTCCAAATTACGATATTAATCAACGATTTAAACCTTAGAGGAAATTGAAACATTTCATTTTACGACATATATATGTAAATGGTAATGATATTTGTTGATCTATTCTCTGTTTTTGGAATATGACATTTTCCGTATATAACAAATCACCGAAAGAAAACCATTCACTCAAACAAAACTATTCAAACTATTCGACGGAACTAAAAAAACAAATTATGATATATATTCCTTTTAAAATGCATATAATAATATCCTTGTGTATATTATGGTTAACTATAATGCTTTTAAATTTAAACAATAACCGAAAATTATTTTGTGGACTCTTAATTGATGTTTTGAGATAAAACTATTATGTATAGTTTTAACCTAAAATGACAACGTATTTTTGTTTTTAGCCTAAAATAACAATGTACTTTTAAATTTAACCCAAACTAACAACATATTTTTATTTGTAACCCAAAGTAACATATTTCTATTTTTATCATGAAATAGTCAGCAGAAAGAAAACTCATCGCCGAAATAAACTATCTGTCGCCATGCATCGCTATATCTTGAATTTCATGTTCTTTTATCCAAAAAAAAAACGTACTTATCTTTCTTAAAAGATAATAGCATCTTACTTCTATTTCTTGCTACTAATACAGATACTGCTTTTCATTTTATACCCATAATAGCAACGTACTATTCAATTATATATTTCAATATACAACATCATCATCTTATCATTAATCTAGAAATAAAGAACGTCGTTTGTATCTTCAAACAATTTTACAAATTAATTGATATTAATTTTTAGTTTTTAATATTTTTTTAAATTTGTTACCCGTGGATTCCACGGGTTGTAACCTAGTCACTACTATAGTAGCTATTCAAGAATAAAATAAACAATGTTTTTATATATATGAGCATATACACCTTTTTCTGATTTTTTATACAATTCTCTTATAAAAAGGATAGGTGTAAGGTGTATAGTGCATGTGTGTTTCGTTAAGCAAAAAAAACACGTTAAAGACTCTCTCCGTTATTTGATTTATCTATTGATCTTGTCTCATGTTTATATTATTCTCCAAGTTAAATACTTTAAATTCGCTAACAACCGTTTAACAAGTGTAACTACATTACTAATATAATTAAAAAAAAAATAAAGTACATTTCCAATATCAATAAACCAAAAATCGGTTATTTCATTCGCCTTTATACAAAGGTTTTCGCTTCTCAGAAAACGCATTCAACCCTTCTAACCTATCACCCGTCACCAATATCTCTTCATAGCATTCTTCTTCCAATTCCAAACCACACCCAATCTCCATTTCTAAACCATGGTTAATCGCTCTTTTAGCCATCCGTATAGCCACAGGACCCTAATAACATTAACTCATAATATTATATTACAATAAAAATATTTCATATAATATTAATAAATGTACCTTTTGATTTATCTCACGTGCAATTTCAATCGCCTTTGAATACGCATCACCCGCAGGAACACAATAGTTAATCAGACCTACATGAAGTTATTTTAAGGTTTGTACTTTTTTTACCCATAATAGCAATGTACTTATATTTATTTGGTTATATAAAATATAAGTATATTTTTAAGATTGGTATATAAATAATAAGTATATTGCTATTATGTGTAAAAATAAAATACCAAATGACAATGCTTCTTTGGGAGTGATCTTTCGGCCTGTGAAAATAAGTTCTTTGGCTATTGAGCTTCCAATTAACCTAGGAAGCCTTTGTGTCCCTCCAGCCCTGTAAAAAATAAATAAAAATATAACAACCATTTTTTTTATTTAAAAAAATATATATATATATATATTCTTATATTATGCTTTATGCATAATTTGCATACATACGCTGGTATTACAGCAAGACTGGTTTCTGGTAAGCCAAGTTTGGCATCTTCTCCTGAAGACATGTCAAATTATTAAAAAAATGAAAATTGTGTAAAAAAAATATCATAAATAATAAATAATTGTTAATGTACTTTTTAATTTTGTATTACCACATATTCGGATATCACAAGATAAAGCCATTTCAAGTCCCCCACCCAATGCTGCACCTTCTATAACTGCAATAGTTGGGATTTGAAGTGCCTAAACATGGAAATTTTATTTAAAAACTAAAATTTTAATTAAAGAAAGGATAACAAAGATAATGAGAGTAATACAGTATGAGACTCACCTCTAAGAATGAAAATGTTGACCTTAGTGAGTTGACAAAAGCTCGAACTTCGGGTATATCCATGGTTCTTCTTTCCTAAGTGAGAATCGAAAGTATTTATGATCAAGAAGTTGAAATTGTAACTTTAAAGAATTGCAGGTTTTAAAAGCTACCTTCAAATCAGCACCTGCACAGAAGACTTTAGAGACTGAGCTGCATATCATCAACACTTTTGCAGATGAGTCTACACTTACAGCTTCAAAGCTATTCTGTAGTCCTTTTAGAAAATCCTTCCCAAGGGCATTTTTAGCTTCGGGTCTATTCATGTTAATTTGGATAATTCCTGTCAAAGAAACAGTAACAAGTAATTTGATTTGTTTCCTAAGTTTCATCGAAGAGTTTGGGTTTCCATGGTGGTAAAATCATATAGTTATTTGTAATTTAGGGAGGAGGAGACAACTATCTGTTTTAGATTAGGAAACAGATCGAAATTTCAACACTAACTAAAGCGAGATATCTGTGCCTAATTGCAAATGAGATCATTGAAGATACTCAGAACGCTGTTTCATTTTCAACATTAATCAGGATCTCGAAGTATTTACCTAAAACTCTAACCCTAATAAAAATACACCTTCCTCTACGCCTAATTTGGGGGAAAAGATTCTTACGGATGTTTTCCGATATTAAGGCAAGAAGTAGAGCAGATTACACCGAGAGAGAGAAAGTATTTCAGTTGAGAAAAAGAACTATATACTCAAAAGTAGCATATGATCGTAATAGTTACCTGAATCGGCATCGGAAAGTTTTTGAACTTTGACGGATTCCGAAGCGGACTGAAGGAGGAGTGTTCGGATACTCTGGAATTGCAGTCGAGAGGGTAATAAGTAGGATTTTGTATCATTGAATGATCGATTGCAAAATCGTTTGCCAATGCTGGAGAAAACCACCATTTTTGGTTTTGATTACATGCATATGAACGACAATCCAACAATCCAAGTCATTGATCAGAGGGATAGGTAGCAGCGAAAAGCTCAGAGTAAAAAAAAAAAGTCAAAGTACGGCGATGGTGTTAAAAATGGTAAAAGAAGGTTAAATGTCATATTAGAATTTTTTGTATTTGTTTTAAAAGATCACTAAATTATTTTTTTGTACATTTAGGGAATGAAGTCCGAATTTACCGTTTTAAAAGGTCCTTATCTGACCTAATACCGGATAACCAGGTAAAATCTGGTCCTCTACCCCTCTTCACGTCGTTACCCTCTTCGAACTCGCCGTCATCGTCTCCCTCATTCTTTCCTTCACCTACCTTCTAGGGTTCTTTGGCATCGATTTCGTTCAATCCTTCATCGGTACCTCACGTGTGGACTGCCGGAGAGCAGCTTCGATTCGACGGGAGACGTTAGAGAGAAAACCAGGAAGGTCGTTATTAGGGTTACCACTTGAAGGATTCGATTACAATTCGATATTTGGGCAGTGTTGTGAGATGCCTATTGGTTATGTTCAGGTACCTGTCGGAATCGCAGGACCTTCGTTGTTGAATGATTGCGAGTACATGGTGCCCATGGCTACGACATAGGGATATTTGGTTGTGATTTGCTCGACTTCAAAGCATTAAATGCTCAATCACCGGAAAAAATCTCTACATTAGATTCACATGTAGCACAAGTGCTGCAATGGGGATGAACATGGTGTCAAAAGACGTCCAAAAAGTTCTAGATTTTCTTCAAATCGATAAAATCGGGTTTTCATTCGATTTTAAGCCCTTAAGGATAGAAATTTGTACAAAATCTGAAATTTGAAATTGATGTATAACAGGTTTTAATCTCAAGTAGCATTACAATAAAACTGGTGTACAAAGAATCTGAAATCAACAATTGAAGCTTGGATTAACAAAAAAAGAAGATGAATTGGATTGTTCCGATTCACGTTTCTGCTGCTCCGATTCGCGTTTCTGGTACACCGATTCACGAAGAAGATGAATTAGATTGTTCCGATTCACCACAAATGATTCTAAAATGGGAAGTACTTCAAATTAGTTTTGGGGATAAGTTTGGAGAGGGGAAACATGTTACTGTTACAGAGGAGGAGGTTGGAGGAGATGAGGCTACAGTTTGAGATTAAAACATGTTATAGTAGGTCAAGTGACTTTTTTAACAGGTCAAACAATAGTTTATTCCCTTAATGTACAAAAAAAAGTTGGGTGACCTTCTTCTATACTTATAAAGCTAACATTTTTCCTTGAACCTCATACATTTGAAACACCCCACAAAATTTTCTAAGCACCTCATGCATTTGAAACCTCCTATTTTAATGAATACCACTCAAAAGTCTCTTAATAATGATCAACAATTCAAAGGTTTTATAACTTATGTAATATATTTAATAAACAATTAATGGATAATCTACTATAAAAATGCCAATCTCTTTGAGTAGACACACAAATACAAATCACATACAAAATTCACAAAGAAAACAAGTTTAAAGTTTTTTGTGTTGGTTTGAGGGCTTTAGACCATTTTTTGAGTCATGTTATTATGTTGGAGTTTTTAATTTGTAAGTTTTTTATATACTAATTCTATATTTTATTGGTTTAAGTATTCTTTTATAACAATCATTGTATGTTGTGGTTGAAATTTTAGTGTAAATTAGATTAGATTCATGTTATCGATCATATGTTACAGAAGGTGATATAGATAATATTTAATTAAATATTGTATATATATTTGTATGTTTATATTGCTTCAAAGCAAAAATTAATTAAAAATCATAGATATGTCATAATATCAATATTATCCATGCAAGTCTCTTTTAAAATGCAAATTGTCTATCTTATCATTTTATATTTATTATATGCTTAACATTTTAATTATAATAATAAGTGTTTTTGAAATGTTTTCTTTCAATTATTAATAATAATAAGTGGTTTTAAAATTAATGAACAATAATTATAAATAATAAAATCAAATTATAAAAATCATAGATATGTCATATTATACATGCAAGTCTCTTATAAAATACAAAGACAAAATTGCAAGAAATGGTCCCTGTGGTATGTCTAAAATTGTTACTTTAGGCCAAACAAGTTTAGACTAGCAGCAATAGTCCAAAAGTTTTCATTTTGCTACGGTTTTGGTCCAAAACAGTCTAAAAATTCTAAAAGTGACGGATTTGCCCTTTTCTATTTGTTTTTTGCTTTTCTTTTTGTTATTTAATTATTTGATAACTAAAAAATAAAAAATAAATAAAATAAAATAAAATCTCTCTCTTTCTCTCTCTCTCTCTATCTCTCTCTTTCTCTCTCTCTCTCTCTCTCTCTCCATTTGGGTTTATCTATTAAGAACATCTTCATAATCTTAAGAACACTCAAGAACATCTTAATGAACTCAAGAACATCTTCTAACACTGTCACCGGTCGACCACCGTTTGCCACCACAACAACCTGCCACCATTGTCGTATGTCAGCTCCATCTCCACCTAAATTATTTCTACCACTTCATATCCATCTAAAAAACATCCTAAAAACAAAAACCATACACAAAAACAAAAGAACTACACTCATAAAACCATACACAAACACACTCATAACCCTACACCACCCAATGTCACCTTCAATCACCCAAGACCTCCCTTATCCCTCCATTACCACCATCCCTAACAACTAGAAATGTAAAAAAAGAGATAAAATAAGGGGTTGCCATCGATTCAGAAAGTAGAAAAATGAGAGCTATCATCGAGTATAGAAGAAGGAGAAAGAGGGTACCACTTTGGGTGACTGTGTTTGTCAAATGGATTCTGAGAATCGAAAGGGGAGGGGTCTGATTTCTAATTTGATACTACCGTTCAGTTCATTGGCGAAGAAAGAAATCTGTCGACCACCACCTATGCAGCCCCTCTCTGCCTCCCTTTTGGTCGTGTAGCACCAACAAACACATATCCCTTCACCTACCATCACATCGTTCGTAAGCGCCTCCTCCAAACACTATTCCTCCGCTACCTGATCTATTCTGATTCTTCATAAGTTACTGTTACAGAGAGGTGATTCGAGGATCTTCACAAATTAGGGTTTCATCTCGCCACCCTTCTAGTTTCTAGGGTTTTAGACGTCGTTTAGGGTTTCAGAAGAAAATCTCACGACGAACAGATCTGGGTAACACCTTACATCGATGCTGGAAGTCAATCTTTGTCACCGCTTCTTTTTTTGCCCTTCCTCGATCTGTTGATACCCTCTATTTCCTTCTTCTTTGAGCTTCATCTCCATTCTCAATGCTCGATTTTTCTGGCGATGTTGTGTTGATTACCACCGGTGGTGGTCGACGTATTGGAGAAGGAGCGAGGTGGTGCAAAAGTCACCAACATTTGTGTTTAATGGATGTGGAACGGTGCCACTGATCGAAGATGGTGATGTGAGAGAGAGAGAGAAAGAGAGAGAGGAGAGAGAGAAATTTTATTTTATTTGATTTATTTTTTATTTTTTTATTAATTGAATAATTAAATAACAAAAAGAAAAGCAAAAAACAAATGGAAAAGGGCAAATCCGTCATTTTTAAAATTTTTAGACTATTTTGGACCAAAACCGCGACAAAATGAAAACTTTTGGACTATTGCTGCTAGTCCAAACCTGTTTGGCCCAAAGTAGCAATTTTGGACATACCACAGGGACCATTCTTGCAATTTTATCAAATACAAATTGTCAATGTTATCACTTTATTATTTAGTATATGTTTCATATTTAAATAATAATATTAAACGTTTCTTAAAACTCTTCTATAACTTATTAATAATAATAAGTGGTTTAAAATTAATGAACAATAATTTTAAATAATAATAACATCAAATTATAAATTACATAACATTAGCTACAAACAAATTGTACTTTAAATTAACATCATTATTGAAATTAGAAAATAATCGCATAAATAAAAATTTAAAGTAATCAATCATAACAACTAGGTGTTAACCCCGTGTATTACATGAGTTGATTAAAAAATATATTAAATATTAAAGTGTAACATCAAATATTTTTGAAAATAAAATTTCGAAATAATAAAGAAGGAAAAACATATTCATTGCAATTTATTGTCACATTTATTACAATAAATACTTTACATATATAAGTATAAGTATTATATGATTTTTTAATTTTAAAATTTGAAAAAATCCATAAAATGACGTATGGATATTATTTATTCTAAAATACTACAAAATGACAAGTGTCAAAATTAATAAGAGATTGACAAGTGGCAAAATTTATCTTCATTTATTAGGGAGGATTGTTAAAAGTAATACTACATAGATAAATATATTTAATTCTATTTATAAGGAAGGTAGGTTGATATCAATGAATATTATTGTTCAAAATAGTTGAGATTTTATATATAAGTTAGTGTAAAAATAATATGTCAAAGTTAATGTCAATAACCTAATCATTATAAACATATATATTTTCAATATTCTAACAATATAATGTCAACCTACGCCGCGCAACGCGCGAAAATTCGTCTAGTTTAAAATAAACACGAAAAATTCGATGAGCTAATATGACATTTGCCCTTTTGATACAAGATGGTTTTACCTTTCTAAGTTTTTAAAGGATTATAGGGAAGCTTTCAAAGTTAATATTTTTAATTATGCAAAGGTATTTGGCTAAGTTTGTTAAAACAACTTATTAGCTTAACAAGTTAAAAAAATATTTGAATTAAAATAACTTATTCTGATTGGAAACCGCTAATATGCCATTTTTTCATAAGTTACTTTTTCTAACTTATTAGCTTATAAATAAATAACCTAATAAGTAATAAACTTTTTTTGTCAAACACCCTGAAGGACTTTGAAGTTGGGTTGTTCGTTTGGATGGAACGGTTTGATCTGATCAAATCAAATGAATCCAAATTGATTTATGAATCTGAATAGTCCAAACTATATTCAAATCCGATCTGATTCAATTACATTTCAGTTGGATCGGTTTTAATAATTCGGTTTTCAACAACCGAAACATTTTAAAACGACATATAATTATAATATTATCCACTTTTACAGAAGAAGCAAAAGAAAATTAGATATGATTTGAAATTTATAAACAACTACTAAGAATGTATATTATAGTTTAATATTGTATAGATAAAAAAAACTTTTGAGAGAAAATGCATATTAATGTTTGTTATTAGCTAAAACTTTTTGAACATATTTGAAAAATAAATTACAAACTTAATAAATAATTATAGAGATATTAATAGACTATTCGGTTCTTATTTTATAAACAAAAACCAATCTGAATCCAAAATAATAATTTGGTTTTCTTGAGAACCAATCCAAACATCCGAATATCCGAACCAAATAGTCCAATCAAAATTGTCCAATTGGACAATTCGGTTTTATCCGAATAATGAACAACCTTACTTTGAAGAGTCGGGTTGATTAGTAAAGGATATAATGCTTCGTCTATCTTTTAAATTCTTAAAAAATTTGATCCTCTAATTTCAAAAGATTATAGGTTGATTAATCCCATTGGGTTACACACAAAGTATGATTTAAGCATAAAAAGACAAAAGAGAAAGATTATGGACTAATTTGTTAACTTATTATCTTATGATTAGATATATAAAAGCTAGTAAAGTTCAAGGGTTAAAATGTAATTATCTTGAAATTTGAATTATGGATAATTATCCTGAAATTAATGACAGGAGTTTTCCAAAACCAAAGATAAAAGGCCTAGTCGAACCCTAGGCTAGAACCGACCATATTTCCCATCTAATTTCTCTCTCTCTCTCTCTCTCTCTCTCTCTCTCTCTCTTTCTCTCTCTCTCTCTCTCTCTCTCTCTCTACATTTACCCTCCCTTCCAAGGCCGGGGTTTTTAGCCACTATAAGGAACAAGGGCTAAGTTAATATTTCTTGGATTATTGCTTTGGGGTGCAACTATAAGAGAGGGGTGCTACTTTGTAACCTCGAATCATCCAAGACTTATGAAGAATCAAACAAGAAAAATATTTTTTCATCATTCTCTGTAGAGTTTAGTCTATTGGTAAAAGGGAGGTTAATGTTGATATACCTAATCATGTCCTAAACACCAATAACAAAAGGAAGGACTATTCCGAGATATGTTATGATAGACTATTTGTTTCCATAATAAGATAAGAACCAATAAAGCATACATACGCAATATATCTAAAGGGAAGTAAAAGAATGAAACATGAAGAAGATAATTTGATCATGGTTTACGAGCCCCGACTAATATCCTCAGGATCACAAGACAAATCATTCTTCCTAAATGTTTATTTTATGGTCTTATAATTCAAACTATTTGTATAATGTTTTGTGATATTTTTTTGACTTATTTAAATGTAGAACGTTTTCACGTGCTTAAAAGAAACTCCTGAAATCTAAGAAACTAGTATTGTACTAATGGTTCAAAGCCAATTCTAATATTTGAATGAGATGTGTTACTGTGGAATCATCTTCTTGGACATATAAATGAGAATTGCATTACCAAATATCCAGTTGGATAGGATTTTAGAATTCATTTGACCTAAAGTCTTATGAGAAATGCAAGTCTTATTTGTCAAGATAGATGAAAAAGGCATTATGTTATAATGTGAATATCTGTTGGAATTAGTTTAACTAATGGACCATAATGATTAACCATAATACATACTGATTTGACTACAACTAAAAGGTTTGGGTGAAATTATTTATGACATCATAGTAATAGACATATAAATGAGAAATCCATTATCAATTATCCAACTAGATAGGGATTTGGAAATCATTTGACTACAAGTCTTATGAAAAATGTAAATCTTGTTTATCAAGATAGATGATGAATACATCACTTGGTGATTTGAATATTTGTTGGAATTAGTTCACACCAAAGGACTGTTTAGATTAACCACAATGCATAGTAGGACCAACTTCATTACCTTCAAAAGGTATGAACATGCTTATCTGAATAAACATAAGTCTAAAACCTTTTAGGTGTTAAAAGCTCTCATAAAACAAAGTTAAGAGTCAATTGGGTAAAAAGATGAGATACTTAAATCCAATAGGAACAATGAGCATCCTAGTTAAAACTTTATCGACCATTTAAGGAATTGTGAAACAGTTTCACTATCTATGTACACCTAGAACATTTCCATAGGGAGTGTAGTTAGAAAGAGAAACAAATCATTTTTTGATTTGGTACTGGATGATTCCTAGTATGCTTGCAAATAGTTCATGGATATTACCATGAATAGCGTTACAAGATTCCTTGGTCTTGCACCAACTAAGAAGGTTTATGAGACACCCTATAAGATGTGGAGAATGGTTTATTCCTCACTATCACATACGGAAGTCTACGATTATGAGGTTTACGCTCGTCATGAAGCGATCAACAATCTAGAACTTAAAATAGAGACGTGTTATCTCATTGGATAGCCCAATAATCATTTTTGGGCATTTTTTCAACAAACCCTCTGAGAGAAAGTTTTTATTGCTCGAAGGGAAGTTATCCAAGAGAGGGAGATGGTATGAAAAAGAGGATAGTATGAGCCATATTAATCTTGATAAGATTCAAGAGTCAACCAAGGAAGAACCTAAAGTTGACCAGAGCATTCAATTCGGGTTGAAAGAGCTATTAAGGGAACTAACATACCTCCACCTTTTCCTTATATATTTGATAGAGGAAGTCATACCACCTAGTTATATTGATACTATTACAGAGGCAAATGAGTCACTGATAGATAGCAATCAAAGTATACTAGCTATCGGAAGCTATGACAGGCCCTAAAGGCTGTAAGATGGAAGGAGGATATGGAGATTGAGATTCAGTCCATGTATATTTGAAACTTGGTTGATCAAACACATGGCCTTAACCATTAAGCATAAGTGGTTCTTCAAGATAAAACAAGCATGGATGGGAATAAACACATATTCAAACCAAGATAGGTTGTGAAGGATATGTAATCTTATGAAGTTCATTTATAGACTAAAACGAGCATCTTGTAATTGTAATTTTTCTTCAATGAGAGAATTCAAGGAGTTTGAATTTTGAGAAACGAATACGAGCCATATATATTTGTCAAAGAAAGTGGGAGAAATTGGAATATTTGTTTAAATAAGAGAATTCAAGAGTTTGAATTTCGTGAGATGAGGATGAGCCATAAATATGTCATTGCTAGCGGGAGAACTATTGCCAGCCTTGTAATGTATATGGATAATATACAATTCATAGGAAATGATGTTCTAACTTAGCAAGTGTAACAATTTGTCTTAGTTTGGGAATGATTTCACTTTGAAATACATAGGAGAAGCAACACATGTACATAATATAAGGATCTATGGAGATAGACATGAGTGATTAGTTAAATTAAGCCAAAGTACATAAAGTCTTATGGAAACTCGAAATGCAAAACTCCATAAGAGTTTGTGCTCAATAAAGCATGTCATGACATTAAGCTATGATAATGTCCTAGTTCTACCGATGAGCTAGAGGAAATGATTCGAGTCCCATAAGCTTCTGATATAGGATTGATCATATGTGTTATAACATGTACTATATCTTATAACTTGTATGCCTTGAGTGTGACAAGTCGTATCAAATCAACTTGGCAAGAAGCAACAAATCAATATCAAGACCATTTCTAAGTTTCCTAAGAAGATAAAGAAGATGATCTTGTTAGCATGGAAGAGATCAATATAAAGGTTACATTGATGCTAAGTTCCACACGTATAAAGACGATTTTGTTTAATGTGTGCTTTTACTGAACGGTGAAGTATTAGCTTTGTAGAGTACCAAGTAATACACCATAGTGGATTTAACAATAAACTTAGAGTATCTTTCAACTAGCTAGACTACAAAGGAAAAATATATGACTAAAATATATTCATTAATGACATTAGTGTTTATTCATTGATGGCCCATTTGAAGTTTCTTCTGACTATAATGATGAATTTACGTTGAGTAAAGATCCCAAGTCATACAGTGTTACATGACGTATACTCGGTAGGTACCATCACATTTGATAGATAGTTGAATGCGAAGACGTCATAGTCAGTGGAGTCATATCGAAAGAAGATATTTTCGATCCATTCTCTAAGCCAATGTTATTGTACATATGTGTGCATAGTTCACATATTTTATAAATAACTAAATATTTATTTGCCACACATTTTATAAATACGTAATATATAGATGCCAAGTATTTTATAAATAATCACTATATATATATATATATATATATATATATATATATATATATATATATATATATATATATGATATGTAATTGTATTTTTATATAACAACCCAAATACATGTATGTTGTGTGATTTTACATAAGCACACACTACATGTATATTTAAGTGTATATAGAGTTATAACTTCAAGAGATGAAATACTAGTACAAGTATAATAATATTTGGCATTCTTTTATTCCAAGTCTAGATTTCTTTATATATTATGCACATGTATGTATTAAACTCATGATGCATGGATGTAGATGTACTGTGTGCATATGTAATTGCTTCTAAATTTCACAAATCCTCACACATACGCATGAAATATCATAAGATTTGTTTTAAACCAAAAGTACAAGTAATATATCATGCAAGTACAAATAATGATCAAATCTTAGTCTCTCTTTCCTTACTCCCATACAACCTCTTCTCACACATAATCTTTCACAAAGTCTCTTATAAACATGTGCATGCAATGTTTATTTAGATTTGATAGTACCACTACTTGATAGATTATAAATACAAAATAATACATCTCATATATTCTTAAATATCACTTCATTTACTGAATTCATCATTTCTCATTTGTTTCTCTCATACTCTTTCTCTCGCTCCCTCCCTTTCACTTCTTGCTTCACCGAAAAAATAAGGCAGTAAAGGAAGAGTTGTTGCCCCTCCATTCCAACCACCTTCTATCCCATCTCTTCCCTCACTTCACGTCATCAAGTAACCCAAAAACACCCTCCCGGTCTATGGCTTATTTTCTGCTATTGTCGATGTCGCAAACAACCCCATTGGCGATCTTTTTAACGAGAGAAACAGGTTAGAAAACCCACTAGCTGTCCTCCCTTTGTTCGATCATTTCAGCCCTCCAAGCAGTCCCTCATCACTTTCCTACTTCAGCATCAAACCTATGCGAGTCTCCTTCCTTTTCCCGTCGAAAACAGCCCAAGAAACCACCATAATCGTCCGCCAAGTGCCAACGTGGTTGGCGGTGCGTGGAGACCCGATGGGTGAACTCCAATGACTAGTTTTGTTGCATAAACTCAGTTTCCTAAGTTTCTAAGATATAAACACAATCTAATTTTCTTAAATTGTCTCCAAAGTATCCCGTTCAAAACTCGAGATTGTGACCCAGTTTCTGATTTCCCAAACAAAACAAGCACATACTGCTAGGGTGAGTTTCTACGACCCCTCTTTTATGATTTTCGAGTTTTGGGGGAGAATACATGTGTATTTGTTGTTATTTTGATAATCTTGAAGTTTTAAGGAACTAAAATGCATCTTATATGATTTTAGGTATAAATCTTGAAAGACTGTTAACAAAAAGAATATACCTTGTTGAATGTTCATAGACATATATTGATTGTTAAAATAAGATATACCTAGATATTATTGTGAAAAACATGAGTATACATGTGCTTGAAAAATATTAAAAGAAGGTAAATTATGTTGATATATATATATATATATATATATATATATATATATATATATATATATATATATATATATATATATATATATATATATATATATATATATATATATATATATATATATATATATGCATTAAGTTGATAAAATAAAGTCATGAAAAACTTGATTATAATTGTATATATGTATGATTGATATGTAAAGATTATGTAATATGTAATATCGGGTGATCTTATCAAAATTATGTATTTGTACACAAGTATCATGTATAAAAAGAATGAAATCAAATTAAGATAATATATGTATATTAGTAAAAATAACATCAAATTAAGATATATATATATATATATATATATATATATATATATATATATATATATATATATATATATATATATATATATATATATATATATATATATATATATATATATATATATATATATATGTGTGTGTGTATGTGTATGTGTGAATATGAATATATGTAAAAATAACATTAAAACCGATTAAAACCAACAAGGTATATTTTTATGTTAATTTTAAAAATATAAGCCATTTTACATATGATTACGAATCTTGTTATATATTAAAGTATTTTGATTTATAGGTAAAAGTCGTGTTATTATAAATGATACATTCTATTAATTATGTAAATTATTGATTGTATGGAAATGGTTTGTTTCATGTTCGTTGAAACATGAAATTAGTCCAAGTGCAATCGTCATGCTACCTAAATTTTATGATAGTAAAATAACACAATTTTGAAAGATGCTAAGCCTTGAGTATTCATAAAATTAAATATCTTATTCATCATTTTCCTAAATAATAATGTACTATAATTATCTAAAAATTTATAATTGAAAGTTTAGGACTAGGATGCCTATGCATATTGTTAGGGTCCTACACACATGAGTTTTCCTATATAAGCTAAGTGTGTTTCCTAAGCACAGACTGCAAATCTTAGTAAAAATCATATGCTTATTAACCGTTAATCTATAAGGAACGATGAACAACATGCATAAGATCGGTTGCTTATATGTATATGGGTAGATAGCCCCGACATCAATTGCTAGCTTACAACCATCATCTGAATAGTCGAATTGGGTGTTGACATTTCGTCTCTACTTATACCACGATGTTCATAAAGCATTGGTGTGGAATTTTAGCATGCTTCTTTTTAGTGTTGGTGTAGAGGTTTCGTTTTGTAGTTCAGTTATGAGCTCAATATATACCTTGAAGTTTACCTTGTTGATGTATAGAACTGAAATAGGGTTCATACGCAGACTATTCACTCTTACAAGTTGGATATAAGACTGTAAGTAGTGGGGAAGTTTAGTTCTTCTAATTGATTGTCTGTTTCCAAATTAAGTAAGAAAATACTTAATAATTATTACGACACAACGATACAACATTATAAATTTACCTATAATAAGTTATTCTCATAAACAGTACCGTCGTTTGTATGGAAATTCAAAGATGAAAAACAATTATTTTCTTTTATGTTTTCAAAGGGATAAAAGTAACTTCATTTATATAATGTGCCTCTCAAATTTTATATAAAATTCACTTTTGGTCATAAAGGTTTATGGAGTCAAAACCTATAGAACTCACCAACAATCTTTTGTTGATGTATCTTAACACATGTATTCTCATGTCATTAAGGTGCGTAAGTTCTCACTTAGAATTCATGGATTCTTATTCATGTACTTTTGATATAAGTTATGTTTTTGTAACATCTGGAATTCCAGGTATCATATTTTAATTATTTATTTTATGTCAAGAAGAGAGACTCGACGAGTTAGCGCTCAGACTCGTCGAGTAGGATCGCGACATGGTGACGTGTTTAATGAAGGGACTCGACGAGTCAAAGAGTCGACTCGACAAGTCTGTGCTGTAGCCAGAAACCCTAAATCCTCGGGCCTGTGCCCTATTTAAAGGATCTTATGGCCCTCATTGGCAGCCACCTTTACCCTTAAGAGAACTAGAGGACCAGAGAGCATAGTGAGTGAGAGAAAGCTATTTGCATCATTTCTAGTGTGATTTTGCAAGAAAGAAGGAAGGAGGGCAAGCTAGATGGGTTAAGGAGCTCAGATCTGCTACCATTTTATCAGAAGAGGCTACTAGAGGTATAGATCTATGCTCAATCTCGTGTTTATGGTGATCTACTTGAATCTAGGGTTTTCTTACTCCTTCTTTAGCTTGGATTAAAAGCATATGAGGTCCCAAGGTGGAATGCTTCTTAGATCTGGACCTTGAGAGGTCCAGAGTGTCCCAACCATCCTGCTTTATGCTGTTCCATTGTAGGTATAAACCTAACACAAAATAAGCATTATGGACGTTGCATGAGTGTAAAGATTGGACCTTTACGTGATTATTGAGTATGGTAAGGTCAGATTTATAGGTTAGAGAAACAAATCTGACATCAGAAGGTCATTTGAGTGTTGCCATGGAAGGAACTCGCCGAGTCCATAAGGGAACTCGACGAGGCGAGTCGGGGTTGCCCCACGATTCATGACCAGTGGTAACCCGTCGAGTGGAAGGTTCACTCGACGAGTCGAGTGAGACCTTAGAAGGATTCAGAGGACACGCTTGGACTCGCCGAGTCACCCATGTGCACTCGACGAGTCTGGTCAAAGCTTGACCATTGACTAGAGTTGACTTTAGTTGACCTTGGGGTTTTGGTCAAGCTGATTCAAGAAAGGTCAGATAGGGGTAGAATGGTCTTCTACCCATTATTAGAGATGAGAACATGAGAGGATTTTGATTAGAGATGCTATCCTGTTGATAGGAGGAGACTAGGTCGGGGTATTCGAGCATGAGAGTTTATCCGACTTCATACGAGGTGAGTCTTCTCACTATACTTTACCTAGAGTGGTAATTAGAGTTATGTGACAGAGTAATTTGTATGCTATTTATATATGTGATTTTTATGTGATTTGTGCCATGTATGATTCAGTGTTTACAGAGTTAGGGCCGGAAGGTCCACAGAGTTAGGACCAGAGGGTCCACAGAGCTATGGGACTGGAGGGTCCCACTGAGACACATTAACCAGAGGGTCAAATAGAGTTATAGCCTCTAGTAGCTAATATGTGTTGTATGTGGTATTTTGGGGAACTCACTAAGAATTTATGCTTACAGTGTTATGTGTTGTGTGTTTCAGGTACTAGCGAGGATCGCAGGAAGGCGCCGGCATGATCCGTATACACTGACAGAGGATTGTATTTTGTGATCTTCGGATATGTTTTATTACGATGATATTTGACGAACATGAGATTGGAAAATATTGTATGAGTTTTATGTTGTTTGAAAAATGAAAAATTGTTTAAAATTTTCACGTCGTTACAAGTTGGTATCAAAGCCTTGGTTTGAGGGATTCAGATGCACCTTCAGGCGTATCTGAACTCAAATTGAGGATTTGAGAAAGTTTTTCATAAAAAGAAACCATTTTTCTAAAAGAGTAAAAGACTTTGAGAAAAGCAGAAGGGAGCAGTGTGTACGATCAGCTAGCGCCCGAATGATGATTTCCCTAAATACCCTTACATTATGTGTTATTAGATATTATGTGATATGCTATGCATGCTATAGTAGGCTAGGTATTCATATCTAGGACTAGAGTGGCCTGATTTGTGATGCCTTAGCCTAGGAGATTACTGCTAATATGAGATAATTCGAGAGCGGGTAGGTAGTAGTGAGGAGCTTATGAGTGGCCTACAGGAGAGTATCATGTGCGTAGCGAAATATAGAGTACTTGTGATCTGGAATCCTAGGAGGAGGACTTGGAGTGAATGTTGTTGCATTGCAGAAGGTAGTATAGGGCCTGTACTACTGGAAACACCAGATCAGTGAGCAGTCCGAGTAAGAATCCTTAGGGTACTAAGGAACAAGTAGGGTTGAGTGATCGAGTGCGAGGATACTCGAGCGGGTCTCCGATTTTTTTTTGTGTTGTGTTTCAGAGACATCATGGTGAGTACGCGCCACATTCCAGAGAGCAGCGGTGTTAGCAATGAGGAGATCCGCAGGATGATTCATGAGGAGGTGGCTGTGGCCATCCAAGCTGAGATACCAGAGATGTTTGGGTCTATAAAGACCACGTTGATCAAGAATTTTGATGAGCGGTATGATGCTCTTACTGATGCAGCTGTTGCTGCGGCCACCCAGCCATCGCTACTGCCAGGCCACAGGGGGTGACTCGTTGCTGTACCGAGAGTTCAACAACACGAAGCCACCAGAGTTTGATCGGACTCAGGATCCGATAGCTGCAATGAGATGGATCTCTGACATTAAGGGATGCTTCTACATGTGTTCATGTCCGGAGCATCTGAGGGTACGGTTCGCGTTGAACCAGCTTTGGTTGGGAGTGAAGGACTGGTGGAAGTTCGTGACGGTGGATTTCACTTTTGTAGAGCTTACCGCAGTGACCTGGGAGAGGTTCACTGCTATGTTTCGTGATGAGTACGTTCCCTCGGTGGAGAGGGAATGGTTGGCCCAGGAGTTCTTGACCCTCAAGCAGGGTACTGAGTTTGTTACTACGATTACCAGGATGTTTCACGAGAGGGCGATGTTTTGCCCTGAGCATGTGTCTTCTGAGTAGGCATGCATGAGTCGATATCTGAGCATATTGAGGAGGGACATTCGCGAGTTCGTGGCGAACTCAACGTACTGGAGATTCGCCGAGCTCCAGTAAAATGCTCGGAAGAGGGAGATCGAGCTCGAGACTCAGGCCAGGGAGGAGGCGGAGTCTCAGGGGAGGGATCGGCGACCGACCCAGTCCCAGCCGGCAGCCAAGCGGGGAAATCCCGCCTATTCGAGACCAGGGAACCAGAGGGGCCGCACTTGCGGTAAGTGCGGCAAGAGTCATGAGGGGATTTGTCGAGTAGGGTCTTGCTTCTAATGTGGCAAGGAGGGCACAAGGCTAAGGATTTCCCCAAGGGATTTATAGTTTGCTTTCACTGCAACCAGACCGGCCATCAGAAAGCCGAGTGTCCACAGCTGCGGGGGTCGGCACAGGGAGCACCACAGGGATCTGCCCCTGCTGTCGTACGAGCTATCGAGATTCGGCCAACGAAGGCTGAGGCACCAAAGGCTCGCAGGAGAGCCTTCTAGTTGACAGCGGAGGAGGTCTGCGCAATGCCCGAAGTCGTGGCTGGTATGTATCCTTATATTTTTTATTGCTGAGTTTGAGATTTTGTGCTTATATTGTGGTATGCTTAGGTACTTTTCTTGTGAATTATGTACCTGCTTTGGTGTTATTTGACTCGGGTGCGAGTCGATCTTTCGTATCATTAGCGTTTAGTCAGCACATCAGTATCCAACGAGAGGTGTTGAGTCGACCTCTGCGAGTTTCTATAGCCGACGAGTGAGTGGTATATGCGACTGATGTGATTCGAGGATGTGCACTCAAGATCTTCGGTGTTGAGTTCCCGATAGATCTAGTCCCAATTGCGATAGGGGATGTTTGTGTCATTGTGGGTATGGATTGGTTGAGCCGATTTGGAGCGCCAGCTGGTGATGATACAAGACCTTATTGGGGGAGTACTGACGGTGTATGGCGAGGGTACCCGATCCGGGTCAGCATTTTATTCGGATGCCAGAGCGAGACAGAGTTTACAGCAGGGCTGTAAAGGGTTCATAGCCTATGTGATGGACACGCGAGTTGCTGCTGAGAGGCCAATTCTATCGAGGAGGTACCGATAGTACGCGAGTTCCCAGATGTTTTCCCCGAGGAGTTGTCGGGTGTGCCTCCGGAGAGGCAGGCGGAGTTTCACATTGATTTGGTTCTGGGAGCAGCGCCTATTGCCAAGGCTTCCTATCGCCTTGCGCCACCAGAGATGCAGGAGTTAGCCTCATAGCTTCAGGAGTTGTTGGGAAAGGGGTTCATTCGACCGAGTAGCTCACCGTGGGGAGCGCCGATCCTTTTTGTTAAGAAAAAAGATGGTTCACACCAGATGTGCATTGATTACCGGGAGTTGAACAAATTTACGGTCAAGAATCATTATCCACTACCGAGGATCGATGATCTATTCGATCAGTTGCAGGGTGCATCTTGGTTCTCCAAGATTGACTTGAGGTCGGGATATCATCAGATGAAGGTGCGGGATGAGGATATCCCGAAGACGGATTTCAGGACTCGTTACGGGCATTATGAGTTCGTGGTGATGCCTTTTGGGCTCACCAATGCACCCGCAGCGTTCATGGATCTCATGAACAGGGTGTGCAGGCCGATGTTGGATCGTTCGGTGATTGTGCTCATCGACGATATTCTGGTGTATTCGAGATCTAGAGAGCAGCATGAGGAGCATCTGAGAGAGATTCTCGGAGTTTGAGATCAGAGAGGCTCTACGCCAAATTCTCCAAGTGTGATTTCTGGTTATGAGAGGTCCAGTTCTTGGGGCACCTCGTCAACCAGAATGGGATATTGGTCGATCCGGCCAAGATTGACGTGGTTATGAGCTGGGAGGTGCCGAGATCCCCCACCGAGATCAGGAGTTTCCTAGGGTTGGTCGGCTATTACCAGAGGTTTATCAGAGATTTCTCCAAGATTTCTGTTCCTCTCACCAGGTTGACCCAGAAGGGCATTGCTTTTATTTGGGGTCCTGAGCAGCAGACCTCGTTCGAGACACTTCGCCAGAGATTGTGCGAAGCCCCAGTGTTAGCCCTTTAGGAGGGAATGGAGGATTTTGTGGTGTACTGTGACGCGTCTATATCGGGATTGGGTGCTATGCTTATACAGAGAGGGCATGTGATAGCATATGCATCAAGGCTGCTGAAGCCACATGAGACGAGGTATCCCACCCACGATTTAGAGTTGGGGGTAGTGGCGTTCGCCCTCAAGATATGGCGTCATTATTTGTATGGGGTTCGGTGTACCATATACACGTACCACAAGAGTTTGAAGTACTTGATGGATCAACCCAACCTGAACATGCGCCAGAGGAGATGGTTGGATGTGGTAAAGGATTATGACTGCAAGATCCTGTACCACCCGGGCAAGGCTAACGTTGTAGCCGAGAGAGTGCCCCGATACAAGACATTTGTATGAGGATGACGGTGATGACTCCGGTGTTGGATACCATACGAGAGGCCCAGGCAGAGGCTGTGAGACTGGAGAACCGCAAGAGAGAGCGGGTGATTGGACAAGTATTCGAGTTCTTACCGATAGACGAGGGCTTTTGACCTTTCAGGGTCGGATTTGGGTGCCGTTTGCGGGCGGGGCACGTGCCATACTGATGGAGGAGGCGCATAGATCGAGGTTTTCGATCTATCCTGGGGCCACTAAGATGTATTTGGACCTAAAGAGAGAGTATTGATCGCCCTGTGTGAAGAGGGATGTGGTGTGGTTTGTTGAGAGGGGTTTGACCTATCGCAGGGTTAAAGCCGAGCACCAACGTCCACATGGCAAGTTGCAGCCACTTGAGGTTCCCCAGTGGAAGTGGGAACAAATTTCTATGGATTTCATCACCAAATTGCCGAGGACCGCGAGGGGTGTAGATGCAATTTGGGTGATCGTTGACCGGATGACGAAGAGCGCTCACTTCCTTGCTATCAGTGAGAGCTCTTCCGCGGAGAGGCCGGAGGAGATATACGTGAGGGAGGTGGTGTCGCGGCATGGGGTGCCAATCTCAATTCTGTCAGATCGAGACGCTTGAGGACATGCTTTGAGCATGTGTATTGGACTTCGGAGGAAGTTGGGACACATACCTACCGTTGGCTGAGTTTTAATAAACAACAACCACCACTCGAGCATTGGTATGCCTCCCTTTGAGATTTTGTATAGGAGGAGATGCCAGACTCCCATCTGCTGGGGAGAGGTAGGGCGGCGAGTGATGGGTAGCATTGAGATAGTGCTTCAGATGACTGAGCAGATAAAGCAGGTCAGACAAAGGTTGCTGACAGCTCAGAGTCGCCAGAAAATTATGCGGATAGACGAAGATCCGAGCTTGAGTTTCAGGTTGGTGACTTTATAATCCTGAACGTATCTCCTTGGAAAGGAGTGATCCGATTAAGGAAGAGGGGCAAGCTGGGGCCCCGGTACATTGGTCCTTTCAGGGTCACCGCGAGGATGGGCAGGGTAGCGTATCATTTAGAGCTACCTGCGGAGTTGAGCCAGATACATGATACATTCCACATGTCTCAGTTGAGGAAGTGTATAGCCGACGAGTCGGCGGTAGTGCCACTATAAGATATTCATGTGGATGCAAGCTTGAATTATGTTGAGAGGCCGATCGCGATTCTAGATCAGAGGATCAAGGTTCTGAGGAACAAGGAGGTGCCCCTGGTTCAGGTCCAGTGGCAACATCGGAGAGGGTCTGAGTTAACTTTGGAGCCAGAGTTGCAGATGCTGGAGCAGCATCCAGAGTTGTTTGCAGAGCGAGACTTCGAGAGTGAAGTCTGATTCTAGTGGGGGAGAATTGTAACATCCGGAATTCTAGGTATCATATTTTAATTATTTATTTTATGTCAAGAAGAGAGAATTTACGAGTTAGCGCCCAGAATCATCGAGTAGGATCATGACTTGCTAACGTGTTTAATGAAGGGACTCGACGAGTCGGAGATTCGACTCGATGAGTCCGCGCTGTGGTTAGAAACCCTAAATCCTCGGGCCTATGCCCTATTTAAAGGATCTTATGGCCCTCATTGGCGGCCACCTTTACCCTTGAGAGAACCAGCGGACCAGAGAGCATAGTAAGTGAGAGAAAAAGCTATTTGCATAATTTCTAGTGTGATTTTGCAAGAAAGAAGGAAAGAGGGAAAGCTAGACGGGTTAAGGAGCTCAGATCTGTTACCATTTTATCAGAAAAGGCTACTAGAGGTATAGATCTATGCTCAATCTTGTGTTTAAGGTGATCTACTTGAATCTAGGGTTTTCTTACTCCTTCTTTAGCTTGGATTCAAAGCATATTATGTCCCAAGGTGGAATGCTTCTTAGATCTGGATCTTGAGAGGCCCAGAGAGTCCTAACCATCCTGATTTATGTTGTTCCATTATAGATATAAACCTAGGTTGCCATTTTAGAAGCTATTTCATCAAAAGAAGCATTACGGACATTGCGTGAGTGTAAAGATTGGACCTTTACATGATTATTGAGTATGGTAAGGTCATATCTATAGGTTAGAGAAACAGATCTGACCTCAGAAGGTCATTTGAGTGTTACGATGGAAGGAACTCACCGAGTCCGTAAGGGAACTTGACGAGTCGAGTCAGGGTTGCCTCGCGATTCATGACCAGTGGTAACCCGTCGAGTGGAAGGTTCACTCGACGAGTCGAGTGAGACCTTAGAAGGATTCAGAGGACACGCTTGGACTCGCCGAGTCACCCATGTGCACTCTACGAGTCTGGTCAAAGCTTGACCATTGACTAGAGTTGACTTTAGTTGACCTTGGGTTTTTGGTCAAGTTGATTCAAGAAAGGTCAGAGAGGGGTAGAATGGTCTTCTACCCATTATTAGAGATGAGAACATGAGAGGATTTTGATTAGAGATGATATCCTGTTGATAGGAGGAGACTAGGTCGGGGTATTCGAGCACGAGAGTTTATCCGACTTCATACGAGGTGAGTCTTCTCACTATGCTTTACCTAGAGTGGTAATTAGAGTTATGTGACAGAGTAATTTGTATGCTATTTATTTGATGTGATTTCTATGTGAATTGTGCCATGTATGATTTAGAGTTTACAGAGTTACGACCGGAAGGTCCACAGAGTTAGGACCAGAGGGTCCACAGAGCTAAGACCAGAGGGTCCACAGAGCTATGGGACTGGAGGGTCCCACTGAGACACATTGACCAGGGGGTCAACCAGAGTTATTGCCTCGAGTGGCTAATATGTGTTGTATGTGGTATTTTGGGGAACTCACTAAGCATTTATGCTTACAATGTTATGTGTTATGTGTTTCAGGTACTAGCGAGGATCGCAGGAAGGCGCCGACATGATCCGTACACACTGACAGAGGATTGTATTTTGTGATCTTGGTATATGTTTTATTATGATGATATTTGACAAGCATGAGATTTGAAAATATTGTATGAGTTTTATGTTGTTTGAAAAATAATTTTTTTTAAATTTTCACGTCGTTACAGTTTTGATGCCATGTTTCGCATTATCGAAGAATTATAATAATAGTAAGATACACTTTATGACTTATGATGTTAGAACCTTATGTTATTTTAGGTACTGTTCAATGTATGCCATAACTGTGATATTTTATTAACGTCGCTCACCTTAGTGTTTTTGCTGTCGGCCGGGGGTGTGACGCATACTCTTGGAAGTAAGTAATGATTTAAGACTGTCATGGAGTATTAGTAGATTGGACATAACATGAAGATTACTACTATCACTCATGATTACTTAATGGAGATTTTAAATATTGGAATAAGCTGCATTTAGAGATTACTTCATCGATGAAGTCGCGAGTAATTCTAAGATGATAATATCTCTTATTTTTCAAATCAAGATACATGAGCCTTTTTACTTTACAAATCTGTTATGCATTGGTTTTCTCCAATGCTATTTGTAAATGGTAGTAATAAAGGGTATGTCCATGTCTGTCATGGTGAGTAGACGCAAAATATGCATTCGAAGTTTATTTGTTCCTTCTGATGACATCTAGAGTACATGGTTGGGCCTTGATTGAAACTGATGTGTTAAATTTAGTAGTCAGATATATTCATAACAAATATTTATTGGGAAACATAATCTTGAACATTAAGATTGACCCTTATCCATGTCTCAGTTTATACATATATCTTGAAGAAAAAAGGAATATGTGATACTTTATCTAAGGGTTGGATATTGTTTATACCAGAGTTTGACAGTTTCTTTGGATGACATACTATTTTTTGATTATTGGAGAAGTATTAGACCTTGTATTGTTGATGACCTGTCCAAGTGGGAGATTGTTGGAACGAGTATCCAAGATCATTAAATATTAGAAATATTTCTATAAATGACAGAGTTATTTTGGGTTGCCCTTATAACTTAATTGAGAAATTAAAAGACAAAATAATATAAGAGAAATATAACACCTAATCCAGGTATGATCTTATGCTTTGTATGTTAAGTTCAAAGAGTTGGTTTTTGGTATATTAGCCCAATCCACGACGTGGTGATTGGCTTAGGACGAAATGCTAATGCCTCTTCGCCACGACGTGACATTCATTATGACCACGACGCGATGTTGTTATGGGCTCAAAACCCTAGACCTCAAATTGTGAACCCTATTTAAAGAATGATGGACCTAGGGTTTCCCCCAACCCAACCTCCATTTCTCTAGAAAGAATCCACCAAAACCCTCGCTTTCCTTTCATGTTTTAAGACTCTTTGTGTGTGTCTGTGTTTGGAATTTTAAAAGGAAGATCGTCACCCTTTAGATCTTGTGAGTGTTTCTTGAAGAGATCCAGCATCGTATGCATCTTTTGGACTTCTGTAAGTGTTCAAATTCCTTGGTTGGCAGCTTAAAATTCATAGATCTAGCTTTTATGGAAATTTTGGTCCATTTTATGGTTTTGTTTGGAGTTCATGGAGGAATTCCAGATAAAGCTTGCAAATTGATCAATGTGGAGTGTCCCTGGACTATTTTATTTTTGAGATCTAGTGTGATTTGGGGCCATGCAAAGAATAAAGGTCATACCTTTACCATTTTGACCCAAAATGGTGTATAACATGAATGAGGTGTTCATGTCGATAAAGTTATAATTTTTATGACTTTTTTCATGTATTAAAGCTTTTTGGAGAGTTTGAGGCTTGGTCTTAACAGATTAAGAACTTAATAAAGAAATGAGTTTTCCAACCACACCGTAGTGTGGCTAGGGGTTAACCATGGGGTGGCGAGCAAACTACTCGCGAGTGATTTGTTCCCCCGTTATCATGACGTGGCCATGGGTTGGATAGGGAACGGTGGTTGGAGGGTTAAATTTGACCGTTGACTTTTGTTAAGGTTAACTTTAGGTCAAAATTTAGGGTTTAGGTCATATGCTGAGAATTGACCTTGGATTACACGTGTAGGTGGTTGTTGTGCTTGCCTTGGCATTTTACGAGCTGTAGATTTGTTTGTGAGGTGAGTATTCTCAATATGTTACTTATATCATATGTTATATGTGAGCTACTGGTAACTCAAGGTTGTTGATAACCTAAATTTCTATTTGCGAGCTGCTAATAGCCCAAGGTTGCTGATAACCTAAACTGTTGTTTTTGAGGTGCTGATAACTCGAGGTTGTTGATAGCCCTAGTCTGCAGTATTTGAGCTGCTAATGAATCAAGGTTACAAATAACCCATAGTTGCTTTATATTTTTAGCTATGTTGTGTTGTATGCGATACTTTGGGGAACTCACTAAGCTTTGGCTTGTAGTTGTGAATTTAAATGTAATCGAGCAATTTCATCATTATAAATCTAAGATCCTACACTATATCACAAGATTAATTGGTTACTTGGAATAGTAGCAGAAATTTATGATAATATATGTGATTTTATGAAAGAATAATAACCTTGTGTGTATACCCAAATTCTACACTAGATTGGTTATCATTCTCCATTTTCTCTCTCGACTTTATGCAAATTCCACAAATAAAACCAGAATGTGTGCATATCACCTCCTTTACTATTGTTTCTGAACATAATCATTAACAATTACAAAATTTTTAGATTAAACATAATTCAAAATGAAAATATAATAGAATACCTAACATAATCTCTTGTTACGTTGAAGATGATGAACCATTTGGTTCTTTTGTAGTTTCTGATACATTAATCTTCCTCTTTGTTGTCATATGGAACACCAAAATCTTAGAATTAAACAAAGAATGAAATTTTGAAATATAGGTAAACTTTAGCTTCATGAGGTTGATAGTATGCCTCCAAATATCTTCTTACTCAGAATATGCATTACACATTACATACATTACATATAGTTATGGTCATAAGTTTGATGTAATATTAAATGAATATAACAATGCCATCATGTACCTTTCAATACGATACTTATCATCATCCATTTTCTCTCTTCTTTTTCTTCTTCTTCTTCTTCTTCTTCTTCTTCCACTTATCGTTATACTTATACTTCTTCATATTCTCTTTATTATTATTATTATTATTATTATTATTATTATTATTATTATTATTATTATTATTATTATTATTCTTGTTGTTGTTGTTGTTATTATCATTATTATTATTATTATCATCATCATCATCATCATCATCATCATCACCATCTTAGTTCTTCATCTACTTGCTCTTCTGGTTCTGGTTCAGGAGGGTAAATATTATAACTTGAATTTAACTCCACTCCGAAAAATACAGCTCTATTATCCTACTTCATGAGTTCAATGGTGAGCCATTCATGGCCTATCCAACTCGAAGTAAGAAACATATTTAAGAATACTGTAATGACCCATTCACTGCTTGCGAAAGAAGAAGTTGGAGGACTCAAGAGAGAAACAGTAGATCCAGAAGTTTCATCCCTTTAGCTGCATTTCCTGGTAATAAAGCCTCAAACTTGATCATTCTCTTCTTAGATCTATTTATGACCTTTTTGTGGGTTTTGGTCCAAGATTTGCTAACTTGTGGGTAAGGATCGACCCAAGAGCTTCTCGTCCAGATCTAGTGCCTTGAGAGGCTGTGAGGACATAAAGGTGCAAACTTTATGCCCTTAGAGTCCACATTCAAGTGCTAAAGAAGTATTTATGGCCTTTAGAGCACAAAAGGCCATGCATTGACGCAAGCTTGAGACTTTTCGTGGTAATCCGATAGCTAGACCCTAGATCTAGGTTTGCATGCGTGGATTTGAGATTCTAAGGCTTTTTGGATAAGATCTGTGTCCTAAAGGAATTAGGGTTTTGTCTAAACCCTTTAAGAAGAGTTATAACGGGTAAAGTTGGAAACTTTACCTTTAGATAGGCCATTCCAGTGAGCAAACGAACTAAGGACCTTAGATCTAGAAGATAGGGACTTAATCTATTAAGATGGCCAAGAAGACGGAGGGACTCGTCGAGTCCGTATGGGAACTCAACGAGTCGATTCGTGTTGTTCCGATTGCAGTTTATAGTAGAACTCGAAGAGTCTGTAGAAGGACTCGACAAGTTATTTGCTAAGTTACGACTGAGCAGCTCGATAGGAATCGACAAGTCAGAGGAACAACTCGGCGAGTTGAATCGCGATTCCAGGATTTCTGAGTTATAGAACTCGGAGAGTTGAAGGGCTGGATAGGTGAGTTGGTCAACCCAGAAGGTTGACTTTGACCAGAGCGTTGACTTTGACCAGGGGTGAAATGGTAATTTTACCCTTATATGGATTTTCAGTTTCTAACTAAGTGTTATTGTATAGAATTAACCGGGCAGTCGTGGGAGAAGTCAACAGAGATTCCTCGCGCACGAGATCAACATCCAGTTTGAGAGGTGAGTCTTCCTTATGTAGGAACGGGTCGAAGTCACCAATGTCGGCCCGTTTATGTATGTTAGTATGTGCCAAACTTCGGTCTGATGCCGGGGCGGTCCCGAGAAGTAGTTATGTATGCTTGATGTCTTTGTGATTCATGCATGTTATGTGTTCCGAGCCTAGGCCTGATTTCGGGGTAAGCCTGATGTATGCTAGTTATATGTTACGTGTTATGTGTTTCGGGCTTCGGCCCGATGCCAGGGCAAGCCTGATATATGTTATATGTTTATGATATATGTTATGAAGTGTGTATGTCAGGGTAAGCCCAATGCCAGGTGGGGCCCGATGGCAGACGTGGTCTGATGCCGGGGTGAGCCCGATGCCGGACAGGAGTCCTATACCGGGTAAGCCGATGTCGGGTTCCTCCCGATGCAGCTGGGAGTAGTCCCAAAGTTATGTTATTTGTTATATGTTATGTGTATGGTATGTGGTAGTTTGGGGGAGCTCACTAAGCTTTATGCTTACAGTTTTCAGTTTGGTTTCAGGTACTTCAGCTAGCAAAGGGAAGGGCTTGGGATGATTGCATGACACACACCATAGTTTTCTAGCATGGGAGATTTACTATGATATTTGATATGAAATTTTGATATGTTGACAGATTTTATGATATTTTAAGATACATTGTTTATGATTTTATATTATGGTGATGATATTTATGGTTTTAATAATGATTTAAAAACGAAAATTTTGGACTGGATTTTTGGGATGTTTCATGTTGGTATCAGAGCCTTGGTTTGATGCATTCAGGCACACTTTCGGGTATGTTTGAACTCAAAGTAAGGAATTGATATGGATGTTCTCAAAAGAAAAACCATGTTTATAAAAAGGATTTTGAGAAAAGAAAAGAGTTTTAGAAAAAGCAAAATGAATTTTGAAAAAGAGAAAAGGGTGTGGTGCATGCAATTAGCCGAGCTCAAGTAAGTACTCCCAAATTACCCATACAAGTCTATGTTATGATATGGTTATCAGCTTTATGAGAATTGCATGCTAGATTAGGACTAAGGACCTAGGAAGAATGCCTTATGTGCCTGTTATATGTGTATCAGTTGTATGAGAACCGCATGCTAGCTCAGTATCATAGCCTGAGTAGCATATGCTTGATTATATGTACTCAATGCTCGAATGCTGCTTGATTTGTACTTATAGGATTTCTAGTTATCTTTTGCTAACTAGTAAATGAATATGTTAAGTTACATATTGCAAGGACTAAATAATTTCAAAAGGTTTGGTTTAGCCTTATTTCGCAGCTCTCGTTTGAGTCTAACCATTGTAGGGTAGAACCTCTCATTCGAAGAGTTATCTAGTCTTAGTGATATGTAATAGTATTCGCGAGCTAGTTAGGGGAAGATAGCAGGGACTACTTGTTGGATAAGGTGTCTAAGTCCATTAATATATTTAGTATGTACTTGACCCGACATGGCATGGTCCATTTGGGTTGCATGTCATCTCAACAATTGGATAGACAAAATGAGAATAAGGACACTTATGATTTGTTAATATATTCTAATATATTAATATGAAATCATATTATTTAATTAGTATTGATCAAGAATTAATTTGGAATTAATTTTGTGATCAAAAGAGACTAATTAAATATATGGGGATTGATTATGTAAATCTTTCATTCTTATATAGTGGGCTTATGGTCCATGATTCACTAGATTGGGATAGGCCCATTGGGTGCTCCATCGATGCTCCATGGAGGTTAAAACCCATGGATCATGGGGGAAATGCAAACTCATGCACATTAGGGTTTACATGGTGTAACCCTATATGTGACACACTATATAAGGAACCTCATATGGAGCAAAATCGGCATCTTAGACACAAGAAGTGAGGGCTACCCGAATTTTTTGCTCAAGTGTACTTCTCTCAAGTTACTCCAAGAGTTGTGGTGCCGTGTGAAGCATTTGAGGCATCACATTTGGGGTGCTAGGCTCACAAGGTCTTTAGGAATCCAAGAAACAAGAATGTATGTCATTCTACTAATTTTTTATAGTACAAGTACCGCATGGTATGCTAGTTAGAATGAGAACCTTGGAAAAATCATATTTGCATGTATATTAGAGAAAACATAGATCCAAGGTTTCTAGGGTTGCATGTACACCATAGGAGTGTTAGAATGCTTAAAACCCATCATTTCTTATGCTGTGATGGCGGAGAGTTAGATGGTGATTACCCTAGGGCAAGCCTAGGATGAGAGTAGAGGTAGTATGGGCAGTTCTTGAGGAAAGTACGAATAGATGTGGAAGGTAGTATGAGCCTATACTATTGAAAGCAGATGATCCGTACTCGAATCAAGGAAGGCTGAGATGAATCCAGGGAACTTTTAGTGTATGTGATCCCTCGAGATATGTTTAGTATGTTATGATGTGTTTTTCAGAATGGTGGTTTTACGCCCTAAACCAGCAGTTGGTAGTTCGGGTGCCGATGAGGGATCAGGCTCTGGCTCTGGAGCTGAGCAGCTAGACGAGCAGACTTGGGAGTTCATCTTCTCAGAGATCACATGAAGTATACTAGACCAGACTCCTGTGATCTTTGGCACGATCAAGGAGGGCATTCTTGAGCTTTTGGATGAGAGATTGAGTGCTTTCCGCACTAAGGTAGTGGCCATGATGGATTCGCGCACACTGACTTTCAGGGAGTTTAGAGCTTGTAGAGCTCCCAACTACTATGGGCTCGGGACCCCATTGTGAGTACTAGATGGTTGGCAGATGTCGCCAACACATTCCGCACCAGCAGATGTCCTGGGGGGATAAGGTTAGACTTGCATCCTGTCTCCTGAAGGACAGGGCAGGTGATTGGTGGGAGGAGGCCGTACATGCCATGGGTGATGATGCAACTATTGATGCCATGACATGGAGTGATTTTATGACGTGGTTCAGGGTCGAGTTTGCACCCGTGATAGAGGTACATCAGCTTGCCAGAGAGTTTTAGGATCTTGAGTAGATGACAGAGACAGTGGCGGAGATCACTGCCAAGTTTAGGGAGAGGGCCCTTCTCGTTCCACAATATGTGGTGGACGAGGAGATGAAAAGGCACGATGTCATGAGATGTCCCGGAGCGATATACACCAGTTTGTGAGCCGCTCCAACTGCAAGACATTAGAAGACATGATTGCTAGAGCTAGAGAGAGAGAGAGAGAGAGAGTTGGATTTAGAGATGGAGAGGAAGAGGAAACTCGAGGGGGGGGGGTTAGTCAGGGAGTTCGGGCAAGAAGCCCAAGGTGTCAGATCATAGATCTCAGAGCCAGCAGAGCCACGGTCGTTGTGGAAAATGCGGCAGGATGCACGAGGGAATGTGCAAGGAGGGGAGTTTGGGCTGCTACAAGTGCGGCCGAACTGGTCATATGAGCCAAGACTGCATAGCCACTACCACCACCTCGACTGCATCAGATCTGATTTGCTTTTAGTGCAATCAGAGGGGACACAAGTGGTCCTAGTGCCCGAGTTTAGCAACAGCAGGGAAGTTGGCTGTACTTTCTCCTGCCACGTTGAGGATTACAGATGGCCGTCAGGGCCGGGCTGAGGCGCCTACGGCATGGAGCAACGCTTTTCAGCTTACTGCAGAGGAGGCACGCGTAGCTCCTGACGTGGTGACGGGTATGTACCTTTCTCTTATCTCTTTATTGATATTGTTTGTTAATTATGTTTATATGTTTTGTTATAGGATCGTTCTTAGTGAACGGTATATCAGCTTTGGTTTGTTTGATTCGGGTGTCACCCGATCTTTTGTGTCACTCGCGCTAAGCAATGATTTGTAGGAGCTCTGAGAGAGCTAGATTGTCCACTTGATGTAGAGATAGCAGATTCCAGGACTATCGCGGTACCTTCTCCTGCCACATTGAGGATTACAGATGGCCGTCAGGGCCGGGCTGAGGCGCCTACGGCATGGAGCAACGCTTTTCAGCTTACTGCAGAGGAGGCAAGCGTAGCTCCTGACGTGGTGACGGGTATGTATCTTTCTCTTATCTCTTTATTGATATTGTTTGTTACTTATGTTTATATGTTTTGTTATAGGATCGTTCTTAGTGAACGGTATATCCGCTTTGGTTTGTTTGATTCGGGTGTCACCCGATGTTTTGTGTCACTCGCGCTAAGCAATGATTTGTAGGAGCTCTGGGGGAGCTAGATTGTCTACTTGATGTAGAGATAGCAGATGCCAGGACTATCAGGGTTGCGATGGTTCACAGAGGAGATACGCTATAGTTATTCGATCAGAAGTTTTCAGTAGACCTGGTTCCTATTCCCCTGTGTGGGAATAAGGTTATAGTAGGTATGGATTGGTTGAGCCCCAATGGGGCAGTGATTGACTATGAGCAGCAGTTAGTGAGGGTTCACACTTCTAGTGGGGGAGAGTTAGTGATCCAGGGCGAGAGGCCACATCGTGCACCAGTTCTATGTTCAACAGCGATAGCGAGGCGCCACCTTCAGCAGGGTTGCACATGATACATCGCCTATGTCATGGATACCTAGGAGAAGGGAAAGGCGACATTTGATGATGTATCGGTAGTGCGAGAGTACCCAGACATATTCCCGTAGGATTTAACTAGGATACCTCCGGAGAGATAGATTGAGTTTAGGATTCACCTGGTTCTTGGTGCGGCTCCGATAGCCAAGGCACCATATCGGTTGGCTCCTCCCGAGATACAGGAGTTGTCTACGCAGCTGCAAGAGCTGTTAGACAAGGGTTTTATCAGGCTGAGCAGTTCACCACAGGGAGCCCCGATCCTGTTTGTGAAAAAGAAGGACGAGTCACATCGCATGTGCATAGACTACCGGGAGCTGAATAAGGTAACAGTGAAGAATCATTACCCACTTCCGAGGATAGATGATTTGTATGACCAGCTTCTGGGAGCATCTTGGTTCTCAAGGATTAATCTATGGTCAAGGTATCACTAGATGCGAGTCAGAGACGATGATATGCAGAAGACATCTTTCAGGACTCACAATGGTCATTATGAGTTTGTGGTGATGCCGTTTAGGCTCAACAATGCCTCAGCTGCGTTCATTGACCTCATGAACCATGTGTGCAGACCGATGCTGGATCGGTCTGTAATAGTCTTCAACGATGATGTCTTGGTTTACTGTAAGACACATGAGCAGCATGAGGAGCACCTAATGGAGGTGTTGGAGACACTGAGTAGGGAGAGACTTTTTGTGAAGTTCTCCAAGTGTGAGTTCTGGTTGCGTGAGGTGCAGTTCCTTGGGCATCTTGTCAACCAGAAGGGTATTCTAGTCGATCCGGCCAAGATAGAGGCCGTGATGCAGTGGGAGATTCCGAGGTCTCCATTTGTGATTTGGAGTTTGCTGGGTCTGGCAGGGTATTACATGAGATTTATTCAGGACTTCTCCAAGATTGCAGTTCCGTTGACCCGATTGACCAAAAAGTTAGTGGTTTTTCGCTGGGGACCTGAGTAGCAGGAAGCCTTTGAGATGCTCAGGCAGTGGTTGTGCGAGGCACCAATTCTCACTCTGCCAGAGGGTGTAGATGACTTCGTAGTCTACTTTGATGCTTCGATCACAGGCATGGGAGCAGTGTTGATGCAGTGAGGTCATGTGATAGCTTATGCCTCAAGACAACTGAAGCCTCATGAGGCTAACTATCTGACGCACGATTTAGAGTTGGGGGCTATTGTGTTCGCCCTCAATATTTGGCGGCATTACCTCTACGGGGTCCGTTGTACCATTTACACGGACCACAAGAGTTTGAGGTACCTCATGGATCAGCCAAATCTGAACATGAGGCAGCGTTGGTGGTTAGATGTGGTGAAGGGCTACGATTGTGAGAACCTTTACCACCTGGGAAAGGCCAACGTAGTGACCGACGCCCTAAGCCGCAAGGTGGTAACGGCCCCGGTCCTAGAAATCTGTCAAAGGATGATAGTGATTACTCCATTTCTAGAGCAGATCCAAGAGATACAATTTGCGGTCATGAAGGAGGAGCGTCGAAAGTACGAGCGGATTATAGGCTAAGTGGCCTCCTTTGATTATGATAGCAGTGGGTTGTTGACCCTGGATGGGAGGGTCTGGGTACCGTACTAGAGCGGAGCACAACATATATTGATGGACGAGGCCCACAAGTCCAGGTTCTCTATCCATCCTGGGGAAATGAAGATATACAGAGATCTTCAGGCCGATTACTGGTGGCCTTGCATGAAGCAGGATGTAGCATGGTATGTAGAGAGATTCCTAACCTGCAGGAAGGTCAAGGCAGAGCACCAGAGGCCTCACGGCAAGATGCAACTGTTAGACATCCCCGTGTGGAAATGGGAGGACATTACTATGAATTTAATCACTAAGCTTCCCAGGACCGCATGTGGGGTTGATGCGATTTAGGTCATCGTGGATCGGTTAACTAAGAGCGCCCACTTCATACTGATCCAGGAGAGCATCTCGGATGAGAAGTTGGCCGAGATTTACGTGCGAGAGGTAGTGGCACGACATGGAGTACTTATCTTAGTGGCGTCAGACCGAGATGTCCATTTTACTTCTAGATTTTGGAAGCGGTTTCACGATGAGATGAGTAATTGTCTCCATTTCAGCACCGCTTTCCACCTCCAGACGGACGGATAGAGTGAGAGGATGATTCAGACTCTCGAGGACATGCTTCGTGCATGCATTTGGATTTTGGTGGCAGTTGGGATACGTATCTTCCATTAGCGGAATTTTCGTATAACAACAGTTACCACGCCAGTATAGACTGTCCTCCCTTCAAGACGCTCTATGGGAGGAAGTGTAGGACCCCAATCTATTGGGGTGAGGTCAGTCAAAGGGTTATGGGGAGTACGGAGGTAGTACTCAAAACCACAAAGCGGATCCAGCAGGTCCGGAGCAGGCTTCATACTGCTCAGAGTCGGCAAAAGAGCTACGCTGGCAAGCGGTGTTTAGACTTGGAGTTTCGGGAGGGAGACATGGTCTTCCTGAAGGTGTCACCTTGGAAGGGTGACATATGGTTCCGGAAATGGGGCAAGCTGGACCCCAGGTATATTGGCCCCTTCAGAGTCATAGCCCGGGTGGGCAAGGTAGCGTACAGACTGGATCTTCCCGCTGAGCTCATCCAGATCCACAACATTTTCCATGTTTCCCAGCTACGGAAGTGCTTAGTTGATGATAGGGGATTGTACCCTTAGAGGATATTTAGGTTGATGACAACCTGAATTACATTGAGAGACCGGTGGCAATTATGGATCGCAAGATGAAGGAGCTGAGAAAGAAGAGGGTCGAGCTAGTGAAGGTGCAGTCGCAGCATCGCAAGGGATCAGAGTGGACTTGGGAGCCCGAGGAGGAGATGAAGGAGCACTACCCAGAGTTGTTTTCAGACACAAAAGACTTCGAGGATGAAGTCTAAGACAAGAGGGGGAGAATTGTAACAACCCGTTCCCTGCTTGTAGAAGAATAAGAAGTTGGAGGACTCATGAGAGAAATAGTAGATCCAGAAGTTTCATCCCTTTAGCTGCATTTCCTAGTAATAAAGCCTCAAACTTGATCATTCTCTTCTTAGATCTATTTATGACCTCTTTTTTTGGTTTTTGGTCCAAGATTTGCTAACTTGTGGGTAAGGATTGGCTCGATATCTTCTCTTCCAGATCTAGTGCCTTGAGAGGCTGTGAGGACATAAAGGTGCAAAATTTATGCCCTTAGAGTCCACATGCAAGTGCTAAAGAAGTATTTATGGCCTTTTGAGCTCAAAAAGGCCATGCATTGATGCAAGCTTGAGACTTTTTGTGGTTATCTGATAGCTAGACCCTAGATCTAGGTTTTCATGCGTGGATTTGAGATTCTAAGGCTTTTTGGACAAGATCCATGTCCTAAAGGAATTAGGGTTTTGTCTAAACCCTTTAAGAAGAGTTATGAATGGGTAAAGTTGGAAACTTTACCCTTAGAAAGGCCATTCCAGTGAGCAAACGAACTAAGGACCTCGGATCTAGATGATAAGGGCTTAATTTATTAAGATTGCCAAGTAGACATAGGGACTCAACAAGTCAAGTCATGTTGTCCCAATTCCAATTTATAGTAGAAATCGACGAGTCTGTAGAAGGACTCGACTAGTTGATTCGCCAAGTCACGACTGTGCAGCTCGATAGGACTCGACGAGTCAGAGGAACGACTCGGCGGGTTGAGTCGCGATTCCAGGATATCTGAGTTAAAGAACTCAACGAGTTAAGGGGTTAAATCGGCGAGTTGGTCAACCCAGAAGGTTGACTTTGACCAGAGCGTAGACTTTGACCAAGGGTGAAATGGTCATTTTACCCCTAGATAGATTTTCAGTTTCTAACTAAGTGTTATTGTATATAGTTAGCCAGGGAGTCGTGGGAGCAAACAACAGAGATTCCTCATGTACTAGATCAACATCCAGTTTGAGAGGTGAGTCTTCCTTCAGTAGGAACGGGTAGAAGGCACCAATGTCAGCCCGTTTATGTATGTTAGTATGTGTCGGACTTCGGTCCGATGCCAGGGCTAGCCCGATGTAGAGTATGTGTTATGGACTTCGGTCCGATGCCGAGGCGGTCCCCAGAAGTAGTTATGTATGCTTGATGTCTTTTTGATTCATGCATGTTATTTGCTATGTGTTCCGGCCCTAGGCCCGATGTCAGGGTAAGCCCGATGTATGCTAGTTATATGTTATGTGTTATGTGTTCCGGGCTTTTACCCGATGCCGGGGAAAGCCCTATGTATGTTATATGTTATGCTATATGTTTATGATATATTCTATGCATTGTGTATGCCGGGGTAAGCCCGATGTCGGGCGGGTCCCGATGCCAAACGTGGTCTGATGTCGGGGTGAGCCCGATGCCGGACAAAAGTCCGATGTTGGGTAAGCCGATGTCGGGTTTGTCCCGATGCAGCTGTGAGTAGTCCCAAAGTTATGTTATTTTTTATATGTTATGTGTATGGTATTTGGTAGTTTGTGGGAGCTCACTAAGCTTCGTGCTTACAGTTTTCATTTTGGTTCCAGGTACTTCAGCTAGCAAAGGGAAAGGCTCAGGATGTTCGCATGACACACATCACAATTTTCTAGGTTGGGAGATTTACTGTTATATTCTATATGAGATTTTGATATGTTGATAGATTTTATGATATTTTGAGATACATGGTTTACGATTTTATGTTATGGTGATGATATTTATGGTTTTAATAATGATTTAAAAACGAAAATTTTGGACCGGATTTTTGGGATGTTTCAAATACTCAATTTCCATAACTGGTAATAAGATTAGGAGAATACAAAAACTACCAAAAAAGTCCTATATTGTCTTAACACTGTGTTTTACGGTGCTAATTTTCCTAAGAAAAGGCTCCTGGTCTGATTTCAGCATTCTCCGATATTGCACCTTTAATATTTAAATTCTTGATCAATTTATATTCTCTTGAAGCTCATCTATGCACAACCAAAGCACACTCTCCTCCCTGCCACCAAAGTCCTTGCCAACCAAACCCCACTCTCTTATCTTTCCTAATAAACATTCTAGTTCCTTAATAGGACAACAATATTTGGTGTTTTTTTAAAAGTCATGGTCCCCTGGTTATTATGTAAATGACACAAAATGGACAACAACCACAAGCCATCATTTCCATAAATAAGAAATCAAATGCTTTAGATACACTCTTCTTTAAAAAACAATTTTTTTTCCTCATACACACCTTGAGTGGTGGGAGTGTGTGGATGATCTTTATATAGTATTTTGATTATTATTGTTTTTTTTAATATTATTGTAGTTATTTCTTAAATCTTGTGATTAGCTGTTATATAGTAAATGTGTTTTCCCTTTATTTTGTAACCTAAACCTTTATCAATCCAGGAATAAATATTTACTATGCAAATCTCAATTGATTTGTCCAATTTTGTTTTAAAACCGAACCAAACCATATCTCAACACAACACCATTTTATAAAGTATATACATTTCCATACTTGATTAACTATTTAATGTATTTCCTATTTTTCTTGTATTGAAATTAATGGTATTGTTACATATAAATAAATTATAATGTGTTTTGTTATTATATATTGTGCAATTCATCATATAACTTTTTTTCTTGATTTTATATATTTTTACGTCCATAAGTCTGTGTATGTTATTGCTATTTTGTATTGATTTAAAGAACCAAAATCGATCACTTTGATAAAAATGGAAACAAATTTAACTCTTTTAGATCTAGAACAAAACATATTTTGTGATGTTCTTGTTTAAACAAAAAAAGAGTCTAATTGACATGTACACACCCTTTTCTTTTCAAACAACCATCGTATCCTATTTGCGTCATCCCATTCCATATGGCAATCCTTTTTATCTTGCCCATGTTCTTATATATCTATATTTGGTGTTTCATAGTAGGACAAAACATATCCAAATGATATACAACTTCATCAAATAGCTTATTAGTTATGATTATCAAGGTGGTGACAACAAAGAAGTTAAAGTTGTGCTTAACTTCAATTGGCATTCTAGATAATTGATGAAAATGTGATGGACTTAAGATAGGAGGTTACACACTTTTGGTTTATGAGACATGGAGGAAGTTTGCTTAGGGCTAGGAGGGGTTGTGCCCATATTGTATGTAAATAGGAGAAGGGAAAAGGATATTTTTTTCATTGCCATTTGAAACTGAGAAATTATAGAGCTAAAATAGGAAACACAAGCATGAAATAAAAGAAAGATAAAAAGACAGACCAGGAGTCTTGACTTTTGTAGCAAAAAGACAAATTTTAAGATTCTACTAATGCAGTAACTAAATACACGTGGCAGTGATTATTTGAATAAATTAACCAACACTCCCCATTGATTCAAAGTTTCATACTCCGAGCTGCATTCTAAAGAACTCATGTTTGGCTTGAGGAATAGATTTAGTGAATATATCTATTGTCTGCTCATTTGTCCCATAAAAGCTCAGGTTAATCTTTCCATAAATGATCAACTTGCGAATAAAATGGTATTCCGCATTTATATGCTTCGTTCGGGTAAGGAAAGAAGGATTATTGTCCATCGTGATTGTTGATCTTTTGTCACAAAATACCTCTGTTGCATCTTCTTACTCAACACGCAAATCAACAAGAACTTTTTGAAGCCATACGGCTTGTCGAGCTGCTACATTTGCTTCTATGTACTCGGCTTCCGATGAGGATAAAGCCATTGTATCTTGCTTCTTAGAACTCCATGTTACAACTCCGGAACCAAAGATGAAAACATTGACTGATGTTCTTTTGCGATCATCTAAGCACTCAGCCCAATCGCTATCGTTAAAGCCTACCTGCCTAAATTCAGTAACTTTTGAATACCAGATGCCTTAATTCTTGGTACATTCTACATAATGAAGAATCCTTTTGGCTACACCAAGATGCAGCTTTGTAGGGATGTGAATAAACCTTGATACTACACTAACATGGAAAGAAATATCTAGTCTACTGTGCGTCAGGTAGTTCAGACCACTAACTAGACTTTTAAACATACTTCAGTTTGCTTTTTCGGATCCATCTTCATGATGTAGCTTGTCATTAATGTTCATCGGTGCTTTTGATACTTTACCACCAGCCATATTGAACTTTTTGAGCAGGTCTTTAGCATACTTCTTTTGATATAAAATAACTCCATCTTTTCTTTGCAGCACTTCAAGCACATGAAAAATATTTTAATAACCCCAAATCTGTCATCTCAAATGTGCTCATTATGAAAGATTTAAAATCATCAAATAAGGACTTAGATGACCCCATATAGATGATATCATCCACATAAAGGAAAACTAACAAGAACTCTCTATTACCTTGTTGCTTAAGGTAAAGAGTGGGCTTATTCTCACTTCTTTTGAACCCGTTTTCTTGAAAAAATAATCAATCATATTGTACCATGCACGCGGAGCCTGCTTCAGACCATACAAAGCCTTTCACAACTTGTAGGCTTTATTTTCATCATCTTTAACAAAAAATCCTTAAGGTTGAGCTACATGCACTTCTTTATGTAACTCATCGTTCAAGAAGGAAAACTTCACATCAAATTAAAAAAAAGTAGTTGAAATTGTGCAACCAATGTTATAATAATTCTCATTGTCTCGAATCTAGCCACGGGGGAAAACGTCTTTTCATAGTCTATACCGTATTCTTGTGAATACCCTTTCGCAACAAGATGGGCTTTGTACTTTTGAAGACTTCCATCAACATTATACTTTGTTTGATATAACCACTTAAGCTCTACAATATTCTTGTCTTTTGGAACATCAACCAACTCCCATGTTGAGTTTCATTCAATGGCTTGTATTTCTTCTGTCATAGCTTTCTGCCACTGATGTTGCTGAACAACTTCTTCATAATCGGTTGGATATGTCGCATACAAGGCAAATGTACATGAGTTGTAAACATCCCCACAAATTTGAACTTCTTTGGTGTATCATCATAAGTGTCCCTTGGTGACACATTATTTGATTAATTATCATTTTCAAAATCTGAACTTATAGAATCTGAACTTGTAGAGCCTTGGTCGTCCTAGGGTATTTCTACATTATTGCATGAACTTGTGGATGGTATATCGTCAAAGTTTATAACATGATCTCTTTATTTTGGCTATTAGGTATCCACCTTGCTCCTTCATTAAACTCAATATTCCTGCTTATTATCATTTTCCCACTAAGAGGGTTATATAAATGATATGCTTTGGATTGAGGACTATACCCAATGAAAATTCATTTTAGAGATTTTTCATCAAGTTTTGAACGAGACTTTACAAAAGCATATGCTATACAACCAAAGACTTTTTGGTGGCTTACTGTGGGTTTTCTACCCGTCCAAGCTTCATATGGTGTGTGATTCATAACAACTCTAGTTGGAGAGATATTAAGTATATACACGGCTGTAGTAACAGCCTCTCCCCAAAACTGATCAGACAGTCCCTTCGCTTTCATCATGCTTCTTTCCATTCCTTCTACTATTCTATTTTTCCTCTCTGCTACCCTATTATGTTGGGGTGTTTCTGGTGCTTTTAGTTGCATGTAAATGCCATTTTTATCATAAAAATCAATAAACTCGTTAGATAAAAACTCTCCACCACGATCAGTTCTGAGAGCCTTGATGTTCTTATCACTTTGTTTCTCTACAAGTGCTTTGAAATTCTTGTAACACTCAAAGGATTCTGACTTGAGTTTTAAGAAATAGATCTAACTCATACGACTGAAATCATCGGTAAGCAAGAAAAAATATTGACTTACGCTAAACGTCTCAACTTTCATAGGACCACATAAGTTAGCATGTATAAGGTCTAGGCAATCTGAAGCTCTCCAAGAACTTACAGCATGAAACAACTTTCTTCTTTGTTTCACATAAACACACACCTCATAAAAACCAACTTCACCAATATTTGGCAACCCGAAAACCATATCCTTCCTGCTTAGCAATCTCATTCCATTCACATTCAAATCCCCACATCGTATATGCCAAAGCCTAGCCTTGTTATCACAACTAACTGTTAGGGCTTTCTAATAATTTGTAACATCAAGAGGGAACACTTGATTTTGAGTCATTTGGACAACAGTTATAGGTTGCCCAGATTTCTTGTTAATTATGGAACATGTGTCAGCATTAAACACCATATAGTATCCACTTCTCATTAGCTGTCAACGCTTAGTAAGTTGTATGCTAAACTTGGTACAAATTAAACATCATGAAGAACTTTAGTATTACCTTGCATGGTTTCGATAGTAATTATACATTTGCCTTTAACTTCAATCTTTCGGTCATTCCTAAGTCGGACTTCACTTTTCTTTGTTTCATTAAGATCCTAGAATGAAGATTGTGAACCATGGATGTGATTCGAGCATCTAATGTCTTAAACAACCTACCTTCTTCTTCCACCTTTTCAGTAAAGTTAACTTTATTTTCATCTTTTTGCTTGGTCCAATAATCAGCTTCAACATGTCCAGACCTATTACAATACCGACATTGCAAGTTGCTCTTTTGGTAACGTTGATCTGCAACGTTTCCTCTTCCTCTTCCACGACCCCGACCCCAAAAAGTTCCTCTTACTTGGCCACGACCACTAGAAAAACCACTAGATTTTTCTAGCCTTCCTTTAGAAGAATTGCCTCTTACTTGGAATGCTTTCACATCACCTTTTTCGCTGCCCTTGTTTAACATTTCTTCGTGTGTAATAAAAGAACTCATCAACTCATCAAATGTGTAAGTTGATAGGTCCTTTGATTCTTCAATCGCAACAACAACATGATTAAATTCCTTGGTCAGGCTTCATAAAATTTTGCTTACTATTGTTTCTTCACCAAAATTTTCACAATAAGTTTTCATGTGATTGACAAGTCCAGATACTCTATAAAGAAATACTTGCACATATTCATTTTCTTTCATAACCAAAGTTTCAAATTCACGACAAAGTGATTGAAGTTTCACATTGATTACCTTTTTATCACCCATATATTCTTGCTTCAGAATTTCCTATGCCTCCGTGGATGTTGATGTTGCAGCAATACGAGGAAATATTTCATCATCCAATGCCGATTGGATGTATAGAAGAGCCTTTGCATCCTTATTAAAATTGTCATGTAATGGATGATTTGGTTGAGCCGGTGCTGGAGTTGGCTATGTATATCCCTTATCCACCAATTCCCAAAGCTCCTGGGATATGAACAAAGTCTTCATTTTTAAACTCCATAAATGATATTTTTCTCCTTTGAAGACTGGAATCAGAGGCTAAGTAGCAGAATTATTGTTGTTGCTTGCCATAACTATCTCTCTTAGGTGTTTCACTCAATTACTCATCTCTTTTGCTTGATCTTGATAAAGAAAGAAGCAAATAAGAACATGGAAGTGCTCTAATACCATTATTGTATGTAAATAGGACAAGGGAAAAAGGATAATTTTTCACTGCCATTTGAAACTGAAAAATTACAGAGCTTACATAGGAAACAAAAAGATGAACCGAAAGAAAGATAAAAAGAAAGACGAGGACTCTTGACATTTGTAACTGAAAGACAATTTTTAAAACTCTACTAATGTAGTATTCAAGACACATGGTGGTGATTATTTGAATAAATTAACCAACACCCCCTCCCCCATGATTTTGTTGTTAGAAATATCCCTTAGCCTTTAGTTTTTATATATATTAGACCTAAAAATATAAAATTTATGTTGTGCACCCTTCCGAAATAAATGTTCAAGCTTCGTCGTTGTTATGAGAGGTATATACACTTGAAATTGGTTGGTTTGGTGATCAACCTCTAAGTGGGAGATTGTTGAGTTGTACATACTGATTCCTTGTGCATCTGATCAACGGTATTGCAGCCCAGCATGTGTTTCGGTTCTACTGTTGAGTGGTGCACACGTCTCTATATAAAAATCTCAATGTAATTTTAACTCTCATTCATAAATTAATAATAAATCTCTCTATTTCGTTAGAATACATAGCACGATTACCCTAATTGTGAACCACATCGATCATTGTAATTTTTTGCATCTCTAATTGTGTATTTCTTCGAGATCCTAACCATTCCAAATTAGTATATTGAAAATACATGTAATTTCTCCATAATCTTGTGTAACTTCTAGTATTATTTTAATATGATAAAAAGACACTTAAATAGAAAAGTTCCTTTTGTCAAATAGAAAACTACAGTATTTTGTATTAAATGTGAATTGAAAGAAAAGATGTACTTTTCACAAAAATGGAACTTATGAAATTGTCTCATTGAATGCATCTTGAAGGCATACACCCGGTAATTGGAAACCTAGTAACAAAAATCAACATTTTCTTCTTTTTCTGAATTGATCAATCATCTTATACCTTATATATTTCGGTACTATCCATTTTGAGCAAAGAATAAATTATAGACAAAAAGGTATCGATCCAATTTGTGTTTTCTTTATTGGAAAGAACGAAAGGTCGAGATGGATTAGCAGTAGTGAGAAACTGAATTTTCATACGCAAAAGAAGTATAAAATGAGGGCTTTGAAGCCTATGAACCGAAATCCGAGCAAGAAAGAGCATTTCAAAACAGGATCATCTAATAAAAAACGGAGACTACTTGATGATGGTCATTTTGCTTGGAAAAATGGAGGAACAAGTTCATCAAAATCGCAAAGAATCAGCACTCGTAGAAGCAAGAGGTTAGAGAACTGCAACCCCAAAGAAACACAAAAAAGTGCCACAATTCTATCATGGCTGGTCGATTCCAAAATAGTCCCAGATAGCGCAACCATCTACTATACAGGCACAACAACTCAAGATGGTTTTAAGAAAGGGACAATAGAGGCCAATGGGATTGTATGTGCTTGTTGTCGAAGCTTTTTCACTGTCCCGGGTTTCCAAGTGCACACAGGAGGGAGAATTATTGATAATCCCTATGATGCAATCGGAGTTGATGGAATTCAAGGAGATGGTAGTATTACTCCCCTTTCACAATGTATGGAATCAGCTTTGAAAAAACGAGATGAACCCGAACACCATGGGATCAAACATGTTACAACGAAAGAAACAGATGGCGATATTTATGATGATGCGTGTATGTTATGTGCTGATGGAGGGAATTTGATTTGTTGCGAACAATGTAACTCGACATTTCACGAGAAATGCTTAGGCATGCAGGTAATTATAAGCTGAATTTGGTTTTGTTCTTCATTTGCTATACTTGTCTTTCGTAAAATGAGACTTCTAGTGTGCAGGTGGTGCCTGATGAGCCATATTATTGTTCGTATTGCGCTTGCAAGTTATGTGGAAAGCCTATTACCAAAAGGGATTCTTCTTGGCTCACTTGCTCTTTATGTGAAAAACAATGTATACGAATTAATTATAATATCTTGTATCCTTATCGAACATTAGAGAATTACTTAATTGTTTATGTAAATACAGATCATGTGAAGTGTTCAAAAGAGTCGTTAACGATTGACATTAATCGCTTTCCAAGAGCATTTTGTGAGAAAAGTTGTCGAAGCATTCATGAAAAGTTGGAAAGCAAGTTAGGAGTGAAAAGAATGCTTGAAGACGACTTGTCGTGGACTTTGTTGCACAGATTTGATAGAGAATATGGTTCTTACGAGGTTGGTGCAACCAAAAGACTCGAGTGCTACAGCAAGCTTGCGGTTGCATTCAGATTATTCACAGCTTGTTTTGAGCCCATAAGAGATCGACATACGAGAATCAACATGATTCGAAATGTAGTATACAATTGTGGGTGAGTAATAATGAAAAAATAAATCAAATTTGTAAGGAAATTTCAAGACTTTAATAGTTGATCATAATCATGGTTTAAAGATTTATTTAGGTCCGATTACCAAAGGATAAATTTCCGTCGCTTTTTCACTGGTATAATTGAAAAGGGTGATGAAGTTATAGCAGTGGCATCAATCAGGTATATTTCATAAGTTATGACTTTAGGATTCATGGGAACTCGTTTTCTTGATGTGTTTTGCTTATTTTTTTAGAGTTCATGGAAGTAACCTAGCAGAGATACCATTTATAGCAACGGCTGAACGACACCGAAACAAAGGAATGTGTGGCAAACTGTTGAGTGGGATCGAATCTGTAAGTCATGGTTTAAGATTAGGGTATCTTTTCTTGTTTCTTGATAATATCGATTTAGAAAAATATGGTGGTTTGGTTATAGTATCCGAATTGAATCGGCAGGATCTTCAAGATTTTGGAGTTAGAACGTTGGTTATCCCTTCTTCATCAGAGACGATAAGGGTTTGGAACGAGAAATATGGTTTTAATCTTCTAAAGGAGGAGACAAAGAAAGAAATCATGAAACTGAACGTACTTATGTTTCATGATTGTTTAAGAATGCAGAAGACGATACGAGGTTATACCTTCCTTCTCTTTCTCTTTCTCTAGATCTGTGCACACACGTTTGCACGTATATATATAATTTAAGATGGTTGATTATACCTTCCTTCTCTTTGTCTAGATCAGGGCACCATTTTGTTTCCACTAACCATACAATTTAATCATACAATTTAACCTATTAAACTTTACACTCCATTAAACTATTAAAAGTTCAATAGATTGTCACATCATCATTTTATTTTTTATAAATAATATTAATAAATAAAACTAAAATATTACTTTAATTAGACATTCAAAATTACAATTATAAAATATTAATTATAATTTACAATTTAAAAATTAAAAGTTACGAATAATACATTAAATAAAATGTTATCTTTTTTAAATATTTTTATGATTTATATATTTTTTTATTCTTTAGAATAAAAAAATATAAAGTAACTTAATAAACTAAATTATTGAATATAAAATAAAATAAAGATAAATAAAAAAATAATAATATATAATATGTTTGTTGAAAAAAAAGTGTTATTTTCACTAGAAATTGTTATATTAAATTGAAAAAAAAAAAAGAAAAAAAAAGCATTACACGGTTCAATGGGGATTGAACTCCCCATTCAATAAACTCAAGCTACATTGCATTTTTACTCTATTGAGTGCCACATCACTATTTTTTATCCCATTAAACTCTTTATAGAATCCTCATTGGGGATGGCCTAAGTGACATACAATAAATTCAATTAATTAATATTGACTAATGCATAACAACATTGCTTTCTTCATGCAGAAAGAATCGATTTAAACGCCGAACCACCTCAAGAGTGTGACAGAAGAACAATAGCATGTTGATTTTGACAACTTTTTTTTAAAAGCAATATATACTCTATCTATATCTATATTAGGGTGTAAACGAACTGAACGTTCAGTGAACTGCTCGTGAACCGTTCGGCAGGAAGTTCGTTTATTTAATAAACGAACGAACATGAACACAAATTCTCGTTTATTTAGTTAAACAACAAACATGAACAATGGTCTCGTTCGTTCAATTATGGTTGTGAACGTTCGTTTATATTCGTTTATATAAGTTCGTACATATATGTTTTAATTGTGTTTGATTACATTACTATATTATATGTTATTTTTTGTTCATATAAGTTCAATTATATTTGTTTATCTTTGTTCATTTATGTTCATTTAGCATGTTCACGAACATAAACGAACGAACATGAACAATGTAATTTGTTAAACGAACGAACATGAACAAGAAAAATCGTTCGTTTATCCGCTCGTGATTGTTAATTTATTTGTTCGGCTAACTTAAAAGAACGAACATAAACACGCCCTCGTTCGTGTTTGTTTTGTTCGTTTACAGCCCTAATCTATATATTTTATATGTAGCCTGCAATTTTCAGTCATATACAGTAACAGATCCAGAAAGAAAAAACAAGAGACTACACTACTAAAAAAACACTCATTTACAAAGGATGTTTTCGTCATAAAACCGTCATCAACCGACGAATTTAGACCAATTTCACAATTATCAGATTTTGTGATGGATTGCTAACGGATTTGTGATGCATTATCGAAATTATATACTAAATTTACATTTAACGGCAAATTTTGAAAGATAAGCGGGGCAACATAGTAGCTTCGCCCCTCACATATACTTAGGCCATCTCCAATGCATTGAACTCTTAAGAGTTTAATGGATTGTCACATCAGCATTCCACTAACTATATCATTTTATCCATTAAACTCTACACTCCATTAAACTCTTAAGAGTTTAATGAATTTCCATATCAACATTTAATTATATCTTTTTATAAATAATATTGTAAAACTATAATATTACATTAATTAGAAATTAAAAGTTACAAATTGTAAATTATTAATTAATGATTGTTGTATATGTTATTGTTTTAAAATATTTTTAAGATTTAAATATTTTTTTGTTTAGAATATTATAATATAAATTACCTTGATGATTTAAATTATTCAATATAACTTAAAATAAATTACAAATATTATAAATAAGAAAATAATGACATATACATTGTATATATATATATATATATATATATATATATATATATATATATATATATATATATATATATATATATATATATATATATATATATAGGGTGTAATTATTTAAATACAAAGTTTTATTGGTGAAATGGTTTAAAAAAGAAAAAAAAATGCATACCACCGTTCAATGGGGATTAAACTCCACTTCATTGAACTCCACCCACAATGGTGAGTTTATGTATTGAACTCTTTTTTTTCCCCATTAAACTCACCATTAAATCCCCATTGGGGATGGCCTTAGCTTTTGTAATGATCAAAAATATTTTTTCTTAAGAGAACATTTGAAAAATATTTTTTATTAAGAGAACACTTGAAAACAAATTTGAACTACACAATTTTTTTAAATTAAAATAATCAAATAATATTAATATAAATCAAAAAATAAGTAAAAATTAAAAAAATCTCAATAACCAACACCACTCACCACTCCAACAACACCACCCACCACCATCACCCATCACCGCCACCCGTCACCGCCTACCCACCTCCACCACCCCTACCTACCACCCACGAAAACTACCATCACCACCACCCGCCACTGCCAACCATGACCACCATCCACGACCACCGACCCACCCACCACACCACCTATCACCACTACCCCTACCCACCACCCACAAAAATCACCATACACCACCGACCAATGCCAACCACAACCAACCTCAACCACCACCACCCATAACCACCGACCACCACCACCCATCACTACCCGCCGCCACCACCACCACCACCACCCACCATGACCACCACCACCCATCACTACCACCTACCCACCAGCCATTATTATAACCACCACACGCCACACCAACCATTATGACCACCACCTGCCATTACCACCAAGCACTACTCATCACCACAACTCACCACCACCACCCGCCTCCACCACCTATCACCACCACCACCCACCACGACCACCACAACCTACCTCCACCACCCATCACTACCACATATCCACCACCCACTATTATGACCACCACCCGCCACACAAACTATTATGACCACCACCTGTCATTACTACCAAGCACCACCCATCACCACAACCCACCACCACCACCCATCACTACCACTCATCTCCACCACCTATCACCACCACCCACCCATCACCACTACTATCACCACCACCCGCCTCCACCACCTACCTACAACCACCCCACCAACCACCCGTCACTACCCATCACCACGATTCACCTCCACCATCCATCACCACCACCGTCATCACCACCCCATCCATCACCCGCCAAAATCACCATACACCACCATCACCACCCGTCACCACCACCAACCACCACCTACCACCTCCACCACCACCAGTTATCACCACCACCCACCTCTACCTCCCATCATTACCACCCACCCAACACCCACCATTATGACCATCACTTGCTACACCTACTATTATGACTACCACCAGCCACCACCACCAACCACCCATCACCACAACCCGCCACCACCACTCATCACCACTACCTACCTTCACCACTCATCACCTCCACCCACCACCCACCATCACCACCTACTAACATAATCACCCACCACCAACCACCACCACTACCCATCACCACTACCCACCTCCACAACCCATCACCACCCCACCTATCACTCGCCAAAACTAACCATACACCACCATCACCACCCGTCACCACCAACCACCACCACTACTACCACCCACCACCACCAACCGTCTTGACCACCCATCACCATTACCCGCCACCACCACCAAACAGTACCACATGTCACCACCATCCATCATCATTTGATTCGGATCTCTAGTGACGACTCATTTGTTCCGGTTTATAAAACCTTCAATGTTCAAAGATCCCGTGGTTGGTCAATGATTATGATACTTCGACTATCTCCATCACGGAAATAAACTAGTAGCCACCCTCAAGGTCAGGCTCCACGCGAGATGGGAGGCAGCGAACTGCCACTAGTGAAGGAGCGTGATTCACTCCTTCATTTCTTCGACTATCCTCTCAAACAGAGGGAGGGGATGGAAGATGGGGATAAGTGAAAAGCAGTTTCCGATGGTCGGAGACCGTGAGAGATGGCAACAACAAATCTGGAGAGAGTAAAGAGGCACTAGTCCAGTGATTCTTGTGGCTTATAATTGTTCCGACGGTGTTCTGGTGGTTCTGTCAACAGCTTAATGGTGGTTCCGACGGTCTAGATCTAACTTAACATAACAAAGAGTGTGTAGATTGTGGGACAAAAATAATTATTTTTATTAAAAGCTTTTTGTTAAACTTCTAAATTTTAATTTTTGAAATTAGTGCTTCAAATTTGTTCTTAATTGTTGTCGATTTAAGAAATGTTCTCATTTAAACACACACGCATATATATATATATATATATATGTGTGTGTGTGTGTGTGTGTGTGTGTGTGTGTGTGTCACGGACGGGACTTCAAATATATTAAGCTATATATGGATATACAAGTTTATATCTTCTTTTTAATGGATGGTTAATGTTTAGAAGTTAAATCTACTTACCAAAATATGTTTCAACTTTAAGGCTAAATATTTTGTTTTTTGTTATTATGTAATGCAAATTGCAACTTTTATTAGTAAAAAATTTATCACCTAAACTTCTTCAACATCTCTTTCTATAAGTATGCCAAGTAAAACATTTGATGGAATTAATTAATCTAATTTATCAAACGCATGTTTAGCAAAACAAGTTGGAAGTCGGTAACTAGTAGCTTTTAGATTAAAAAATTATATAAAAATCAAAAGGCTTTCAAACGCATTTGATGAAATTAATTAATCCAATTTTATCAAACATATGTGTAAAATTATATAAAAATTAAAAGGCATTCAAAAGCCACTTAAAGTAGCTTTTGGATTAAAATCTTTTTGTTTAAAATAAAATGTAACAACGTAAATTTTCAGAACAATTTTTCGTTTTTAAAATCATACTTTCATTCTTAAAATATCATAATAATCCAATGTATCACATGTTATCACCATAAGCAAATCCCAAGATCTCAACTACATAAATCATCTCAGTGTGTACGTATCATGTCGGCGCCTTTCCCCGATCATCGCTAGTACCTGAAACACATAGCACAACAACTGTAAGCATAAATGCTTAATGAGTTCCCCAAAATACCACATACAACACATACGCCTTTCCAGGCCATAACTCTACGGGACCTTCCGGTCCAAGTGTCTCAGGGGACTTCCGTCCCAAATCCCGGTAGACCTTCCAGTCCTACCCGTATCGACCTTTCTGTCTATAACCTCCTGACCTTCCGGTCTATGTCCTCTTGACCTTCATGTCCATATCATCTTGACCTTCTGGTCCTTTTCATACATAGCATACATAACACATACATCTCACATATCAACATATATAGCACATATAAGACCTTCCGGTCACACATAGGTGCCCTTCCAGGTACAGTATAGTGAGAAGACTCACCTCGGCTATCTCGGATAATCTTGCACACGCACCGACTGATCTAGCCTCCGCCTAAACACATAGACAATTATCTCAATCAATAACGGCTATCCATGCTACACTATTCTCTTACATGACCCCTAAGAAGGCTAGAAGACCATTTTACCCTTCAAATGGTCCACAAGTCCGATTGTTGACCAAACCCTAAGGGTCAACAAAAGTCAACGGTCAAACTTTGACCCGACTCGTGGAGTACACATGGGCGACTCGGCGAGTCCAAGCGGGTCCTCTAAGTCCTTCTAGCCTCTCTTGGCTCGTCGAGTCATCCTTCCACTCGACGGGTTCCTTCTGTCACGAATCGCGGGGTAACCCCAACTCGACTCGTCGAGTCCACTTATGAACTCGACGAGTTGACTCCATGATCACACTCAAATGACCTTTTGAGGTCAGATCTGTTTCTCTAATCCATAGATCTGACCTTCACAAGCACAATAATCACGTAAAGGTTGAATCTTGGTACACATGCAACACCCCTAAAGCTTCTTTTGGGTAAATAACTACTAAAAGCCCAACCTAGGTTCATTTCCTCCATGAAACCACATAAAGCAGGTTGGCTAAGGCTCTCTGGACCTCAAAAGGTCCGGATCCAGAGTCTATCACTCAATGGGACAACATAAGCATCAAATTTAGCCAATAAAGGGTGTAGAAAACCCTAAAATTCAAGGATCTCATATTAAACAGAAAAAGGGATCGATTTCTACCTCAAAGTTGCAGATTCAAGCTGGAAACCCACAGAATAGCAATCCCCTCGATCTCCTCTTGCTGGAACCACTTTCTCCTTGGCTAAACCACACCAAAAATGATCAAAATAGCTCAATCTCTCTCACAACTCGCTCAAGCTCTCTAGGGTTCTCTCTCAGGTCTGGTAGCCATAAATGGAGGCCATAAAGGCCTTTAAATAGGACACAGACTCCGAGAATTAGGGTTTCATTGCACAGCGCGGACTCGTCGAGTCCACCTTGCTGACTCGTCGAGTCCATTCATTAATCTAGTCAGCAATCACGGTCCTACTCGACGAGTCCATGACTCGACTCGTCGAGTCCCTATCTTAACTAAAAAAAATAAATAATCGAACACAATACC